>NC_042618.1:472355135-472697593 GCF_901001135.1 Rhinatrema bivittatum | reverse complement strand
TTGCTTTACACATGGGTATATAAAAACCTTAAATACATAAATAAATAAATAAATAAATCAATCAATTTGGGTTGGAACACATGCAATAGATGATGTTTTTAAGCACTTGATTTAATGAGAGAAAAATCATTGGATGTGTTACTGGAGAAGTTGATTGGGGGATGGTCTTTTGCCCAATTAGTCCTGAGAACTAGAACAAACCACAGTCAGAAAGACTGCCAGATGCGACCCAGTTGAGATTGTAATGTTGGTATCTCAGACAGCAATCTCTTAGTAATACCAGTTCCGGTTTGATAGCTTGCCTTCACATTTCTTAGATGATTGTGAGGTCCAGCACAGCATGATGACTGACTCTAGGCTAGAGCATCTTCAAACTTTTTGGATGAACTTTTGCTTAATGCCAGTGGATTCCAGTCACCCAGGAGCTTCCTGAAGAACTTAAGACAATAGATAATTCTGCCCTCGTCTTATAGACCTGATAGGATATCAGAATATCAAGAGTCAATTTGCTTTGATCTAATCTGAACACCATATTGCAGGATCATCTGTTCATAATTTGAGAAAGATTATCAAGTAGCATACACTATACATTCCAAATTCTAAATCATACAAACCCCACCACACACAGACACACACACACATTTAAAGCAGTGACATGGCCAGTTTGATGACTCAGCAGAAGAAGAATATTTTCAAAAAGCATGAATATCAGCTTCTTAGTGGCCAATTTATTATGTTAATGCATGTTAAATGGCTGGTTAACGTGTTAACAGTAATACATGTAGTTGCATTACTGTTAATGCCAAAAATAGTCATATGCAAAAATCTCTAATATCTGCATCACATGTAAATTTATACAAAGCAGCTAATTAATATTAAATATGATTACTACAAATAGTATTATCATGCAATTTCCATTAACTAGACTGGTAATGCAAAATATAAGTACAATTTGGTATATATTCCTACGTTTTTCTGTTATTCACCAGTGGCCAGATGGGGGGATCCAATCTCTTCTCTCTCCCCATTTTAGTCAAAAATAAGACATTTCTGGATTGAAGATTCCCCCTTCATGACTAAGCAAGAAGCCCGGGCCTTCACTCCCCACCTTTCAACCTATGATGCCAAAGTCTCCAGGGCTGAACAACCTTCTCAGTCCTTCCTCCTGATATGGACTCTTCTGTCTACCTCATCTGGTGCTGTCCAAATGCAGATGGAGGCTGGAGAGAGAGTCTACACTCTATAGCCTTCTTATTCTAACATGTAAAATTGCCCCAGCCAACCTTAATTTGGGCCATATGAAGTCAAAGGCGCTGAAGGAGCGCGACAAAGGGGCCTGCCCCTTTGTGCGCCCCTTAGTGCGTACCCGAACACAGAAGCTGCAAACACCCTCTCTACACCAGCTGGAATCTTATACACTGATCTCAAGCATTTCCAAATCAGCCCACCTCTAACATCCTTCCAGCCTATCTAACATTCGACCAACCACGCCAGCATTCAACAGCGTGCACTCAGCCACTCCAGTGTGCACTCAACCACTCCAGCATGCATCCAGTCACTCCAACCACTCCAGCGTGCACTCAACCACTCCAGCGTGCACCCAACCACTCCAGCGTGCACCCAACCACTCCAGCGTGCATCCAGTCACTCCAACCACTCAGCGTGCACTCAGCCACTCCAGTGTGCACTCAACCACTCCAGCGTGCATCCAGTCACTCCAACCACTCCAGCGTGCACTCAACCACTCCAGCGTGCACCCAACCACTCCAGCGTGCATCCAGTCACTCCAACCACTCCAGCGTGCACCCAGCCACTTCAGCGTGCACTCAACCACTCCAGCATGCACTCAATCACTCCAGCATGCATCCAGTCACTCCAACTACTCAGTGTGCACCCAGCCACTCCAACGTGCACCCAACCACTCCAGCGTGCATCCAGTCACTCCAGCCACTCCAGCGTGCACCCAACCATTCCAGCGGCACTAACCACTCCAGCGTGCATACAGCCACTCCAGCTCTCTTCCACCACTCCAGCATCCTCTCTAATACAACTGCACCGCAGATCACCCTGACCTCTTCTAGCAAGAATCTTCATCCTGACCTCATCTAGAAACCTCCAGCTTTGGTCCCACATTCACCAGGAACTCATCTTCTTCATCCTGACCTCATCTAGAAACCTCCAGCTTTGGTCCCACATTCAACAGGAACACTCAAAAAATCGTGTTGTTCTACACGTGGGAAGGGCTGCGCGTTCGGCGCCACAGACCCATCGGTTTGACTTCCCAAAAATGCGCAGAGAAGTAATCCATTCACTCAAGATGCCTCACTCCCCATACCCACCATTCCCTACTCTCCCAAGCTCATGTCCAACAGACCGAGGATTCTAGGTATTCGACATCAAAGACTGATCCCAATCACAATCTCTCCAATCTCCAAATGCTCGGTCTACCCTATTCACACTAACCTTATTCAATGCTCAGTCCATTACTAAAAAAATTCACCTTCTTAATGACCACCTGACAGATTCTAACCCTGACCTATGCGCCATTACTGAAACGTGGTTGAAACCAATGGACACAGTTCTATTAAACCATCTCCCCAACCATCTATATGATATCCATTCAATCCCGAGACTCAAAAAAAAAGGAGGAGGCCTACTGTTAGCTGCAAAAAAGGGGCTTGGACTCTCCCTGCAATTATCCACTAAAATAAGCAACCTTGAATTAGCTCTCTTCAGTTCGGACCATCTCCAAATCGCTCTGGTCTACTCACCACCAGGAATCCTAGATTCTGATCCCTCTCCACTAATCGAATTTACAGCCAAACATGTCAAGAGAGATAAACCAGCCATCTTGATGGGTGATTTTAATCTCCATGTGGACATTTCCCCGCTATCCCACAATTGTGAAATCCTACTTACAGCACTCAGCCACCTGGGCTTTAGACAAATTGTTAAAGGCCCCACGCATCAAGCGGGCCACACTTTAGACCTTATTTTCCTGAATGATGGTCTATCATCCGCCACTCACCCAACTTGTGTCCCAGTCCCGTGGTCAGACCATCATATTATCTCATCTGAGCTTCAAATCCAACATCATCCTCGGCCTCTTCCCTAAAACTACAATACAATACAGGAAACCTTGCTCCACAGACCAACTTAGCAAACTGCTCTCAAAAGAGCTAGATCGACTTAACCTCACGGACACTTCCTGGCTATTAACTCTTGGATCAAGATAACAAATGAGGTCGCAGAACAATCTTGCCCAACCATCACTAAATCTCTGCACTCACCCCAAGATAACAGGAATCCTTGGTATACCCCGGAACTTAAAGCTCTCAAACAAGAACTTCGTAGTAAAGAGCTCAGATGGCGCAAGACCCAGTCACCTCCACCCTATCCAACTACAAAGCCCACCTCAACGCATACAGGAATGCCATCCTCAAAGCCAAAAAGACTTCTTTTCCAAAAAAATCCATAACTTCTCTTTCGACCCTAAAGCCTTATTCTCTTTCGTTGCATCGCTCACAAAACCCTCACCCCCCATCATTCCGACGAGCAAGCATCTAAGAAAGCCACAGAACTAGCTATCTACTTTGATACGAAGATAACCAACCTCCTCAAGCCTCTCTCCACCTCCCAACCGACCACCCTCCTCTCCAGCACTTCAACAACTACTCGGAACGTCAAATTATTATCCTTGAGACGCCATCCTCACTGGAAATCGAAACCATCCTCAAGAAGCTAAAACCTTCTTCTCACCCGTTGGACGCAATACCTTCTAATCTTCTTCTCTCCATCCCAAACACCATCTCAAAATCGTTAGCAGACATCATTAACTGCTCCTTCTCACAAGGAAAGGTTCCAGACCATCTAAAACTAGCCATTCTAAAACCTTTACTAAAAAAACCTAACCTTCCGACGTCTGACCCTGCTAATTTCCGACCAATAGCAAACCTACCCTTGATCTCCAGAGTCATGGAAAGAATTGTAAACAAACAGCTGTCTGACTACCTCGAGGAAAACAACATTCTCTCTCCATTCCAGTTCGGATTCAGAAAATCGCAAAATACTGAAGCCCTTTTATCCTCACTATCTGACACCATCCTTCTTAATCTGAAAGAAAACAACCCTACCTTCTCGCACTTCTCGACTTATCGGCCGCTTTCGATACGGTTAATCACTCCATCCTACTGGAGCGCTTATCAGATATCGGCATCCAAGGAGAGGCATTTAGTTGGTTCAAATCGTTCCTTGAGAACAGATTCTACAAAGTCAGATTAATAACAAGGAATCACACCCAATCAAATGAACTGGGGAGTCCCACAAGGATCATCCTCTCCCCCACACTCTTTAACATTTATCTGCTGCCACTTTGCCAATTACTTTCCAACCTCAAACTAAAGCATTACATATTCGCCGACGACGTACAGATCCTCCTACCAATCACAGAATCCCTGCAAAAAACGTGGGCACACTGGAACAGTTGTCTACAATCCATCAATAGTCTGCTTACCAGCCTTAACCTTATCCTCAACTCTAACAAGACTGAGATCCTCATCATTTCACCAGACGAAAACCACATTCTCCTCAACTCTCAAAGCACATCCCAATTCGCCAAAGCATTCATCAACCACTCCCCTTCGTCAGAGACCTAGGGGTTCAGTTCGATAACCACTTCAACTTAAAATCTTTCGTCCTCAACACAACCAAAGAATGTTTCTTTAAACTACAAGTACTCAAAAATCTGAAACCTCTCCTGCATTTCAATGACTTCCGTTTAGTAGTTCAGTCAATTATCCTCACAAAGCTAGACTACTGCAATTCTCTATTGCTAGGTCTCCCAGCGACAACTACCAAACCCCTTCAGATGGTCCAGAATGCCGCGGCAAGGTTACTCACAAACTCTAATAAAAGAGCCCATATCACACCCATCCTTCATTTCCTTCACTGGCTTCCCATAAAATCTAGGATTACCTTCAAAGCGTTGATGATGATCCACAAGGACATTCACGACATCGCCCATCTCAATCTAAGCTCTCAACTCCGTCTGCATACATCAGACAGACCAATCAGAAATGCATATAAAGATTCATTATATGCCCCACCGGTCAAAACCTCACTAAGAAAGCGTACAATCTCGACAGCTGGACCCACCCTTTGGAACTCTCTGCCTCCAGAGCTTCATCAAGAACCTAGTCATCAAACATTTAAGAAACACCTCAAAACATGGCTTTTCAGACAAGCCTTCCCGGATTCCCAAGACCATTTTGACACAGGTCAAAGGACATAACAGAATATAATTGTCCTTCAGGGTCCCCTTTACGCTCCATTTGATTTGTTCACTTGTTCTCATATTTATACTTGTTCACTTGTTCTCATTTTTATTCTCATATTTATTCTCATATTTATACTAGACCCTATGTTTTAATGTAATGCCTTAGCTGCCACTGTTATGTTGTTCTATTTACTCTATTAGAAGCTTTGTTTTAATGTAACGCCTTATCCGCGATTGTTCTGTTAGATTGTAAACCGATATGATTTGTCAATTGTACAAGAATGTCGGTATATAAGAATTCTAAATAAATAAATAAATAAAGGTCACCATCAGACTGTGCCATTTCAAATTGCAGAGTTGCAGAGGCTGGAAAGAGTAGTTCTTGCTTCAGCTAACCTCTACATTTGTACAGTTCTGGAAGGTGTAGATCAAGGTCCTTACCCAGGGCTTGAGGGAGAGACCTGGGAACTTTGATTCAGCCAGTAGGAGCCTTGATTGTACATTGTAAAGTGACAGGTGGGGATTAAGGAATTGGAGGCAAAGAAAGTCCTTAATTGTTCAATAGGAGGTTAAGGCCTGGGGGGATCTTGGTTATATAAGTATTAAGATGGTAGTTTTGAATGGGGGGTTAAGGCCTGAGGGATTTCTTGCTCACTCATGGCAGGGCATCTATTGCACAAATGGGCCTTACTGTTGACTGGAGGGAAAGGGTTGTGACTAGAGCTTCAATCTGGGTTTGTATTACTGCAGGCAGTAATCCATCTGATCTTAATGCATGATTTGCTAAAGGCTTAATGGCCTTTAATAAATCAAGTGTTAAAATTAGGGCTAATGCCCTCATTAAAACCATTGGCATTAGTGTCCAATTTTAGCACAGCTTTCTAAAGAGGCTTCTTAGTTACCAGCAGTCTGTTAGTCGATATTTGAAAGGGATTTTTTTTTAAAAAAGCTTTTTGAGAAGGCTGGCCAGTGGCTCATTGGTAGTGCTGTGCACTATTATGTGGAAAAGCAGGGTTCACGTTCCAGATCCAGCCTTTGTTCTGTGGGGCTGGGGATGCTGCAGAAGCAGGTTTTAAGCTCTTTCAGCAGCAGGGAGTCCGAGCCATATGCCCAATCGTGCTACTAATAACTGGAACTAGGGTGCTCATCTTCCAGGTTCCAGAGATAATGACTGTCTACAGCTTTCAATCAAGGATTGTCACTGTAATGGCTGGACCAGGGAATATTATAAAAAAGAGGAAATTCCCAAGTAGATGCAAATTAAGGCTCATAACACCATTTCCCAGAAAGAGGCTGGTTGTGATTGAGCTGGAAGCCCAAAGAGGCTGGTTCTGATTGAGCTAGAAGCCCAAAGAGGCTATAGGAAACTACGGGACCAAAACAATCCCCCAATGTTAAAACCTTTCAGCTCGATTTTAAATGACCGGCGAGCGTAAAAAAAAATGAGGGTCGCATGCGCTTCTGGGCCTTGCATGCTCTGCGCGCATTTTAAAAGGGGCCCTGTTGTGCATGTAGCCCTCGTTATGCACACAAGAGCCGGGCGGAAGAAAAGAGATGGTCTGGAGGGCAGGGAGGGGCGAAGCTGGAGGAAGCTGGTACAGCGGCCATTTGCTGCTGTGCCAGGGGATCATATGCCAGCAACCTGCCAGCACGCACAACTTACACCAGCTCAAGAGCTGGCATAAGTTCCAAAACAAAGAAAAAAAAAAGTAGGGCCTTTTAAGGGGTTGGGAAAGAGAGGGAAAGTAGGTAGGGAGGGTGGGAAAGTTCTTTCCCAGTCCGCTCCTTAATTGGAGCAGACTAGGAGGGAACTGGGGGAGGCCCGATCTCGTGGCTGCGCTTAAATTGCATTTATCAACCCCCCCCTGTGTGCGCCGCCATGGATTTTATAACATACGTGTGCTGGTGCGCACATGTTATAAAATTGTGCGTATGTTTTTAAAATAACCCCTTTCTGAGAGACGCTATCACAGAGATCAAAGGTTCCATTGTAATGCGATCACATCACAACATTCTGCATTATGGCACTGGATGACTTCCAAGTATCATCTTCTACTATTCATGTAGCGGCCGTCAACAGCCTTGCCGTATTTTTCTGATGTGTTCTGTTATTCTTTAATCAGTTCCTGAAAAGAAACCCTTTTTTTCTCTCTCCTCAGTCTTAAAAATATAACAGATAGTAAGCATAAGCAAAGACATCCATAGTTAAACAAACTGACAGTGGGAAACTACAGTAATTGTCTAGATCAGAGCCAAGCTTAGTTAGGAAATATGGCCAAATTAGTTTTTGTTTCTAAATTCTGCAATGCAACAGCATCTCATTTGCTCGCACTGGGAACTGCACACATCCAGTCTTGGATAGTAGCATATCAGATTGATGCTACACTGCAACTGATTGCCAATCCAAATACACTTATTGAGAACGCCACTTGTTAACGAAAAGCAACTAGACACGTTTGTGTGACATACATCCATTGTTGGATTCGTAATATGAATTATATACTCTTGGAAATACTGGATCACCTAATGTTTTGGGATGAAACCCTTATTAGTAACTCATTATAAAGCTCCTATGGATTTCAAAAGCTAGACAAGGCATACAATTTATTTTTAAGTTAAAGTCTGTGGGGGAAGAAAAGTCCCTCCTTCATCCATTTGCTATTTCCCATGCCATTACCACACTTGCGTATAAGCATGAGGTGACCATGATGGTGTGGTGGGGAAACAAATCAATTAATTTAGCATTCTGATTGACTCAGTGCCCCCAGATACTTTAATACGGCATCTAACAATTTGGGTCTGTAAGAAGAGCTGAACTTCATTTCCAGATATGTGACAGTATAATTCATGCACAGAATTCAGAGATTCAATCTTTCTTATTGAACTAGGTGCCCCCTCCCTCTCCCTTTAAGATAGCAAACTCAAGCATGTTCATTCCCACCTGAGCAGAAAGCTCTCCATTCACCACCATCACACAAAATGCCGTCCACTTTGAATTATATTGCTCCTTTAAAACATGCCAACCAGTGCTCTAATATTGTTTGCAGTCTCTTTACATTTACTTGTTTTGAAAGGAAGTGAGGCTGGGGAGGAGGGAAAGGTTTTGGCTGCCTGGTTTGGTGCGTTTCATCTTTGATTACAGCCTACACTTCTGCAGCACTCCAAATTAATTGTCTCAAATAAGCATGTAATTTAGATTTAATGAGAGTTACATGTTAATTATCGAGTGATTGTAAGCAGAATTCGCTTACTGAGGGTTTAATAAATATGCAGGCGATAAATCTAGTTGCCATGGAGTTAACTCAAAGTGACTTCACATTGTAGTATAAACGCTATATTCAGAAAAAAAAAAAAAAAAGGGTTCAGAGACTAGGAATATGTGATGGAGCTCATACTGCACTCCTGTGCCCTGGCACAACTATTCATCAGAAAAAAAAAAAAGGAGAGAAGCCAAAAAGGCACATCAGTCAATCATTTTGACTGAGGGCATGCTGAAATCTTCTGTCTTGTCAGATACAACCTGTTTCTTAATGAGAAAACCAATAGATGTATTAACCAAAATGGTGTTGAGTGTTAATGTGATTAGAAAGTCACATCTCTTAGGAATGTCCACTAGTGGTGGAAAGTCATTTCGTTCACCCATACAGAGAAGCATTCAGGTGACAGGGGAATACTGCACAATTTAGCAGCTGGAACATTTTAAATGCAGCAAGGCTTCATGATTGGCTATTGTTAAGACTATTAACAATCAACAAATGGTACTCTCTATGATCAAAAGCAGTATTTTTTTTTTAAATGGCTGATCAGAGCAATTATTATCAACTTTGTAGGCATCCTCTACTTAACCCAGGGATGTTCTCATTGATATGTCCTCTCACTTATTAACCTGACATTTGCAGTCATTTTATTTTTTAACACAAACAAAAGAGGTATCCAATGAAGAGCTGCCTAAGGAATCAGTCAAACTTATTAAATCTGATCCATTGTAGTAATTATAATAATGAATAATTGAAAATTGTTGCATAGCTGATCTCTGTTTTATTTTCTGCTGGGGTTCTCAGACTATGAAACAAGGTGACGTTATCAGTTTGCAACAATTTCTTGGGGCTTTCAGACAGACAGGATCTCATTCTAGAGAACTCAGATTTAAAACATAGCCTAAAACTATTTATTTCATTTTGTTTTCTGTTGTTTTTTTTCCTTCATATTGTTTCATTTTATGCAACTATAAGAAGTAGATTTTAAAAGTGTTGCGTGCCCAAAACGGCCACGTATGAGTGTAGGTTAGCTGCACGCAAGCAACATGAATTGTAAGAAGCGGCAAAGTACATGCGTACCTATCCATGCGCACGTACAGAATAAGGGGAGGAAAAAGGGTGATGCATGGACGTTCCAGGATGTGGCCAAGACTTAAGCGAGTATTCCAAATTTTAAAAAAGCTGGCCATGGTGTTCGTTGCTGGTTACTGCTGGTTCTGATGAGGAGCAAGTCTGGAGAGCTCGAGTTATACGGCTTTCAGCACAGCGTGAGGGTTTGGGGTCAAGTAGGGGGCTTGAGGGATGAAGAATCAGAGGGGGTCTTAAAGACCTCAATATCAACTGGACAAACTGATGGATTAATTGGGAAAACTGTTTTTCCCTTGCGTGAACATGTTTTAAGATCTGCCTGCATACGTGAGCAAAACCCGCTACAGCCCTAGCGGAAATACGTGCTGATGATTTACTTGAGCTGCCACTTAAGATTACGCATACACATATGTGTGGGAGGGGTATTTTAGTATGCATGTACTTGCGCATGATATAAAATTGCAGCATATCTCCTCTCGTGCTCCGAATCATGCGTATGTGTGCGTGTGTGCGTCCTTTTAAAATTAGCCAGTAAAGTTGTAGTCTGCATTAATACCATTGGGGTAGATTTTTAAAGTTATGTGCGGGCGTAGATTTGTTCGCGCCACCCGGCACGAACAAATCTACGACCGATTTTATAACATGCGCGCTGCTGCACGCATGTTATAAAATCCAGGGTCGGCACGCGCAGGGGGGTGCACAATTGTGCAACCTGTGTGCGCCGAGCCGAGCAGCCTGCCTCCGTTCCCTCTGAGGCCGCTCCGAGATCAGAGCGGCCTCGGAGGGAACTTTATTTCTGCCCCCCCCACCTTCCCCCACCTTCCCCCCACTTCCCCTCCCTTCCCCTACTTAACCCACCCCCCAGCCCTAACTAAATCCCCCCTACCTTTGTTCAGAAAGTTATGCCTGCCCGAGGCAGGCATAACTTGTGCGCGCCGGCTGGCTGCCGGTGCATCATTCCCCGGCCCGGGGGCTGGTTCAGAGGCCTCAGCCATGCTCCTGGAATGCCCCCAGGCCAGCACCACGCCCACGGCCCTGCCCCGGAATGCCCCTGAATGCCACGCCACCCCCAACAAGCCCCCCGCCCCCCCCCCCAAGCAATGCCCGGGACTTACGCGTGTCCCGGGGCTTTGCACACGCCGGCGGCCTATACAACATAGCGCGCCAGCACGCAAGTCTCTTGCGCACGTAAATCCGGCTGGATTTACACGTGCAGGGCTTTTAAAATCTGCCCCATTTGGCACACACTAAACATTTTAGTGCACAAAAGCATGTCTGTAGTAGAAGGGGTTTCGCTGACAACTACTTCTGTTAGGGGAAGGAAGCCGTTTTGGAGCTCTCCACAGATGAGAGGAAGGAGTGAAATGAATCAAGATTCTGTTCTAGGACAGGAGGGCTGGGTCCTGTGTTTCTTTGAGAAGCCACACAGATACAGAGCTCATACAGAGGAAAAGTAGATATTTTGAGCTCTTATAGAAGGGAATTTTCAGTTTGACAGTTTTGGTTTGGAAGGAACACTAAACTTTAAGTGCAGATCCCTGTAGGATAGGGATTTCCTTTTCTAGAGAAAAATAAAAGGAGACTAGATACCCCATGCTTGGGGAGGGGGAGGCCACAACATGAACAGTGTTGTGACCCCACCCCATGTCTTGGTCCAAGAAAGAAAGAGGATGGGGAGAGGTTTAAGGCAGGGCAGGAGTAGAGAGGAAAGAGAGAAATCATAGGAGGTACGATTTAAGTATGCAGGGAACAATGGGAGGAGACAGGTGGAGCCCATAAAACTACCCTTTAAGTGGCTACAAGCCTATCTCTAGCCTATTTCCCTTTGATTGGTTTTCCCAACAATCCCATTTGCTCCATCAAATTAGAGCACTAGGAGATAGTGGGCGATGGAACGCTGACGATAGTTGCAGCAGAGAGGAGGGGGGGGGGGGGATGGCTGAGCCTGATATACACAAACTAGGATTGTGTTGAGCTGCATTTGTTAGTTGCACTTTTGTATTGAGTAGTAGTTATGAATTGCTAGGGCCATGGGTGGGCTTTGATGTCCAGGACAGGCCCATGTTATGCACGATCTAAGAAACATGGCTTGGGGTGACCCTGGATCTTCTACAGACTCAGAGCCAACACAAAGAACCAAGCATGCATGGCAGTCAAGCTTTGCCAGACAGTGTAAAAGGGCAAGCTTTGACATCTCAACTCTTCACCGTGAAGTAAGAACTGACAAGAAAGAGTGCACTTCCAATACCTACTCAAAAGCAAGCCATTTATTGCAGAATGAGTTGACAAAAAGTTCAGATATTGATGTGTCCAGGATTGGGGTGAAGCCAGCCTCAGGGTAAATGTTGTGAATTAATAACCTGTCCTTTCTCTTCCTTCTCAGCCAAGTTCTTATCACCCTGTTATATGTAACTGCCTTTTCAGCACCATCGTTATAGTTATGTTTACTATGCTCACTATGTTTACTATGCACCCATGTTCTATGTGAACCAGCATGATGTGACTGCTGTCTCGAATGCCGGTATATAAAAATCGGAAATAAAATAAATAAATAATAAACTATTGGTGATAAATGCAATTTTGCTGCAGATATATATAATATATATATATATATATATATATATAGATATTTATTTATTTTATTTATTTAATATCTTTTATATACCGACGAACGTTGGGAACATCTCATCGGTTTACAGAGAACAGAACTTAGCAACAGGCTTTACATTTGTCACATGATTATAATAGGAATAGTAGAAATAACAATAATAACAAAAACAATAACATACGAATAATATGGAAGTTATACAAGTAATAATTAACTAAGTGGGATACATGATAGTGGTTAGTCAGAAGAGGGGCAGGGAGATTCTGCTAGATATGATTGATAACATTTGTAGGAGGAATAAATTTGTATATACATGGTTGTCGAGGAATATATACACGTTTGTGAGTAAAAATGTTCTTATTTACAGTAAGCTGACTTGATAAATTTGCTTTCCGGGAAGCATAGTAGAAAGCTAATTGTTAGGCAAGATGGAAAGGGGTGGTTAGGGGGTGGGAAGGAAAAAGGGTGGGGGGGGGGGAGAAGGGAGGAGGGAGGTTAGGAGTTAGGGAGGGGGGGGGGGGGGCTAGTGAATGTGGGGAACATCTCATCGGTTTACAGAGAACAGAACTTAGCAACAGGCTTTACATTTGTCACATGATATAATAGGAATAGTAGAAATAACAAAAACAATAACATACGAATAATATGGAAGTTATACAAGTAATAATTAACTAAGTGGGATACATGATAGTGGTTAGTCAGAAGAGGGGCAGGGAGATTCTGCTAGATATGATTGATATCAACATTTGTAGGAGGAATAAATTTGTATATACAATGGTTGTCGAGGAATATATACACGTTTGTGAGTAAAAATGTTCTTATTTACAGTAAGCTGACTTGATAAATTTGCTTTCCCGGGAAGCATAGTAGAAAGCTAATTGTTAGGCAAGATGGAAAGGGGTGGTAGGTTAGGGGGTGGGAAGGAAAAAGGGGTGGGGGGAGGAGGGAGGTTAGGAGTTAGGGAGGGGGGGGGGGGGCTAGTGAATGTGTGAATGTTAGGTGTATGAGTGTCTAAAGAACCAAGTCTTCAGGTTTTGCCTGAATATTTTTGGGCAGGTTTCTTGGCGGAGGGAAGTGGGTAGTTTATTCCAAATTATCGGTCCTGCTAGGGAGAGGGCTCTTTCGTTAGTGGTGCGGAGTTTAGTAAGCTTAGGTGAGGGGGTGTGTAGTGTGGCTAGATATTGTTTTCTGGTGGGTCTACTACTGTTGTGAAAGGAGAAGTGTTCTTTGAACCAGTGCATGTTGTTGTTATGAAGGGATTTGTGTATTAGGGTGAGATGCGACGGGTAACCAATGTAGATGTTTGAGTACAGGGGTTATGTGATCATATTTGTGAGTGTTGGTGAGAATCCTGGCAGCTGCATTTTGGAGTAGTTGTAAAGGTTGGATGTGTTTTTAGGCAAACCTAGTAGCAAGGAGTTGCAGTAATCTATTTTCGATAATATGAGGGCTTGTAATAGGTGCGGAAGTCGCTGAGATGTAAGAGAGGTTTGAGTCTTTTTAGGGTGTGCAGTTTGTAGAAGCAGTCTTTAAGGGTGTTATTAATGAATTTCTTGTAGTTAAGATGACAGTCAATGAGTACGCCGAGGCTTCGTACATGGGTGGGGAAGGTGTGGTCAGTGGCAGGGCCATTGTTGTGTGTTTGTGTGGGGGTCATAAGGAGGTGGGGGATATGTTGGGGGGTGATATTAGGATAAGTTCTGTTTTAGTAGTGTTGAGGGCGAGAAAGTTGTTAGATAAGAGGCTGCTATATCAGAGAGGGCGGATTTCCAGGTTTCAATGACTTTGTGTATTGAGTCTTTAATCGGAATAAGTATCTGCACGTCATCGGCATATATGAAGTGCGGAAGGTCAAGTTTAGCAAGGAGATGGCAGAGGGGGAGGAGATATATATTGAAAAGTGTGGACGATAGCGATGAACCTTGTGGTACTCCTTGAGAGAGGTTGTGGGGCTTGGAGGTGGAGTTTCCCATTTGTACGCTAAATTGTCTTTCAGCTAGATATGAGTGGAACCATTGTAGAGCCAGGCCTGAGATACCAATGCTGCTGAGACATTCTAATAGGATTTGATGCTTTATGGCAGGGGTCGGGAACCCATGGCTCGCGAGCCAGATATGGCTCTTTTGAGGGCTGTATCTGGCTCGCAGACACGTGTCGCATACTTCGCGGTTCCCCGCTGACCCAGCTGCTCCCCGGTCCTCCGCCGCCCGGGCTTAAAATGCTGTCAGCCCGGGGGTGGAACGCGGCAGGACAGCTGGAGTCAGCGGCACCTGCGTGCTCTCTTCTCCTCCCCCCCCCCGCGGCCCGGAAGAGGAAGTGGAGAGCATCGGGTGCCTGCGCGGGAAGAAGAGACCACACTAGCGTGGTCTCTTCTTCCGCGCAGGCACCCGATGCTCACCACTTCCTCTTCCGGCCGCGGGGGGGAGGAGAAGAGAGCACGCCGACTGGAGTCATCCGGGTGCCTGCGCGGGAGTCATCGGGTGTCAGGGGTGCCAGCGCTGGAGTCATCGGGTGCCTGCGCGGGTCTTCCCGCGCAGGCACCCGATGCTCCACTTCCTCTTCCGGGCCGCGGGAAGAAGAGAGCACGCCGGTGCTCTTCTTCCCGCGGCCCGGAAGAGGAAGTGGAGAGCATCGGGTGCCTGCGCGGGAAGACCCGCGCAGGCACGCTAGTGTCCGACGGGAAGAAGACTGCAGCGCGGCTCGGGAAAATGAAAATCTTCAACCGCGGCCGATGGGACTCCGCCTTCGCCTCCGCGAGGGCTGAAATGAAGGAGGTTAGCGTTGGGAGGTGGCTGCTGCTGCCGCGAGTTCCCGGGGGGGGGAAGGGGGAGAGAGAGAGTGAATGAGCGAGCAAGCATGTGTGTTTGAGATCCTGTGTGTGTGAGTGAGAGATTGCATGTATGTGAATGATTGAGAGCCTGTATATGTGAAAGAGAGTATGTCTGTGATTGAGATCCTGCCTGTGAGAGAGAGAGCATGAATGTAAGTTTACCATTGGGACCCTGTATGTGTAAGTTTGTAATTGAAAACCTGTTTGTTTGAAAGAGTATGTGTGTATGATTGAGATCCTTTGTGTGTGAGAGAGATCATGTGTATGTATGATTAAGAGCCGTGTGTATAAGTAAGAGAGATCATGTGTGTCTGTGTCTGATTGACAGCTGGTTTAGGTGATGGAGCATGTGAGTATGTGATTGAGAGCCTGTGTTTAAATGAGAGAGAGAGACCAGTGTGTCTGTGTGATTGAGAGCTGATTTAGGTGAGGGAGCATGTGAGTATGTGATTGAGAGCCTGTGTGTAAATGAGAGAAAGAGAGGACATGTTTGTAAGCATGTGAATGAGTCTGTGTGTGAGAGAAAAAGACAGCATGTATTTATGTGATTGAAAGCCTGTGTGTGTGTAAGCGTGAAAAGATAGACAGCATGTGTGTAAATGTGTAATTAAGAGCCTATATAAGTGAGAGAGAAAAAACATTTGTATATGTGAGTGACTGAGAGCATGTGTGTATAGGTGTGTCATTGAGAGCCAGTGTGAGAGAGAGCGCTGGTATGTGACTGAGAGAGGAGAAATTTCCGAGCAAACCACCCCACCTCCTGCTAATTCAGAACAATCTCAGGACACCTGGATATCAAACGTTCCCAGGTATGCAGAGCAAAAGAATTTTTGTATCCTTATTATTTTCATTACTGGATCTTTGTGTCTGCTATTTTGAAATATTTTGTTGGTATCTGGAGATGTTTTATATGAGTTTTTAATTATTGGATATTCCACTTATCAGCTGTTTCGAAATATGTTCTTTTTGTTAGTACAGTTTTACTGCTGATGATTTTATATTTCTTGATTTGTTTTATAAGGATGTGTGATGTTTCTTTTTTCCTTTGTTACACTGCATACAGAGACTCTGGCTTGTTGCAGTTTCCAATTCAGTTTTTTCTGCATGCTTCTTGTTATGCGTTTTGGTCTCTTTATTCTATGTTAGGTGAGGGACAGCACGTGATTCAGGTGAGGTTTTCTGCTGGCGTGTAGTTTCTGTGTAGGACTCTATAGCAGCCTGACTTGGTCCGTTTTCCTAATAGGAGATGTATTGGTGTCTTAAGGCCTGGTGTAATATTTTCAGAGACTTATTGTACTTTAAAAGTGTGATCTTACATAAAATGCACACATTTACTTGTATTTAGTTTTAAACATATTGTATGGCTCTCATGGAATTACATTTTAAAATATGTGGCGTTTATGGCTCTCTCAGCCAAAAAGGTTCCTGACCCCTGCTTTATGGTGTCAAATGCAGCGGATATGTCTAGGAGAATGAGTATGTGTGAATGACCTTTGTCAAGACCTTTCAATATTTGGTCGGAGAGTGAAATGAGTAAGGTCTCTGTGCTATGATGTTTGCGAAAGCCAAACTGTGAGGGGGCGAGAATATTGTTTTCATCCAAGTAGTCTGATAGCTGTTTGTTTATAGCTTTCTCAAGAACTTTTGTGATAAGTGGGAGGTTGGAAATAGGACGGAAATTGGTGAGATCAGAGGGGTCAAGGGATGGCTTCTTCAGTATAGGTTTCACAATAGCATGCTTGAGGTTTTTAGGGATACTGCCAAGTTCAATAGACTTGTTTATAATGTTTGAGATAGGTTTGGCGATGATGCCGGGGATGGTGAGGAGGTGTTTTGTGGGAATGGTATCTGTAGGGTGTGTAGAGGGTCTGATTTTTTTAAGGATAGATTCTATTTCTAGGGATGAGGTGGTGTCAAATGATGAAAGATTAGTATTAGATTGGTGTTGTGTAGTATCTATGGATGTTTGCTTGGGGGGGAAGTGTGACATGATATTGCTGATTTTATTGTGGAAGAATAGGGCTAGTTCTTCACATTTTGTCTGGTTGTCTATGTCTGGTATGGATGGAGTGCAAGGTTTAGTTAAATTGTTTACTAGTTGGAATAGGGCTCTAGGATTGAATTGCAGGTGGTGTATGCGCTGTGAGTGGAAGTCTCTTTTGGTTTTGTCGATGTTAATTCGGTAGGAGTGCATGTAGGATTTAAATTTATTTAGTTGGGTGGCGGTAGGGTCTTTGAGCCACGCTCTTTCGAGCTTTTTTAAATTGGATTTCATGCTTTTTAGTTCTGGTGTATACCAGGGTTGTTTGTGTTTTTGAGACATGTCAATTGTGTGTTCTTGTATGGGGCAGATCTTGTTGGCAATCGTGTTGGTGATATGGTTCCAGGATGTGAGAGCAGTATCGACGTCTGTCAAATCAAGTGAGTTGATATCAGTGGACATGGCTGATATTAATTCTTCTTGTTTACAGTTACGTCTGAACTGTATGACTTTTTTTACCTTGAGTGGGCTGATGGGTTTTAATAACAGAGCATGTCACATCGATGCGATAGTGGTCGGACCAGGGGATGGGTGTACAAGAGGGGGTGTTGGTTTGGATCTGTGAGTTGGTGAATAAGAGATCGAGGGTGTGGCCTGCTTTGTGAGTAGGTTGGGTGATAGTTTGTGAGAAACCGAGGGCGTCTAATGCTGTTAGTAGGGAGTCGCAGGCAGGAGATGTGGGGACATTATCTACATGGAGATTGAAGTCTCCAAGGATGATTGCTGGCATTTGTATGTTTATGTTTTTGGAAATGTATTCAATTAGGGGGGAGGGGTTAGCCTCGAGGAGGCCTGGTGGGGCATACACTAGGCAGATTTGTAGGTTGTGCGAGAGAAAGGTGCTGATTTCGAGTCTGGGGGGTGTGGGGATGGGTTTTCTGGTGAGTTTAAAACTCTTTTTGGATGCGAGGAGGAGGCCTCCTCCTCGTTTCTTAAGTCGTGGTATGGAGAAAATGTCATATTTTTCGAGTGGGAGTTGGTTGAGTAGTGTTGTGTCTGTGTCCTTTAGCCAAGTTTCTGTGATGGCTAGGATGTCGGGGTTATCGTCTAGTAGAATGTCATTGATGAGGGGGGTTTTTTTGATGATGGATTGGGCATTGATTAGGAGTATGGTAAATGTGGTGAGGCCTAGTATGTCACTCCCTTGGCACATTTGTACATGTGCAAAGCCCAGTGAACACTGAGGTCGCAGTGGTGCCAAGCCACACAAAACCTCCAGGATTGCATCTGAGTCACCTCGCCCCTCTGGGACTCATTGTCCTGGTGGTGGGTATTTTTCAAATCTGGAATGGGGGATCTCCTTCCAGAGTCCCCCTACCCAAATTGTCCTAACCACAGATGCATGCAGCATGGGCTGGGGAGCTCATGTAGATGGGCTCAGCATCCAAGTTCTGCCCAGGAACAGTGTTGCCAAATGAACTTCCTGGAGCTCCAGTCAATCAGGTACACGCTATGGGCTTTTAGAGATCGGCTGCCCAACTAAGTTGTCCTGATTTAAACCGACAACCAAGGGGCCATGCAGTATGTCGTCAAGCAGGGAGGTACAAGGTTGTACCTCCTGTGTCAGGAAGCAGTCCAGATCTAGTCATGAGTCCTGTCGCACATCATGGTGCTCAGGGCTATGTACCTGGCCAGAGCAGAGAATGTGTTAGTGGACAAACTGAGTTGTACCTTCAAACCCCAAGAGTGGTCTGTGGATCAGAACTTCTGCCTCTGGGGGAGCCTGGATGTGGATCTCTTTGAGTCCCCTTGCAACAGGAAGATACCTCAGTTCTGCTCCCTGTACAGGACAGATGGCAAACCAGCCTCAGACACCCTCGCCCGGCTCTGGGGCAAGGGTCTTCTGTATATCCTTACTAGCGAAGACACTCCTGAATCTTCGCGAGGACAAAGGGTCTATGATTCTCATAGCCCCTTATTGGCCGAGACAAGTCTGGTTTCCTTTCCTGCAGGAGTTGTCCATCAGGAGACTGATCGGTCTGGGGGCTTCTCGAGACCACCTCATGCAAGAACAAGCCAGGTTTAGACATCCCAACCTCCAGGTCTTGTCGCTTACAAACTGGATTTTGAAAGGTTAGGTCTACTATCACTCGATCTTTCAGACAATGTCTCTAGTCCTGGTGGCTTCTAGAAAGCCTTCACTAGAAAATCCTTTGGACTGAAGTGGAAGAGGTTTTCTGTGTGGTGTGAGCAGAAAGCCCTAGATTAGTTTTCCTGCCCCACGCAAAAACTGCTTGATTACCTTCTACACCTATCTGAAGCTGGCTTGAAAACCAACTCCGTTAGAGTTCATTAAAGTGCAATTGGCGCATATCACTGTGGTGTATATGGTACGTCCATCTCTGTACAGCCTATAGTTGTACGTTTCATGTGGGGCCTGCTTTATTTGAAGCCTCCCCTAAGGCCTCCTGCTGGGATCTCAATATGGTGTTAGCTCAGCTGATGAAAGCCCCTTTTGAGCTGCTGTGCTGTGGAAGGTCATATTTTTGGTGGCGGTCAGTGAGCTGCAGGCTTTAGTGACCTATCCATCTTACACTAAGTTTTATCATGACAGGGTGGTTTTGCATATGCACCCTAAGTTCCTGCCTATGACAGATTTCCATCTTAACCAGTCAATCGTCTTGCCGGTATTCTTTCCCAGGCCCCATTTGCACCAAGACAAATGAGCTCTGCACAGTTTGGACTGCAAGCGAGCCTTAGCCTTCTATCTGGAGCGCACAGAAGCCCTTAGTCCACCCAACTTTTTTTTTCTTTTGATAGAAATAGGGTGGGCATTGCCTTTGCCAAACATACACTATCGAAATGGCTAACAGATTACATCTCCTTCTGTTATGCCCAGGCAGGAGTGCATCTTGGGGGCCATGTCAAGTTGACGTTATAGTAGTAGTTATAGTAGTTTTGGCCAATTTGTCCTTCGGAATCTGAGGGATAAAACTTAACTATCTCCTGCCCAGGGTCTGTTGTTTGGGTTCAGGCTAACTCCCCCTCTGTTACCAACAGCACTGTGGTGGTGTGCTCGTTGGCAGGTTTTTTGGGTGTTTGTTGGTCCTCCTTTTATGTTGGGGGGGCAGCCTGTAGCTAGGGATTCATCCATGTGTGAGGACTACCATTCTGCTTGTCCTCAGAGAAAGCAGAGTTGCTTACCTGTAACAGGTGTTCTCCAAGGACAGCAGGATGTTCATCCTCACGAAACCTGCCCACCACTGTCATGAAGTTGGGTTTCTCCTGTTTTTGATTTATTCTAATTCTATATTATGAGACTAGAGAGGGACCTCGTGTGGATGCGTGGTAGATGGCTTGTTGGGCATGCTTAATGTGGCAAGGCAAAGTTCTAGAAACTTTGACACAAGTTTTCTGAATCGGGGCTCCATCTGATGATGTCACCCATGTGTGAGGACTGACATCCTGCTATCCTCTGAGAACATGTTACAGGTAACTAACTGCTTTCCATTTCCATTTCCGCATTGATGATTTCACCATTGACTTACGAGGTAGCTATCACCATTGACTTACGAGGTAGCTATCACCAAAAAGGGTCGTTTCTACTTCATCCATGTACTAAAAGAACACTGCATTGTCTTTCTGCACTGTCGGGTGGTGCATTTGCCTTACTAAGGGGACACTCAGTCCCTTAAAGTCCCTTCTTTTTCTTTCTAAAAATTTCTGTGTATTCATTTCACAGTTATACGTAGGGCTGAAAACATGTCTTAAAGAACAGCAGGGACTTAAGAAGAGAAAACGAAGGAAAAATGATTAATGATAAGAAATCAGTCTTCATTCTGCAGAAAGTCTGCATTATATCTAAAATGATCCAAAAAGGAGTTATTTTAATAGTAATTGATGGCAGATTAAAAACCTTAACAGCTCATCCAGTCTGCCCCATTGAGATCTGGCACACAGGTACATTCCCATATTGCAACCCAATACCAGTTCTGCCGTCCTCCATGAGCTCTCATCCCTTTTCTTAGCGCCATCCTCCATCCGTCCCAAGCATGCCCAATATCTGTTACTGCCACCGTTGCTAGGCCAGTTTCAGCCTTGCTATCTTCAACCTGCCTTCTTACAAGGACAATGCTTAAGCCAATCCCCAGGCCCTACAGTATCACTGAAGTGCCGAACGTGACTGGCTCGGTGTTAAGCTCTTGCTAGCAGCCTGACACCCAAAGAGGCTATAGTGTAAGTGGGTATCGGAGGCAGTGGGAAATGCTGATTTGCCCCAGGTCACAAGGAGTATCAGTGAGAGCGGCAGGATTTGAGTCGTCATTCCCTCAGCGTTACAGAATAAGAGAAGGCATTTAATCATCAGGTTTGAAAAACGTCATGTTCTGAAGACTTTAATGCTTACTAACAAAAAAAGCAGCTGACAGCACATCATCAGTGGTGCAAAGCTGCACTTTGGGTACACAAGGAAGACACTGCAATTCATCATTTGTGCTTTGGTAAGTTATCCTTCATTTGACAGGCCACCCTAGCAAAACGTTTGTGCCGATATCTATAATCTGCTGGTGCAAAACACGAGATTTCTTTTCTGCAGGCATGGGTGGGAATAAGTTGGGAATATTAAAAAATGTTTATTTTTGTTGAACAAAGGTTTATCAAAATCCAGTCCTCTTTGGACTGGAAAGCAAACTCCACCAACAGGCTGGATGTGGGAAGGCTGAATTAAAACTCGTGGTCAGATCATTTCCTATTGGTATCTACAGGTGATTCATTCAGCAGGTGCCCCGAACAGGCCACAGTCGTGTGCTTCATTGCAGAATATAATAGACCTTTGCAGACCTTTTCAGGATTTCCAGCTTGAAGTGATCATCTAAACTAGTTGCCCCTATTAATAGTTTCCGTGCTTTGAAGTTTATTTATTTTTTTCCAAATTCTCTCTTTTATCTCGTTATCATTATCTTTATTTACTGACTCACAGTTATGCTGGTAACTTTCTGTTTTAAAGGCCCTACCTTTTGTTCTAAGAAGCCCGTCCCCCAAGTCACTGCAGTCTCCAGTTATGAAATGGCAAGCAGAAAAGGTTTTTCCTGGCAATGTCTGTACGTGGAACCATTTTTTTCCCACCCAAGTCTCTCATGCCCTCATAGGACCATTCTTTGGAGGACTCCAAGACAGCAAAGAGTGAACCTAGAGAAGTTAGCAGGTCTCCTGATGCCAAAGGTAGCCGAGACCACCTCCTGCTCTCTCCCCGGTGCCAGGGCCCCGCACGCTCATCTCTCTCCTGAAGAGGAGAAGCAGAGCTGCAAAGTCTGCTAGGTCAGTGCTAGCTACGATGAGGGAGTGGTTTTCAGAGATGTCTGCTGGGAACTGGGCCGAGACTACATATTTATTTTTAAAAAGGCCATCGAACTGCTTTCCGATGGTAATGAGCTTTGGCCAAATCTTGTACTGTGAAGTAGTTTCCTTGTCATCTCTTCTTGTTTTATGAAGGAAATGTTGGGCTGAATGAAAACATTTTCAGGAATAACCATTGGGGGGCACTAGAGAGCTTGCTTGGGGGCTCCTCAGTCAAGCTCCTGACCTTCTCTGGCATTCTCATGGTCTCCCTGATAAGATGGTAATAAATACCCTGCTATGAGCACTGTGTACAAGAGGATGGCTGGGGTGGGGAGAGCTGCCCTTTCTATGCCCTGCTGGTCCCAAAAGGTCTCTTCCTGCTCTGGACTGACAGCAGAATCTTTCGTAAATGTCAGGCTGTTAAAATCTCTGCTTTCCACACACAAGAAATAATGTCAGAATGCAGTTACCTTTTCGCCATTAGATTCTATAAATGGACTCGTTTGTTCCCCAGTTGTGTTGATTGCCGCATTTGCCCGATGAAATTTTACCCTTTAGAGAACAATTTTTCAGAGCTTTATTTTTATGATTATTACAAGGATTTATTACTTTATCTCCTATCGCAGTTCAGGATACGGTTATGTACAGAGTGATACATAACACATGGACCTAGCATCAATGCATAACAAACGCAGAATATGTTAAATGCATGATGATGATGATAGATAAACATGGCATGGATGTAGAACACGTTAAAAGGATAGACGGAGGAAAAGGGTGGAGTCGGGGGACCAGCATGCTGAGATGGGAGTAGGGGGCCAGAGGTATGAGGTTGTGTTTTTCGCATGGCAGCTAAGGTGGAAGAGCCAGATCTTTAATGTAGGATGGAGAGTCAGCGTGAGGGGGGCCAGCCTGACCCCTGAAGGGAGAGAATTCTTCAGTCTGGAGACGTAAGCGTGCCTTCTCGCCTTTCGGGTTGGGGCAGGGCGTTGTAGGAGTGTATCTTCTTTGGGTTTTAGCCTGCAGGAGGGTTTCTTGGGAGGACAAGTGATCCTTCGGATAGGTTGGTCTCTGGTCGTTTAGAGACTTGAAGGCAATGCAGTGGGCTTTGGGTTGACCCCAGTAGGGGATTGGCAGCCAGTATGGGTTCTGGAGGATTGGGCTAATGTGGCACCTGTGGCAGCAGGGCTGCAGCTTCTTGTGCTAACTGTAGATGTTTTAGCAGCTTTCGAGGGAGACCTATGCATTGCTGTGGTCTAGCTGGGATAGGATAAATGCGTAGATCAGACTGGCCTTGTTGTCTTTCTCAGCGTAAGATTTGATTTGCTCTAGTTGCTGGAGAATGGTAGAAGCCATTCCTTGCGATTCTCGGAACATTGTCCTCCCGTAATCTGTGTGGAGGGAGGGGCCTCTTCCCATAACCCGTGCACTTTTAACAGGCTTCAGGGGAGACGGATGTTTAGGATGTGTGGAGAATGACGGGTGAAGAACAATTTGAAAATTGGATTTTCAAATCTATGCATTCTGTTTTTCAGCAAAAATCTTCTCCTCATAAAAGGC
This sequence comes from Rhinatrema bivittatum, assembly GCF_901001135.1. Taxonomy (NCBI): domain Eukaryota; kingdom Metazoa; phylum Chordata; class Amphibia; order Gymnophiona; family Rhinatrematidae; genus Rhinatrema; species Rhinatrema bivittatum. Next base: position 472,673,656 of record NC_042618.1, on the reverse strand, counting down.
TGTGCAAAGCCTGTGAGTCCTTTGTACCTGTGAGCGGTTTCTGAGGGGATGATACATGTGTGCCTTTCCTTTGAAACATTAGGTACGAGGTATGTTTCCGCAGACTTAGGTTGAAAACTTTTGCCTTAGAACCTAAGCCTTTTTGAAAGTCCCTTAAAATTCCATGCAAATTAGTGAGAGATAAACAACTAGCTGGAACACAAAAGGGTCATCCTGCCAGAGTACTTGGCTAAAGGGCACGAGGAGGCCTTTACAAACAAGCTCTTCAAACCAATAAACTTATGAGGATGAGGAGCAGCACCTGTCAGACGCACAGTAGTGGACAGGCGAGAGGAGAAAAAGCACAGTTGTGAATCTTATGTGATATAAGGTTGCATCAAGGTTTCAGCTCTTGTTACTATCCACACCTTTAGTTCTCCTAAGCATGCAAGAGATTGAGACAGTGGTCAGTAATGGGAGTCAGCACCATCAGGATACGGCATCATCAAACTAAGCTATGGTTCTTGAGTTAATGGCCATAATGTTAGTCAGCACCATCAGGATACGGCATCATCATACTAAGCTATGGTTCTTGAGTTAATGGCCATAATGTTAGTCAGCACCATCAGGATAAGGCATCATCAAACTAAGCTATGGTTCTTGAGTTAATGGCCATAATGTTAGTCAGCACCATCAGGATACGGCATCATCATACTAAGCTATGGTTCTTGAGTTAATGGCCATAATGTTAGTCAGCACCATCAGGATACGGCATCATCATACTAAGCTATGGTTCTTCAGTCAATGGCTATAATGTTAGTCAGCACCCTCAGGATAAGGCATCATCAAACTAAGCTATGGTTCTTGAGTCAATAGCCAGTAATGGGAGTTAATAACATCAGGATAAGGCATCATCAAACTAAGCTATGGTTCTTGAGTCAATAGCCAGTAATGGGAGTTAATAACATCAGGATACGGCATCATCATACTAAGCTATGGTTCTTGAGTCAATGGCCATAATGTTAGTCAGCACCATCAGGATATGGCATCATCATACTAAGCTATGGTTCTTCAGTCAATGGCTATAATGTTAGTCAGCACCATCAGGATACGGCATCATCATACTAAGCTATGGTTCTTGAGTTAATGGCCATAATGTTAGTCAGCATCATCAGGATACGGCATCATCATACTAAGCTATGGTTCTTGAGTTAATGGCCATAATGTTAGTCAGCAACATCAGGAATCGGCATCATCAAACTAAGCTGTAGTTCTTGCTTTCTCTTCAGCTTTGTCCCTTGGGATGTGCAGCACGTTTTCTGTTCTTACTAATCAAAGCACAGCTAATTCCAGCGTGCAGCTTCTGTGCTTTCTCTACCCAGGGCAGAAATGATTGACTAATCACGCTGAATGCTCTTTTGGAACTTAATTCACAAAAATCCGGTCTGTACAGACTCCGACTTCAGAGAGTGCATTGTCTCTTAGCAGCTTAATCTTCAGAGCTGTTGCAGAGTTTCTTGTGCCCTCCTGTGGGGACCTAACACTCAGCTTGACCCGAGCAACCAAACATGAAATAGGAAAAGAAACCTTAACACTTTAGGTGCCAAGTGGCAGTGGGTCTTAAAATCCCTCCACCCCTGATATGGAATTTGTTCTGGGCTTCTGGAGGAGAGTATTCAATAAGGGAGTGCACAGCAAAATTATCATTTCATGAGAATGCTTTTTCGTTTTCTTTTACTTTTGTGTATTTTTCTTTTGTTTCAAAAAATAGTGTGCGCTATTTCCAAATGGCATGCACTAATTCTGAAACCAAATTCAAGAAAACAAACTCAAGTGTCAGACCCCAAGGGTCTCCGGAGACCCTGTCCCATGCCCCCTGGAATCAGCCAAGTAAAAGTAATATTTTAAAAAATAAAAGCCCAGTCAGACCCTGCCCTGAATCTCCAGCACCTCCCATTTGTTAAAAAATACCCCCCTTAGGATCCAGCCACCTCCCCACAGTCCGTCCTAGCCCATTCTCCCAACTCACTAAATCATGACTGGTGGTCTAGTGGGGACCCAGGAGACCCTTCCACTTCCAAACCTGATGGCCACCATTTTTCAAAATGGCGCCAACCTCCCTTTGCTCCTGTCATGTGACAAGGACTACCTGTGCCATTGGGTAGCCCTTGTCATATGATATGGGGAAAAGGGAGGCTGGTGCCATTTTTCAAAATGATGGCCGCAGGATCCATGAGTGGTGGGGTCACTCCCAGCCCCCATAAGAAACCACCCAAACACTATTTGTTGAGTCCAAAGGGGAGGGGGTCGGAAGGGTGGGCTAGGGATGGACTCTCAGTGCTGGTATCCTCCAACCTCTGTTGCCTCCTCTCTCCATGACTCCACCCTCCCTCCCACCCATCAAGTACCAGCCAGAACCTGGGGTCCATTTCCGGCGCTGTGCTTCCAGGCGCTTCCAGATGCTGGACATGACACTGCTGCTAGGAATGGGCCTGAGGTTCTGGCAGGTGCTGCATGGGTGGAAGGGGTTACGTTTGGGGTGGGGATCATGGGAAGGTTGTGGGGGGGGGGGGGCGGAGGGCTGGTGCTGAGAGTCTCTCTTTAATTTTTCCTTTTTTCATTGGAGGGATTGGGGGATGGGCTCAGCCAGCAGGGGCCTTTAAAATTTAATTGGGGGGCGGGGAATCGGGCCGGGAGGCCCTCAGTCAAGGATTATTTTTGTGCATAAGAGTGACACTTAATTGAATGTCTTTCAAAGATATCTGGTTAACTGCTATTAATCAAGTTTACTTAGGGAATAGCCACTGCTATTAATTACATCAGTAGCATGGGATCTTCTTAGTGTTTGGGTAATTGCCAGGTTCTTGTGGCCTGGATTGGCCACTGTTGGAAACAGGATGCTGGGCTTGATGGACGCTTGGTCTGACCCAGCATGGCAAGTTCTTATAAGTGGCAAGCTCTCCGGCCAACTTACCTGGTTATAGATGAAAGCGGGCACATTTAAAGGGATAACTTTATCCAGCCCTGGAATGGCTTTTTTTATCTTCCTAAAATTTAGCTAAATAAGTGACTCGATATCCAAAAAATTACCATTTAGCCAGATAACCTATGAGGTAAAACGTGGAGGTTTTTAGACCATAGATGGTAAGGTGGATATTTTGACAGAATGCTTGCACAGCAAGGGTTGCATTGCCCTATTCCAGGACTCGGCTCGTCCCAGAGAAAGCTGCCTGTGCTCCACCTGGGAAGGGGCAGGAGAGTGAGGACTGACTAGGACTCTCCAGGTGAGAGTCGAGGAACAGAGAACTGGCGGTGCCCTACAAGACTGCGTTCAGTGGTGGAAGCTGTTATTGTCTGCCTCCTACTTAAGGTGACGCCGAGCCTCAAGGCCAGGGACTGGCAAGCTAAGCACTTTCCTTGCACTGCAGAAGTGGCCATCAGCGGGGGAAGTGGGAAGGCGCTCTACCTGGGAAGCTGAGACGTCACTAAATCCGCCAGTCTCGTGAACAGAAGTATTATCAAATTGTGCAATAAAGATTTCGGACTATTGAATCGCTGCTAAACCAAGCAAGATAGTGGCTGCCGTGCCACAGCAGCTATTGAAGTTCGTCCGCGGCCTAATCCAAGTGACAGCTTCTTCTGGGCCTGTGACTGAGAACACGTCCCAGATGCTCTTGTATACTGTTGCTTTAATGTCTTAATAAGGTCTGCTAGCCTTGAACAGCAGCCGGGCCGCCGGCTAAACATTCGGTGCAGAGGGCTCCTTATATGGTTGCTATTCCATTGAAGGTCAGCAGCAGAGATAACCAAATGCTGCAATTTCACGTCTAGGTTATTATTTTTGGACAGGCTCTGCAGCACATCACGCACAGGAGAGAGGTTGCTCATCTCAGAATAGTCCTGGGCAAGTAGGATTCTGAAAGGAAGGAGAAATGAATACTGCTTCGCATTTGTGAGCCCGCAACAAAACTCCGGCCTGCCACCTGCGCCACTCTGCTTATAAGCATGCGGCACATAGGGATTACTATACCAAGGGAAGGGCAGAAAGGAATCGCGAGAAAAGACAGTCAAGAAGAGAGCAGAAGTATTGTCAAAGACCGTCTGAATGAGGAAGGAAAGGGGGAGGGGATTGATGGCACCCGACAGCCTCTGCATAGAATGTGCCTGCCTGAACCCTACAGCCAGACATCATCCCGCTCCGCATCTCACTTCATGCCATCATTAACTGCACTCAGAAGGGTAACAAGAGCACATTTCGGGAGACTTTTGGTCAGTCGGTGGTGCGTTTTTGGCACCTGTAGTGTCGATTTCATGTGGGAGAGGCAGGGAGTTACAAATACCAGAGTAGCAGGATACAAATTCAAAACCAAGATGAACCGAAAATCTCCCTTCCAAAACTGGGGTCTCTTCTCCTCTGCGGAGACGGCTAGTCCAGAGTGATTCACCTACACAAAATTAATTCCAGGCGGTGCTGCAAGCAGACTTTGGGGGAAGGGATAGCAGTTAAGTCAGTGGCCCCCGTTTGCGGTGAGGCAGGCGGCCCGAGCTTGTCTGCCAGGAGACGGTGACTCAGAAGGATTTATGCTTTAAAGTGGCGCAGGTTTAGCGCTATTGCTCTCAGCAGTCTCCTTGTTCGTCCTGTGATCCTTCCCTTTGCTCTCCTGGCAGTGGCTGCAGTTCGCCCTCCTCCAGGCTGCTGACTTTGGCGTCTCCGTTTATTTTCTGTTGGCAGTGTGGGGTTGCTGTGTTAGTCCACTTAGATCCATTGAAAGAAAGGTCAACAAACAAGGCTGTAGGTCCTACCTTTTTATTGGACTAACTTTAATACGTTTGCAGCTAGCTTTCAAGAGCTGTTTCTGTTTTCGGTTACGTGGAATTAAGGGCCAACAAACCGGTTGTAGGCGAGACCTTTTTATTGGACTAAGTTAAGACATCTGTGCTGAGCTTTCGAGAGTTATTCTCTCTTCATCAGGTTGGTGAAGAAAGCGCAGTTACGCCGACTTGGAATTGTTTTGTTTTTTTTTGGTTAGGAATGATTTAGATTTGATACCAACAGAGAGTTTGCTGCTAGCATTTATTATATAAGAGATCTACTAATTTTATGCAGCGTGCTGATTGGCAGCGTACCCCTAGTATTCCCTGCCCGCCCGCAGGGACAGAGTATCCCGGCTCCAGAGGGACAGCGATTATTTTAATTTTGAACTTAGGTCATAGTGAAACGCAGACAGACCCGGCTACGGGAGCATCTCCATTTCCGATAGGACTTCTAGTCATTACAGACCCTGCAGCCTGCCAGACAGACCCGGCTACGTGAGCACCTGCGTTTCTGCTAGGACTTCTAGTTATTACTGTACCTGCAGCCTGCCAGACAGACCCGGCTAGTGAGCGCCTGCGTTTCCACCAGGACTTCTAGTTATTACTGTACCTGCAGCCTGCCAGACAGACCCGGCTACGTGAGCACCTGCGTTTCTGCTAGGACTTCTAGTTATTACTGTACCTGCAGCCTGCCAGACAGACCCGGCTAGTGAGCGCCTGCGTTTCCACCAGGACTTCTAGTTATTACTGTACCTGCAGCCTGCCAGACAGACCCGGCTACGTGAGCGCCTGCGTTTCTGCTAGGACTTCTAGTTATTACAGAGCCTGCAGCCTGCCAGATAGACCCGGCTACGTGAGCGCCTGCGTTTCTGCTAGGACTTCTAGTTATTACTGTACCTGCAGCCTGCCAGACAGACCCGACTTCGTGAACGCCTGCGTTTCTGCTAGGACTTCTAGTTATTACAGAGCCTGCAGCCTGCCAGACAGACCCGGCTACGTGAACGCCTGCGTTTCCACTAGGACTTCTAGTTATTACAGTGCTCGCAGCCTGCCAGACAGACCCGACTACGTGAGCGCCTGTGTTTCCACCAGGACTTCTAGTTATTACTATACCTGCAGCCTGCCAGACAGACCCGGCTACGTGAGCGTCTCCATTTCCGATAGGACTATTCCTGTGCTCGCAGCCTGCCAGACAGACCTGGCTACGTGAACGCCTGTGTTTCTGCTAGGACCTCACGCGTCACTTAGATAGGATTTCAGACAGTGCTGGGGAGGAGCCGGCTGTCATGGTACATGTGGGCACCAACGACATAGGAAAATGTGGGAGGGAGGTTCTGGAAGCCAAATTTAGGCTCTTAGGTAGAAAGCTTAAATCCAGAACCTCCAGGGTAGCATTCTCTGAAATGCTCCCTGTTCCACGTGGAGGTCACCAGAGGCAGGCAGAGCTCCGGAGTCTCAATGTGTGGATGAGACGATGGTGCAAGGAAGAGGGATTCAGTTTTGTTAGGAACTGGGGAACCTTTTGGGGAAGGGGGAGTCTCTTCCGAAGGGATGGGCTCCACCTTAATCAGGGTGGGACCAGACTGCTGGTACTAACCTTTAAAAAGGAGATAGAGCAGCTTTTAAACTAGAACAAAGGGGAAAGCCGACAGTCGCTCAGCAGCACATGGTTCGGAGAGAGGTATCTTCAAAGGATACTAATGATGCATTAGAATTAGGGCATCCCGACAGTGAGGTTTCAATAATTAGAAAAGCAGTCCAAGTGCCTGTAACTAAAAACTCACCTGAGCTAAAAAATTCTAACTTATCCCTATCAATTAAAAAGCAGAATGAAAATACAAACAAAAAACAAACTTTGAAATGTTTGTATGCTAATGCCAGAAGTCTAAGAAATAAGATGGGAGAATTAAAATGTATAGCAGTAAATGATGACATAGATAATTGGCATCTCAGAGACATGGTGGAAAGAGGATAACCAATGGGACAGTGCTATACCGGGGTACAAATTATATCGCAATGACAGAGAGGAGCACCCGGGAGGAGGTGTGGCACTTTATGTCCGGGATGGCATAGAGTCCAACAGGATAAACATCCTGCATGAGACTAAATACAAAATTGAATCTTTATGGGTAGAAATCCCTTGTGTGTCAGGGAAGACTATAGTGATAGGAGTATACTACCGTCCACCTGGTCAAGATGGTGAGAAGGACACCTAAGGGAAATTAGGGAAGCTAACCAAATTAGTAGTGCAGTAATAATGGGAGACTTCAATTACCCCAATATTGACTGGGTAAATGTATCATCGGGACACGCTAGAGAGATAACGTTCCTGGATGGAATAAATGATAGCTTTATGGAGCAATTGGTTCAGGAACAGACGAGAGAGGGAGCAATTTTAGATCTAATTCTCAGTAGAGCACAGGATTTGGTGAGAGGTAACAGTGGTGGGGCCACTTGGCAATAGTGATCATAATATGATCAAATTTGAATTAATGACTGGAAGGGTGACAGTAAGTAAATCCATGGCTCTAGCACTAAACTTTCAAAAGGGAAACATTGATAAAATGAGAAAAATTGTTAGAAAAAAAATGAAAGGAGCAGCTACAAAAGTAAAAATGTGCAAGAGGCATGGTCATTGTTAAAAAAAATACCATCCTAGAAGCACAGTCCAGATATATTCCACACATTAAGAAAGGTGGAAAGAAGGCAAAATGATTACCGGCATGGTTAAACGTGGAGGTGAAAGAAGCTATTTTAGCCAAAAGATATTCATTCAAAAATTGGAAGAAGGATCCATCAGAAGAAAATATGATAAAGCATAAGCATTGGCAAGTTAAATGTAAAACACAGATAAGACAAGCTAAGATAATTTGAAAAGAAGTTGGCTGTAGAGGCAAAAACTCGCAGTAAAACCTTTTTTAAATATATCCGAAGCAGAAAGCCTGTGAGGGAGTCAGTTGGACCGTTAGATGATCGAGGGGTTAAAGGGGCACTTAGAGAAGATAAGGCCATCGCGGAAAGATTAAATGATTTCTTTGCTTCGGTGTTTACTGAAGAGGATGTTGGGGAGTTACCCATGATGGAGAAGGTTTTCATGGGTAATGATTCAGATGGACTGAATCAAATCACGGTGAACCTAGAAGATGTGGTAGACCTGATTGGCAAACTGAAGAGTAGTAAATCACCTGGACCGGATGGTATACACCCCAGAGTTCTGAAGGAACTAAAAAATGAAATTTCAGACCTATTAGTAAAAATTTGTAACCTATCATTAAAATCATCCATTGTACCTGAAGACTGGAGGATAGCAAATGTAACCCCAATATTTAAAAAGGGCTCCAGGGGCGATCCGGGAAAGTACAGACCGGTTAGCCTGACTTCAGTGCCAGGAAAAATAGTGGAAAGTGTTCTAAACATCAAAATCATAGAACATATAGAAAGACATGGTTTAATGGAACAAAGTCAGCATGGCTTTACCCAGGGCAAGTCTTGCCTCACAAATCTGCTTCACTTTTTTGAAGGAGTTAATAAACATGTGGATAAAGGTGAACCGGTAGATATAGTATACTTGGATTTTCAGAAGGCGTTTGACAAAGTTCCTCATGAGAGGCTTCTAGGAAAAGTAAAAAGTCATGGGATAGGTGGCGATGTCCTTTCGTGGATTGCAAACTGGTTAAAAGACAGGAAACAGAGAGTAGGATTAAATGGACAATTTTCTCAGTGGAAGGGAGTGGGCAGTGGAGTGCCTCAGGGATCTGTATTGGGACCCTTACTTTTTAATATATTTATAAATGATCTGGAAAGAAATACGACGAGTGAGATAATCAAATCTGCAGATGACACAAAATTGATCAGAGTAGTTAAATCACAAGCAGATTGTGATAAATTGCAGGAAGACCTTGTGAGACTGGAAAATTGTGCATCCAAATGGCAGATGAAATTTAATGTGGATAAGTGCAAGGTGATGCATATAGGGAAAAATAACCCACGCTATAATTACACAATGTTGGGTTCCATATTAGGTGCTACAACCCAAGAAAGAGATCTAGGCATCATAGTGGATAACACATTAAAATCGTCGGTTCAGTGTGCTGCGGCAGTCAGAAAAGCAAACAGAATGTTGGGAATTATTAGAAAGGGAATGGTGAATAAAACGGAAAATGTCATAATGCCTCTGTATCGCTCCATGGTGAGACCGCACCTTGAATACTGTGTACAATTCTGGTCACCGCATCTCAAAAAAGATATAGTTGCGATAGAGAAGGGCTACCAAAATGATAAGGGGAATGGAACAGCTCCCCTATGAGGAAAGACTAAAGAGGTTAGGACTTTTCAGCTTGGAGAAGAGACGGCTGAGGGGGGATATGATAGAGATGTTTAAAATCATGAGAGGTCTAGAACGGGTAGATGTGAATAGGTTATTTACTCTTTCGGATAATAGAAAGACTAGGGGGCACTCCATGAAGTTAGCATGGGGCACATTTAAAACGAATCGGAGAAAGTTCTTTTTTACTCAACGCACAATTAAACTCTGGAATTTGTTGCCAGAGGATGTGGTTAGTGCAGTTAGTATAGCTGTGTTTAAAAAAAGGATTGGATAAGTTCTTGGAGGAGAAGTCCATTACCTGCTATTAAGTTCACCTAGAGAATAGCCACTGCCATTAGCAATAGTAACATGGAATAGACTTAGTTTTTGGGTACTTGCCAGGTTCTTGTGGCCTGGATTGGCCACTGTTGGAAACAGGATGCTGGGCTTGATGGACCCTTGGTCTGACCCAGTATGGCATATTCTTATGTTCTTATGACTTCTAGTTATTACTGTGCTCGCAGCCTGCCAGACAGACTCGGCTACGTGAGTGTCTCCGTTTCCGCTAGGACTTCTAGTTATTACTATACCTGCAGCCTGCCAGACAGACCCGGCTATGTGAGCGTCTCAGTTTCCTCTAGGACTTCTAGTTATTACAGATCCTGCAGCCTGCCAGACAGACCCGGCTATGTGAGCGCCTGCGTTTCTGCTAGGACTTCTAGTTATTACAGAGCCTGCAGCCTGCCAGACAGACCCGGCTATGTGAGCGCCTGCGTTTCCACCAGGACTTCTAGTTATTACTGTGCTCGCAGCCTGCCAGACAGACCCGGCTACGTGAGCGCCTGCGTTTCCACCAGGACTTCTAGTTATTACTGTGCTCGCAGCCTGCCAGACAGACCCGGCTATGTGAACGCCTGCGTTTCTGCTAGGACCTCTAGTTATTACAGAACCTGCAGCCTGCCAGACAGACTCGACTGCAAACTGAATTCCATCATTGCAGCCTATGTCCATGCCCAATGCTCATCTCCGTAAACAAGGTACCTTCCAATCTACCCATTTTCTCCTTGTCTCTAACATGCATCCTCTTGAGAGGAAATGCTAGTGTTTGCTGTACATGCTTTAATATTGTACTATTTTTCCAGGCATTGCTCTAATAATGATTTAATTACAGTATTTATAAAATGTATGGATCGCTTCCCAGGTTTTACAAGAAAATCTTCCAAAGCGGTGTACAACTGTAAATTTAAAACAAAATACAAAATGAACACAACAATAAGAATAGCAGTAAATAAAGTATCATTGTGAAAAACACAGCAGAGAAAGGACAGCACCAGTTTTGAACAACCACACCTTACATCTTGGAAATCATCAGCCAGGTCTTCAATTTACGGCAAAAGCGCGTTCGATTTTTCTCCTCTCTGCCGGACAGAGGAAGATCATTCCATGGTTTGGTCAGAGTCGTAGAGAAGGATCTAGTTTGCAGCTTAACATGCCAAATACTTTTTATTGGTGGGAGATGAAGCTGGTGATGGTATTGAGATTGTACATCTCTGATGGATGATGTCCAGTGCAGCCTTTGAAACATACGTGGAGGGCAGGTGCCACGTAAGATCTTAAAATGCGAGAACCAATCATTTGAACGTACATCGTAGCCTAACGGGGAACCAGTGCAGTTTTGCTGAAAGGGGAGCAGCTGATTTCCGTCTGGACCGACCCGTGACGATTCTCGCTGCCATATTCTAGACTGCCTGGAGCTTTCTTATCAAAACGCCAGGAAGACCCCCCAGTATATGGCATTGCAGTAATCTAGTACTGCAATTACCAGAGCACACACCACTGATTTTATTGGTGCAGGAGTCAGAAACAATTTTATTTGCCTGGCCAGCCTTAAAAGCCTATAATCTGTTCCTAATAACACTAGTACTATCTACATGTGGAGCACTACGTTGTTTACAGTGCAGTAGCTTACTCTAGCATAGCCATACTTCCCGTGGTGAATTTTTAAAAAATGTATATTCTGCTTTTCCAGGCACTTCAAAGCACACTGCTGTCAGATACTGTAGGTACTTCCCTATCCCAGAGGGTTAACAATCTAAGGGGTAGGGCTACTAAGTCACCATAGGAGTTTAATGCATGAGAAATGCTGTTTGTTGTTTGATATACACGTGATATTTTCCCCTAAAAAAAAGTGTGTATTTAAATGAGCTGCTTTGCATGCATGCATTTTGCAAACACATGCAAAGCAGCTCATGCATACCTAATTTCATGCAAATGAAATAAAGCAGCTTGCCTGAAATATCGTAAGCCGCATTTTCTGAGGTAGCTACATCTCAGGTGGCGTCGGTGCCAGTTTGAAAATGTGAAGGATGACAGCGGAGAGAGAGAAAACTGTAGGAGGGAGACCATAACTCTAGATATCTACCACTGTCAGAGGGGCAATTCAGGGTGGGGTTGGGGGACAGAGGCAGTGCTACACTGTTCTGCCTAGGGCACTACAGACCCTTGCACCGGCCCTGGGCCAAGGGGAAAATTAGCACCATAGGAACGACTACTGAGGGTTTTTTTCTACCCCCCGTGAAATTTTCCATTCCCATGGTCAAATCCCGTGGCATTGTAAACGACCCCCTAAGTTTGTAGCTCAGGCAATGGAGGGTGCAGTGATTTTCCCAAGGTCACAAGGAGAGGCAGCGGGATCTGAACAGTGGCTTTTGCTGCTCCTTCACACCACATTGCACTACGACTAGAAATATCTACAATAAATTCAGATACCGGCACTTCACACAACTGCTCTTGAGCAATTCTTTTGCATCTGTCGTATTGGTTTCCTTAGAGATGAATATAATTGTTGTTAATTCCAGTTTTAGCAGTGTAGCGCTAAAACAAAATGACTGCTTTATAATGTTTGATTTTTTTTCCATTTTAAGACTTCACAGCCTCCGTTAAGCTCCTTTGTTGGAAATAAAATGTTTGTGGTCAAAGGTGAAGCTGCTGTGAATAGCAGAGGCCTGCGTTTCTGCAGGGGTAGGTGGCAGGGGAAGGTATTTTTAACTCTGCGCCTTGTTTAGAATAGGAAATTCTTCTAGGGTCCCCTTTCTCCATTCTTGGTGCCTTTTCTTTCTCTCAGATTTAAGGCCCTGGATAGGCTCAGAGCTGCTCCACTGCAAACTTCGGTTTCTTTATAAACAGGAAATAAAAAAGGAGGAAGCCTATGGGCTTTGCCAGTTGTGCGCGAATTCTGCAAACGTCATGGCCTCGTCTTCCTCGTTTCTCCCCCCATTTCAATTTCCCTAATCCACGCAGAAGGTGGAGCCGTGGCCGCTGATCTATTGATACTTCCATAGAAAGAGCCTCTGCTGAGCTTCTCGTAACGTATAGTAACAGAGTAATGAGGGCAGAAAAAGACCAAATGGTCCATCCAGTCTGCCCAGCAAGCTTCATATGATAGTAACTGCTGCGCCGTGTAGGTTACCCCCAAACCTTCTGTTAAGGGCAGCGACTGCCGCTCCGTGCAGTTACCCCCATGCTTTCTGTTAAAGGCAGTGACTGCTGCTCCATGCAGTTATCCCCCCTCCCATGCTTTCTGTTAAAGGCAGTGACTGCTGCTCCGTGCGGGTTTCCCCATGCTTTTCTGTTAAAGGCAGTGACTGCCGCTCTGTGCGGGTTACCCCCATGCCTTCTGTTAAAGACAGTGATTGCCGCTCCGTGCGGGTTTTCCCATGCTTTCTGTTACGGGCAGTGACTGCCGCTCCGTGCGGGTTCCCCCCATGCTTTCTGTTAAAGGCAGTGACTGCCGTTCCGTGCAGGTTCCCCCCATGCTTTCTGTTAAGGGCAGTGACTGCCGCTCCGTGCAGGTTACCCCCATGCTTTCTGTTTTGGGTGGTAACTGCTGTTCCGGGTAAGTTACCTCCATGCAGAAATGTTACACTGTCCCTTTCTTTAAGTCTTTAGGGATCTGCAGTGTTTGTCCCATGCTCTTTTGAATTCATTAACTGTTCTCGTCTTCACCACCTCTTGTGGGAGGGCATTCCTAACATGCACCACATGCTCCTTGAAGAAATATTTTCTGATACTGATTCTTAGTCATTCCTCCCTGGAGTTTCATATCACGACCCCTAGTTCTACTCTTTCCTTTCCAGCGGAAAAGGTTTGAAGTTTGTGCGTCATTTGATACCTGTCAGGTATCTGAAGGTCTGTACCAGATCTCCCCTCCACCTCCACTCCTCCAGGGTGTACATATCCATATCCTTTAGCCTCTCCTCATAGGTTTTCTGAAACAGACCCCCCCACAATCCTGTCTTTGTCCCTTTCTGAGATACGGGCTCCAGAGCTAAACGCAGTACTCCGGGAGATGCCTCACCAAGGACCTGTACAAGGGCATTATCACCTCCCTTTTTCTGCCGGTTATATCTCCCTCAAGGCAGCCCAGCATCTTTCTGGCTTTAGCTACTGACTTGTCCCATTGCTTTGCGGTCTTCAGATCACCAGACACAATCACCTCAAGGTCCCTTTCCTGGTCCATGTACGATAGTCTTTCACCACCCATCACACACAGCTCTTTTGGATTTCCACGCCACAGTGAATGACTCTGCACTTCTTGGCACTGAATCCCAGCTGCCAAATCTTCGACCACTCTTCAAGTTTTCTTAAATCACTTTTCATTCTCTCTACTTCTTCAGGCATCTCCACTCTGCTGCAGATCTTAGTAATATATCTGCAAAAAGGCAAACTTTTCCTTCTAACCCCTCTGCAATGTTGCTCACGAAGATATTGAACAGAACCGGTCCCAAAACCGATCCTTGAGTCACTCAAGGCTCTCTCTTCAGAGCGGGCTCCGTATGCCATTTACACATTGTTTCCTGTCACATCAACCAGTTAGTAACCAACTCCACTACCTTGGCGCCCACCCCCAAGCTTCTCATTTTATTCACGAGCCTCCTATGTGGGACCTTATCGAAACCTTTGCTGAAATCAAAGTAACTCACATTGCGCTCTCTTCCTTGATCCAGTTCTCTCGTCACCCAATCAAAAAAGACGACAAGATTTATCTGGCAGGACCCTGGTGAATCCATGCTGCCTCGGGTCCATCAGCCTGCCAGATTTTAATAGTTTACTATCCCTTTTCTTCAGCAGAGTCTGAGGAGGAGTTCTTACGGTCCTTGGAGATGGGAATTATCCCATCGTAATAAGCCAATCCATTTCATTTCCTGATCTGCCCTCACCAAGTTGAAATTAAGGAATGGGGATCATTAATTGGGAGCCTTGCGGCTGGATCACCCGCTTTTCGTCGATCCACCTGTAGCTCCCTCCTACAGTGCTCTCTAGGTTCTGACACAGAAGGAAGGTCAAAGAGCTTGAGTGCTGCTGACCCACTCAACATGGCAGCTCTTACCTGTCATTGCATCATAAGGCTGCACCGTGCTTCAGGAGACCTGATTTTATGAACCAATAAGAAAAGGGAGCGTCTTTTGAAAATGTCCTGTTGGGGGTTATTTTTTTTTTTCAAGAGAAAATTAGTTGCAGATAGAGAGAGAAACTGGAGAATCTCGTTTGGGTCTTTCTGCAGAAGATTTGTCTCTGAGAATTTCTTGCTTGGTGAAGTAGCTAAAGAATAAGAGAAAATTTACCACAGGCTGTCTCTGTGCAGGAGAAATTCACTGGTCACTGCAGCTATTTGAACAGTGAGATTTCCTGCTGGGTTTGGACAATCTAACAGGCCGATACGGTACAGTGTGCTCTGACGGAGCGCACTGCTAGCCTGCCCTTGGACGCGCGTTTTCCCTTACCCCTTATTCAGTAAGGGGCGGAAAATGCGCGTCCAACCCGCCGAACCTAATAGCGCCCTCAATATGCAAATGCATACACACATACACACAAATGCATGTTGATGGCCCTATTGGTTATGCCCGCGTGATACAGAAAGTAAAATGTGCAGCCAAGCCACACATTTTACTCTAAGAAATTAGCGCCTACCCAAAGGTAGGCGCTAGTTTCTGCCAGCACTGGGAAAGTGCACAGAAAAGCAGTAAAATCTGCTTTTCTGTGCATCCTCTGACTTAATATCATGGCGATATTAAGTCGGAGGTCCCGAAGGGTGTAAAAAAAAAAAAGAAAAAACATTTAAATTGGGCCGGCGGCTGTCGGGCCAAAAACTGGACGCTCAATTTTGCCGGCGTCCGGTTTCCGAGCCCATGGCTGTCAGCGGGCTCAAGAACAGACGCCGGCAAAATTGAGCATCGGCTGTCAAACCCGCTGACAGCCGCCGCTCCAGGGCAAAAGGAGGCGCTAGGGACGCGCTAGTGTCCCTAGCGCCTCCTTTTGCCCGATTCTACCGCGCCGCCTAATTTACATACTGTATCGGGCGCACCGGTGAGTGGCCGGTGCGCCCTCTCTCCCGCGTTTTTACTGAATCGGTCCGTAAATAAGAGAACAGACAGTGTAGCTGAGCCCAGGAAAGAAATCACTGAGGAGCTGGCTGGAGGCTTTTTGTTTTGTTGTTTGTTTTGTGCACTTCTTGCCTGGCGGAGACCAGAGAATCCTTCAGCAGCCTTGTGAGTATTAATAAGGAATAGAAAGTGGATCGAGGCTCTGTGTGAATATCCTACCTGCTATTTATTTTACTGGGACATCTCTCATTGCTTATAAGATTGTTATATACAGTATCTGCATCGCCCACAAACCACTGTGCATTACAGACCAACAGGGTCATTCATCAAAATGTTAGGGCCCTAACACCTGCGATAACGCCATAATACATGCAATAAAAAATGCATCACAAGATGCGTATGCAAATTTTGAAAATGTAGTCAAAGGGGAGGAGTTTGGATAGAGTTTATGAAAATCAGGGGAGTTTGATATGCCCAAATTTGCAATGCCCATTTCAGGCAGGAGAGGGGAGGTAGAGAGAGAGAGAGCGCCTCTAGGGTAGCACACCTAGTAGTCAACATTTTATACCACTGTAGGAGGGCCAGCTAGTAACTCAAGGTGAGGTTTTGGTGGTGGTCTGGGGGGCAGTTTTACAAGCACAGTCAGAGGAACGAGCAGCACAGTACACTTGAGTGAAGATTCAGTGTGATCTGGAGTGAGGAAAGATGCACAGAGATGAGATTTGTACATTGTACGCTCGATCTAGTTTGATGCAGTCTCTACCTAGTTTGATGCACTCTCTACCTAGTTTGATGCACTCTCTGCCTAGCTGCTATCAAGCTAGGTCGAAGGTACACTGTACAAATCTCATCTCTGTGCACCTTTCCTCCCTCCAAATCACATCAAATCTTCACTGAAGGGTACTGTGCTGTTCGTACCTCTGACTGTGCATGTAAAACTGCCCCCCAAACCCTAGACCCCCACCAAAACCTCCGTTTGTTCAACCCAGTTGCATTGGTCCTGTGCTTCATTTGTATCTGTGCCTCAGAAAATCAGAGATCTCTCCCGTGGCTGCAGCTCCTGTGGGTTAAGGAACATTGCTCACCGTAGTACAGCTCTGGGGAGGGAAAGAAGGAGAAGTGGATTTGCTTATGGGTGATTAATACAGGGCCCAGTAAACGATAGTGACAGAATGAGCTCACTGATAATGTATGGATGCATATTCTAAGGAAAAGGCATACTGCTTTCTGATGATAGCATTTATGAATGTTAGATTTTATTTTCATGCATGGTCTGATGTAGCCCTGCTACTTGTAATAATTAAAACTGTTTTATTTCAGTGTGTGTTTGCTGGCTTACAGGGACAGTTCCCCTCAGCAGTGTGTTTGCAGAGGGGGAATCCAGTTCTACTCAAACCAAACGCCTAGCTTTCTCTTCATGGGCAAAGTCTTTCAGAAGCCACCAGGGTACAAACGGTTTTGCTCTTTTTTTTCAATTGTAATCTTGAGTTTTGCTGCCTTTTTCGGCTCATGAGATAAAGGAACCCTGTAGGCAGCAAGACTGAGGAAAAAATTTAAAAAAAGCAAAAATGCTTCGGTTTGTAAAAGAACAAGTCTGAAACGTGTGAGCCGTAGCACCAATCATCCAGTCTTCAACCCTGGCTCCTGGAAATATGCACGCATTTTCTGTCTGCAAGGTGATCTTCTGTTGTCTAGAGGAAAGGCAAACCAGCTCTCACCCGATGAAAAAGCAGTGGGGATTCCTCAGCTGTGTGAAGATGTTCTGGGTAAAGTGGAGTGTCGGATGACAGTATGGACGCATTGACTCTCCGTTGCGTCAGCATCGGGGCCTGACCGGGGGAGCTCGTGGGTTTGCTCTGTATTAGCAGTTCCTTCGGATGCCTCCGTGCTCATCCTGCCAGGTAATAAGAACTTGTGTCTGGCTGTCACGTTCCCCTCCGCATCCATCATCTCCAGTTTTCTGCTGGCCTGAGCGCCAGGTTTGAGAGATTACAATGTGAAGGCAAAACTCGCCCCTCGTTCCTTCAGCAGTGACAATTCTTTCATCTTGGATCCTCGGCCCTGAAATTCTGACTCTGTGCCTCAGACAGGGACACGTGTGACAAGCCTTTCAGTTTCTCTGCGATTAAAATCATTCTTCTGGTTAAGACACCTCTGCCACTCTGCAGATCCCTAAGACCCGTCTTCCTTTTCGGCTCTGATCCCTGCGCGCCTCTGCTGTGATCACAGCTTTCACGTCCTCGTTCACCCAAAACCATCTTTATGTCTACGCTCCAAAGTATCTGACAGTTTGCCATTTATCATCCACATAACTTTACCTATCTTCTCTTCTTCAGCAGGCATCCTTTTGCCTCTTAAATGACATCAATTCATCTGTGCTTAACCAATGTCATTATTAGTCCCTAATACTTCTGTTGTGTTGAGTTCTGTTCTTAGAGAACTTAGAAGAACTTACTAATCTTGGGAGGGAGCAAGATGGGGGGCATAGTCGTGGCCGTCTTTACCTGCCGTCCCAGGTCTGCGTACTTTCCTCTATTTTTTTTTCTCTATGATCGGAAGGGGAATGTGATGGTCTTACCTTCAGAGCCTCCCCTTCCTTCGGGCCACCAGTTGATGACCTCCTGTGTGACTCCGCCAACAAATTTGCAGGGAATCAAGGAGCCTGGTGTGCTTCGAGGCGAGGGAGAGCTGTGGAGACAGGCGTCCCTGAGCCTCGACCAGTGACTTCAGGTGCGCCTTCCATCGGCCTGGCGGCACATAGCAATGATGCAGCTGGTGTGACCCGGGTGAAGGGGACTGCGGTGAGGTTCACATCTGAATTGCAGACTTCACCTTTGCTCCCAGAAGGTCTTGGCGAAGGGGATTTTCTCTTCACCTCTCTAGGCCTCTGTGGGTCTAGGAAGATTGGAAGCAATTGAGGGAGCATCTCTGTCGGGCCTGTACTGGGAAGATCTGCTCGCTCCCTCCAGTGGGACTTGCTTGATACCTCTGCTCGCTCCCTCCAGTGGGACTTGCTTGATACCTCTGCTCGCTCCCTCCAGTGGTGTTTGCTTGATATACCTCTGCTCGCTCCCTCCAGTGGTGTTTGCTTGATATACCTCTGCTCGCTCCCTCCAGTGGCGCTTGCTTGATACCTCTGCTCGCTCCCTCCAGTGGTGTTTGCTTGATATACCTCTGCTCGCTCCCTCCAGTGGTGTTTGCTTGATATACCTCTGCTCGCTCCCTCCAGTGGCGCTTGCTTGATATACCTCTGCTCGCTCCCTCCAGTGGCGCTTGCTTGATATACCTCTGCTCGCTCCCTCCAGTGGCGCTTGCTTGATATACCTCTGCTTGCTCCCTCCAGTGGCGCTTGCTTGATACCATCATGTCCAGAGGTAGTGACATTAGATTTTATCTGGGACTTAATAGCTGGATTCTGGAAATCCTTAAACTCATGTAATGCCAAGATGATAATCTTTCCTCAAAATTTCAGCAAATGACTATTAATTTTAAAGATCTAATTACTACCGTCAAATCTAAGGTCTCTGCTATGGAGAATACTGTTCCAGATCTACAAGTTTTCAGCTCAGTAACTGTGAAAGATAGTAATGCACTGTCTAGAAGCATTGAATATCTGGTAAATAATGTGAGACATTTGATATGAGACTTCATAAAACGTCACTGTGAAGAAGTATTTTCAGCAGGTTCGCCTGATCAGTTGCTTTCTGTGAATCTGTCCGATTTTCTAACATTTCTCTTCCTAAGACGACTTCTGCTGTATCCCAACATCCCACTAATGCTCAATCTCCTTTAAATGAACTCAGATTCTTGAAAATTCTTCTGTTGAAAGTTTTTTGAGCGCTGTAGATTGCTGGTGTCATTTATTTCTACTCAAGATCTGAGCAGTGTTGTGCGTAATTATTACAGGAACTTTTCCATTCCGTTTATGGGGGATTGGGAAGGATTTTCCCTGACTTTGCCCAAGTTACTCAGTTGAGAAGGAAGGGTTTTCTTGCCCTTTGACAAGAAACCTTTGCCATAGGTTTTTCTTTTTACGCTTCCTTATTCTTGTAAATCTGTAATCAAACATAATGAGTGCTTCGTTTTTTTTCTCACCTGAACGACTGAGAGTTGGTGTTTTTGGACTCCGAAGACTTGCAACATTCTCTTCCCAGTGTAAAAAAAACAAAAAACGGGGTTCCTGTGATTGTTTTTTTCCTGATACTGAAATCCATATATTTCTCTGCAAAGTTAATTCTTTGTTGTATGTTTTGAAAATCTATAAATAAAATGAAGAAAAGAGCACATTGCTCTTCTGAACTCCTAGTGAGGTCAGGACCGAAATTCTGATCTGCCTTCCTCTGAAGGAAGCCCCGAACCCCAGCAGGAACCTGCGTTTATTCCCTGCTGGACAGCACTCCAGAGCCCGATTGCAGGGACTTCTGCTGCTGCGCAGATCCAGATTCCAGTTCTGGACCCAAGAAGCGAGGTTCTAGGTCCGTTGCATTGAAGTAAATCTTTGCATCTTTTTCAGGGTCTGTGTGAAACTTCCCTTCGTTTTTTGGACCTTCTGCTTTCTTCTCTGCGGTACAAACTTCATTGAGCTGCGCAATGCGCTGGGAGATGAATTGTAACCAGCAGAAGGGGGGGGGGGGGGTGAGGTGAGGTGACCAGCTGTCATCTAGGACTGTGCAGGCCAAAATATTTTCAGAGGTGTCGTGTGGGGGCAAATTTCCGTGTCATGTAGGCTTTCCCCCTTTTTGTTTTTTTTTTACGTTTCAGAAATAGTGCACACTAAAAGCAAAAGAAGGAAAACAACGGAATTTCGTAATTTTCTTCTGTCGTTTCATTTTGAAAACGACATGAAATCGTATAGATTCGTTTCAAATAAATACACATCTCTAGTGTCGGCGGACGTCCATAAAATTGCTTATGGATTGCGTGCTTAACAGGGACTTGGCAAGAGGGATGTGCATTGATTTTCAAATAATATGAAAATCAACAAAACGGGCTGTTGCATTTATGTGTTATTTGAAAATGAAATGAAAAAGGAGCAGTGACATTCGTTTTTATTTTAATTTCGTTTTCCATTTTATGTGCACAAGTGCCGCATACAGAATGACCTCTGTGCCTGCTGCTTGCATTTTTCGCGCGCACAAAATAAAGGACAAAACCCAGGCCAGCCCCCTTCGGAAATGGGAATAATTGGCAATTTGTTGGCAGTAGTTTACAGCACGGGTCAGTTGCCTAGATGGGAAGAAGGCCTACGACTGGACGGAGTCTTCCATTCTCTGGGGACCCCTTGCTCTGCCATCTCTGAGGGCATAGCAGAGCCGGCCTATACCCCAGGGTTCTTCTGATTGCTTCAAGGCCCTTAAGGCTTTGGATGTCTCCTTTATTTTTAGCAATAAACCAGACAGCCACACAGTTTGGGGGGGGGGTTTTCCCCAAAAATTGAAAATTTATTGCGATACTTGTGTAATGAGTGTGACTTGATAAAAAAGTGCATCATCTCCTGGTGATATCCACAGATTCACTCACTCTCCACGCTATTGTGAAGCCAGAGTGGCACGGACGCTGCCTCCCTCACTGGCTGCCATTCAGCAGGACATGGATGCCATTAGCCCCTTGCTCCGGCCGGTCTCCCCGAGACGCTTGCGTGCCTGACGCCTGTCCTCTTAAAGGGCCCACGATGAGGAAGTCCCTGTGGCGCCCTTAGGTTATATCCATACATAGGGCTCCTTCCGAGGAGCCACGGGTGCCTCAGCAGCAGGTCCCCTGGTGTTGCCTTGTGTCCCAGTGCGGGTTGCTAGTTCTTATTCTCGCCTTGTCTGTGCCTTGCCCCTGTCTTGCCTTGTTTATGTCTTGTCTGTATTGTTTGCTTTTCCCCTTAGCTTGACTTCCTGGTTCTGGCCCCGGCTTGGATTCCAGTCTCGTAGCGTCTGCTGCCTGCCCCCACCACTGGCCTGGACTTGCACTCTCATTCTTCTGGACAGCCCTAGGGATCCACCAGAGTCCTGCCGGCCGCCAGAACCTAAAGGCTAAACCTGTGGGGGGAGACGGCTGGCCATAGGCAAAGCTCCATCCGGTCCCGCCACGGGGCTTCTCCACCAGCGTCAGTCGCACCACAACACTAAGGGTCCACCCTCCCAGTCCACATTCTATCCAAAATCCGAGTACGTACAAGCAGGGGTTTCCTAGAACTTCCCAAATCCTTTTCCACACAATCCCCAGGCTCGGGCACCCCCTGTTTAATATCTGAATCAAGCCTACAGTTCTTTTCCTCCTCCTCCTCCTCTGAAATCACAGGTTGGATCACTTGCACAAGAGTGAGATCCTTCTTAATCCTGGGGCTCTCCACTGATAACTCTCTGATTTATTCAAACTGGCAAGGCTCCTGCGGCCGCTCCTCCGGGTGCGCAGATCCACGCTCTGGGGAAGCTGCGTCGCTCCTGAATTCAGGATTCACTTCTTTCAGATAAGAGGTTCAATTCGCCTTTTATTTATTTGTTGCTTTTTATATACCGATGTTTCATGAGAACACATCACACCGGTTTACATAGGTTAACAAATATTCATTAAAAAAATATTTGCATTTCCAAAATTAAAATGAAAAGAAGTAAATACAGAGTTTCACAATAAACTAATAAAAGCAATAGTAAAGATGCAGAACAGAAAGAGCAGAGATAATATACATAACTATGTGTGTCATAGAGGGGGTAAGCTAGTTCGAATAGCCATGTTCTAATACCCTTTTTAAATATTTTAATGTCGGATTCCATCCTTAATTCCTGTGGTGGAGAGTTCCACAGTTGGGGCCCAGCAATGGAAATAGCCCTTTTTCTTACATTATTTAAATGCACAATTTTAGGGGATGGTATGGGTAACATCCCTGTACCTGCTGATCTTGTAATTCTTGATGGGATATGAAAATATAATGCTGAGGTTAACCATTCAGTCTTTTCGTTGTAGAGAGTTTTGTGAATTACAGAGCTCAGCATAAAGTTCTCTCTCTATTTAACAGGCAACCAGTGAAGGTCTTTTAATATTGGTGTAATATGATCAGATCTTCTAGCTCCTGTCAAAAGTCTGGCCGCTGAGTTCTGCAACAATTGGTAATGGGCTAGTAACATTCGCTGGTAGGCCCCAAAACAGCGAGTTACAGTAATCCAGTTTTGACAAGACAATAGCTTGCAAAACTGTCCTGAAATCTTTTGGAAATAAAAGTGGCTTTAATCTTTTTAGAACATTTGATTTAAAATACCATTCATTAATGATTTTGTTCACACTCGCTTTCAGTGTGAATTCACAATCTAGAAAAATCCCTAGATCTCGGACCTCCAGGGAAATGGGATAATTTTTAGCAGCTTCCTGAATTTCAAATTCCTTTGCTTTGGTCAATTTAGGACAGATATATAAAATTTCAGTCTTTTTTTTGTATTCAGAGAAAGATTCATTTGGGTTAATACTTTCTCAATGGCTGATTGATATATGTCCCAAAGCTTAAGTGTTAGCTCAATTGAATTTTCGATTGGAATTAAAATCTGAACACCATCTGCGTAAATAAAATGCGTGAGGTTCAGACCAGATAACATTCTACATAGAGGAAGCATATAAATATTAAAAAGGGTCGCAGACAGAGACGATCCTTGTGGTACACCATGTTTAAGATCAATTGATAGAGATTCTTTATCCTGAATTTTCACTTTAAAAGATCTATTCTTTAGGTAAAATTCAAACCATTTCAAAGCATAGTCCTTTATACCTATTTCATTTAATCTATCCAAGAGAATTTTATGATTAACTGTATCAAACGCCGATGATATATCCAGCATAATCAGAAAGTAAGTTTGGCTGTTATCGGCTCCTCGAAGCATAATATCTTGTAAAGATGCTAACAGAGTCTCAGTTGTGCTGGGAGTAGGGTACTCTGCGGTTCAAGGTATTCTGAATCATGTTGTGCTGGAAGTAGGGTACTCTGCGGTTCAAGGTATTCTGAATCCATGTTGTACTGGGAGTAGGGTACTATGTGGTTCAAGGTATTCTGAATCCATGTTGTGCTGGGAGTAGGGTACTGTGCGGGTCAAGGTATTCTGAATCCATGTTGTGCTGGGAGTAGGGTTCTATGCGGTTCAAGGTATTCTGAATCCATGTTGTGTTGGGAGTAGGGTATTCTGTGGTTCAAGGTATTCTGAATCCATGTTGTGCTGGGAGTAGGGTACTATGCGGGTCAAGGTATTCTGAATCCATGTTGTGCTGGGAGTAGGGTATTCTGTGGTTCAAGGTATTCTGAATCCATGTTGTGCTGGGAGTAGGGTACTATGCGGGTCAAGGTATTCTGAATCCATGTTGTGCTGGGAGTAGGGTATTCTGTGGTTCAAGGTATTCTGAATCCATGTTGTGTTGGGAGTAGGGTACTATGCGGTTCAAGGTATTCTGATAGTTGCTTGTTAAATACCTTCTCCAAAATCTTAGCAATACTTGGTAAATTAGAAATGGGTCTTAAATTTGACAAATCATGGGAATTGGATTGTGGTTTTTTCATGATTGGTTTAACTATCGCTGCTTCCAATATATCTGGAACAGTTGCTTCAGTAAAAGAGTAGGAAAAACTGCTCCTTTCCACCAGAACTGGCCAACAGATCCTTGCTCAGAGCCCCTTGCAGCTGTTCCAAGTGCCCGTCTCTTTCTTCTGTTGCTCCAGGGACTCCGACTTGAGTCCGGACTGCCTGTGAGAGAGAGCAGTGACGCTTCCAGGTTCCACCCCCCTCCTATCTGACCACATCTGCATCAACAGTAAGGGGCAGGGATACTATAGGACCCCCTTAATTGGGTCTTTGGGAAAAGATTTTGATGAATTGGGCCTTATAGGTTCTCTTTCTGTCTTAAATTAGTTCAACAACTTATTTGTTGACCGTTTTAGTTTTTTGTTATATTAAAAAAAAAAAAAAAAAAAAAAAAAAAGGAAAAAACCACAAAGCCACTCCTGTAGGAGTCTGGAAACCGTCATCTATGAGTCTGGGTAGAGGAGCCTTCTGCTTAATTTTCTAATAACGCCTAAAAATGTGGAGGGTCCTATCCATAGTAGGAATGCGCGTTCATTGTACAACAAGAGGAAGACAGCAATGTCGTTTTCTTATTTCATTTTGTGTTGCTTCTTCTCTGAAATGACCCAAAAAACCAATGTTGTCATTGTAGCATGCACAAAATGATTTTATTTAGCACGTGCTAAAACAATGAGAAAGAGAGAAAAGGGGAAACCAAATGAAAATCTGAAATGAATGGGAAGTGACGTGAGAAGCGATAGAAGATGAGTTATTTTTCCCTGCATGCCCTTAACTCACAGCAGAGGAAGCCTCGTCCATTGCACCAAGACCACCATCGTGCACTGGGTAAAGATGGCAGGCGCTCTCTTCTCCGGCACGGACTAAATCCCTTTTTATGAGAAGACGCCTTTATTTCCAAGTTCCACATTTCTGATTTCTTATACACTGCACAACGGATACCAGATCTGGCCAGAGCGGTTCTCAACCAATGTAACAATCATTCCCAACCAGAGAAATTACCCCTCATAACTTATTCAACCACAAGACCATCGTGTACCCACATCCCGGACTTAATCCACCCCAGAAATAGAAAAGACGAGACGCCTATTACGATGGGGAAAGCCACGCCTTCACCTTTTCCCTGAAGCTGAGACCATTCGTTTCACCCCTCACCTCCATGGGTGCCGAGTTCCCCGGTTCTGCTCCCCCTACGGAAAACATGTTTTCCAGTGCCACTGGTTCCCACTGGACAGGAGATTCGTAGGGTTAAAGGCAGCTCTTTAGAAAATAAAGGTCCTATGCAAACTTTCCACGGTGTTTCTCCTTCAAGTAACGCCATCTCTCTTTCTGTGACCTATAAATCAAAGTATTTCAGTGTCTGGGCATTCTTTGTGGCCGGCAGACAGCTGTTTTGCATTTTAGAAATGTCAGCGTTTAACAATCCCCTGCAAAGCTGCAGTGCCAGCTCTAGGGTCTCTGTTTCTCTCTGCAAGCTGCAGTCTGGCTTCAGGCCTGAGAACTTATTCCTGAAGTATATTTATGAGTTTGCTCGCCCCTCAGCCAGCGAGTAAATATGCCCGTTCCTAGGAGGAATGAAGTGGAGAAAACTGAAAATAAAAAAAAAACCCAGACCTGTAGGATTTCACATCCATAGGTTAAATTAACTTGCGAGTACCAAAGGCTTTCATAGCTTTGGTCACATGAAGACAAAGATTATTCATTTAATTAGGTTTTTGGCTCGTCTTTTTTTGCAAAGTATACAAGAAAATGAAATAGAATGGAAGAACACAGAAATTCAATCCATAGAACAAGGCATATCTTATTCCCAACAACCACCCTTCCACAATCCCCAAGCCACCTTCACAGCCTGTTCCTTCCTTGGGGGGGACCCCTTAGCTCGAATTCTAACAGTCAGAAGGAACCCAACTCCTCACCTCCCTGAAAGTGCACGAGCTCTGCTCCTCTTCCACATCATCCCAGGGGCAGTAAGAGAGCATCCAGAGCGGCACAAACCCTAGGTTTTACATGTGGTATTACAGTAGGTTCTTGTAGAAATAGGAAGTATGTGCAGTTTCAGCCGATCCAGAGCCATTCTTGAGTAGATGAGATCCAACAAGCTCCCAGTTCATCTCTTTGCATACCGGACGTTTCTGTGCACTGAGAAATGTCTCAGTGATGGGGCGGCCTGCTTGCAGCAACACTGGACTGCAGGTTGTACACCGGTGACCTATTGCATGTCGCCCCCCCATACACCCACTTGTCCTCTATCTTATGCTTTCCATGACCTAGGATTACTGACGGGTGCCGATGAGTGCAGCTTATGTCGCATTAGCTCTTCATGGCTCGTGATAATCAGGGAAAACCCTGAGCTGGCCAGTAAGATGATGTGATGTATCGAGTCCAGTCTGACTTCCTGCTGAGGACTGGGATGGATGGATGGATCTCCTCCAGCCGGCCAAGGAAGAAAAGTCAAGGGGTCAGTTAAGGTTCTTGTATCATAACCCTGTGGCAGGCAGTTCGGACTGAGCTGGAAGCCCCACAGAGCAGGAACAAAGTGCCAAGCCAAAACGAACCAAACGGCCTGAGCAGCCTGCTTCCCTTTTTAGTGCCACAGACCCCAGGTGATCTCTGGCTTCTCCCTCACCTTTTCACAACTGGAGATCTTCTGGTCTTACCCCAGGCTTTCTTACTTGCAGCCGTTCCATGCGTCCACCACCCTTTCAGCGAAGAAACATTTCCCAGTGTTGCTCCTGTTTGGGCCCGGGGTCATGTCCTCTTGTTCAGCTGTCCACTCTGTCATTCATCAAATTAAGGGGCTAATTGTGTGACCTTGTGCAATAAGAGAAAATTCTTTTTCACTCAACGCAAAATAAAGCTCTGGAATTTGTTACCAGAGGATGTGGTTAGTGCAGTTAGTGTAGCTGGGTTTAAAAAAGGTTTGGATAAGTTCTTGGAGGAGAAGTCCATTAACGGCTATTAATCAAGGTTACTTAGGAAATGGCCTCTGCTATTAATTGCATCAGTAGCATGGGATCTTCTTAGTGTTTGGGTACTTGCCAGGTTCTTGTGGCCTGGATTGGCCACTGTTGGAAACAGGATGCTGGGCTTGATGGACCCTTGGTCTGACCCAGTATGGCATGTTCTTATGTTCTAAGTTACATCAGTTTTCATAGCAGATCCTATGGCCCGGAGTTTCAAAAGCCTACGTGTGCTGGGCCTATTTTAAAAAGGCCCTGCCACGCGCGTAAAGCCCCGGGTCGCAAGTAAGTCCCCGGGGGCTTCAGAAAAGGGGCGGGTCAGGGTTAGAGGCTCCCGGCACAGCGGCCATTCGCAGCTGTACTGGGGGATTGCGTGCCGGCAGGCTGCAGACGCGCGTAACCAGTACCTGCCCTGAGGCAGGCGCAAAAGGTAAGACAAAGGTCGGGGGGGGGGGGGGGGTCTAGGTTAGGGCTAGGGGGCGGGGAGGTTAGAGAAAGGGGGGTTGGGAACGGGGGAAGGCCGCGGGCGTCTGCGTGCGCAAGTTGTACTAATGTGCACCCTCTTGCTTGCGCCGACCTCCGATTTTTATAACGCATGTTATAAAATCAGGCGGCCACCTTCTTTGAAAATCTACCCCTATGCGTGCAAGTCTGCTTAGAAAATGATCTCGCCGTGTGCTGCCCACACACAATTACAGACACGAAATGTACGCAGAAATGTTTTGCGAAAATGTTTGTGCTCAGACTTTCCAAAATCCAAAAGTATGTGCGTAACCCCACCCGGAATGCTCCCCCTGAGTCGGAGCGAACGCACCCGCGAGCAGGACGCACCGTGCACTTACCTGCACATTAGGTGGCAGTTTTGGGGAAAAGCAATCTCGTACCCATGGAAATGTTTTTGAAAATCGCCCCGCGATGGCGCAGGTCTCCTGAATGATAAACTGCTTGGGAGAGCCACATGGCGCGGTGCGCAGGACTCGCCTTTCGCCTTTTCCTCGCAAAGATGGCCGCTGCTGATTTCTGATCAGCTGTCCGTTGCCAGCTGTAGCTCTCGGAGAGGCATTATTATCATTATTTAAACGCCTGCGGTATTCCAAGGGCTTAACACGGAATGAGAACGCTGCAGCATGCGTGCGGCTTTTGAGATGCAGGGCAGCTTGCTCTAGGCTTGCAGATTTCTAAGGGCAATATTACATGGAGCTGCCCAGGCATTTCTACAGAACATCTGAATTTTACACAAGAATATTCCCTCAGCCCTAAGCAAGCCCTTTATTTTGAAAGCTGCTTTAACCTAGGTCGCAGTTATTACCTCATAAATCAAGTGCACCCCGAGCTATATATTTATTCTGAGTTCGAACGATGCTTCGCGCTGAACCGCGTTATCGGTGTGCAGAAGGGAATGAAGCGTTAATGAAGCTTCGGTCCATTTGTATTTGGTAACTGCAGCTCCTTCTGCATGAGATGAGATAGGAGGCTCACTGTACAGTCAGAACTGCCTTCATTTCGTTTCGGAGCCTCTCCCCACCTCCTCTGAACAGTGCTGGAAAAGATGAAAGCCGTCCCATGACACAGGGACTGCTTTTATGGCCCCGTAAAGCATGACGGATGCACCATGACCCAGCCTTAAAACCGATGGGAGTCTGCTTAATGTATCTTACATTCAGTGCCGTCCTGGCTGTACAGCTGTTCCACATGTGCCTTCTCTGATGACAAGCGCCCAGTCTTCAAGGCTGAGAGTTGCCTCCTAAGGGAGCCTCTCTCTCAGGGGCAGAGCGGGGTTCTGGGTAACGTAACGAATGCAGCCCTTCGTTTCTGATGGGTAAAGCATGTTTCAGGGCTATCCCAGCATCCTAGTTCTAGTGTCAGCTTTGTCTAGATTTGTTCGGTATTGAGCCTTCTCATTTCTAAACCTCCCGAGCACTGTTGGAGCGGTAATACTCGAGACTAGGGGGTCTCCAAATGCAAACCGTCAGGGCTGCAAACCAGTCAGATTTTCAGGATCGCAGTGAATACCCACAAAATACATTTGCATTCACAATTTCCGTCGGATGCGGATTTGCCTCATGCCTGTTCCTTGTGTACATTTTGAAAAGCAGGCTTGCCTTCGCCCCTCGAGGACTGGCTTTAGGGACCTCTGGTCTAGAATTTGGGGCCGAGATACTAATGTACGATATCTTTACTGGATGGAAAACTTCCGCAGGATGTACTGCAGTTCAGAAATCCCACAATAGTTTTCCCTGCGTTGCCGTGGCTGGGACTTTTGCGTGCTGGCGGCCACGGCAATGCTCTACGGCAGACCCATAACCTGGGGCCCCCTATGTTTTAACGGGCCGACCCAACCGCAGACTCCCCCCCCCAACTTCTGACTAAACAAATCCCGGGAGGTCTAGAGGGACCTTCCTCCTGTACCTCGGGCAGAATACAAATTAAAAGTTAAATTAAGGGTATTTTTGGAAGGGAGTAGGGTTTTATTCTGGGGGGAGCCTAAGGGTCACTTAGTTTTACTTTTTTATTTTTACAGTGCTGGAGGTGCGTCCCACTAGTCCCCCATGGATTTGTAACTGGGGCTTGGAGAGGTGTTCTGGAGCTGACGCGGGGCGAGGTGAATTACCCTCCCCTCTTCCCAGGAGAGAAAATCTTTCACGCCCCGCGCTGTTTATTTGCGGGGAAATGTGCTGCTTTCTGTATCCTGCTTGGACCTGAATTTTAGGGCCGGAAATAGCACACGAAATGTACAAGTCCCACAAGTTACTTCCATTATTCTGCACCAAGGATTTTAACGCACGGGGCACTGTTTACCGCACGTTGACGCCTGGCCAGAGCTCCCAGGACAGCCTTCTGAAAGGGGATTGGTCCTTTCAGCGACATGTGACGGTGAATGGACCAATCGGCAGTGAATAAATTAATATCGAGTGCCCTGTGTGTGTGCAGGTTATCAAAATGGATGCTCAATTTATGAGCGTCCGTTTTATCCCGCAGCAGCTAATTTGCTGGCACGATACGCCCGCACAGTGTACACAGCCCTGAGCTTGCATGCTGTGGGTGTATATTGTGCACACCGAAAACGGTTTTTTATGCTTTCTGCTGCTTTCTATGGTTCTTCCTGCTTAGTATCACAATAACACGAAGTAGGAGGAATCGCAGAAAAGCGTTTTTTTTTTTTTGTTTTTAAGTTGAGCCGTTGACGCGCGGGAAGACTTTACTCCTGCTCCGGACGGGCGTAAAATTTGAGGGGTTAAAAAGCGCACCTCGGGAGCGCGGGGACGTCTTGCACGGCATTTACACGTGACGAGCGCCCCCAGCCACGCGCGAGTTTGGATGCTCGTTTTGGACGCGCTGATCCTCCCTCGTTGCACGTCCCGTTTCTCGTTAACCTGTGCGCGCTAGGCTCGTATTGCATGGGGCCTAAGAGAGAGAAAAAGTCAAAGGCCTGCGGAGGTCTGTGCAATGCGATTTTCTAAAGCAGGTAAGTGCCAGGATTCTTGAAAGCGATCCTGTCCTGGGGGAGCGCTCCTGCTTCTGAAACACCCTCGATGGGACGCAAACGAGCAGCGAGCGCTTTCCTGCTCTGTTATCCCAACGTGGCTAAGGATTTTCTTTTTTTTTATCTTAACCTGTGCACTTAGTAGTTCAGTCCATACGCGCACGGGTGGTGATTCTGCTGTTATTAACAGTAAACCCCCCCCTGTCTGCCTACCAATGCAGATTTGTCACAGGCCTCACAAAAGATAAAACCAATCTGGTTTTCTTGACACCGGTTGCCTCACTTCTGGATTTTTTTTTCCTTCCATGGCGCCATCTGCTGGCAGATGCTGCAGCGTTCGGGGGGGGCGTGCTGCTTTCCTACCAGCAGTGGGCGCCGTGGGAGAAGAGGAACACTGCATCCACTCCTTCAGCATTTAGCAGCAACCCCAGGCACAGAAAAGCAGTGAAGAGAGAGGAAGGCGAGGCGGGGTGGGGCAGAGAGAAGAGGGAGAAAACAGAGCAAGCAACGGAATAGTAAGGAAAGGATGGAGAAGGTGGGGGAGAGGATTGGGAACACCCCCCCCACACACACACACACACACACACACAACTCAGGAAACAAAAATAAAACAAAACTTGAAAGAGAAAGGAGAACAAATGAACCCCCCCCCCCCCCCACACCGGTATGTGAGCCAAAGGTTAAGCAAGATTTCCCCGTCTTCTGTCACTTTGTATTTGCCGCACGCTTTTCAACCACTGCTCCCTGCAGCGCATCCGGGACATCTCTTAAGGGGCGATTTACGTGCCAGTACTGTAAGGCAAAGTCCCCGGGTACCTTTAACCCACCAGCTTTGCGCCAATTCTAAAAGCGAATGTGCCCGCATCCTCTCGCGTGGAAACTTGCCGCCGGTACCAACTGGGCTCTTGTTCCTGCTTTTTTCTTGGAAGATAACGCGGGCAGAGGTGAAAAACGCAACAGATGCGGATTATCTTCCTCCGCCCAGGAACGTCTCCCCCCCCCCCCCCCCCCCCAACCGTGGATAAACGTCCATAATTTCGGCGGCTCTGAGGGAGGACTGGTGGCAGAAGGCCATTTCACGCGCATGAATTGCTACTTACGCACGCCAATGGCTTTAGGACGTGGCCTCCTGAAATAAAGTCTCTCGCTTTCTGTGTGAGCTGGGTGGCGCGTCAAGGTTTTCTTAAAAGTTCTGAAAGATGGAAAATACTTTTGGGGGTTTGGCTGTACAGTTCATATGGAGCTGACCGGTGCGCTACTTTCCTGTCTGCCGGACAGAGATGCCGGGTTATTGTCCTGCTGTGTAACTGTCCTTGATGTCACGCGGGAACCTGTTTCCAGGTGCGCCGTGCACCTGCCCCCTGGTGGATTTTTAATTAGGGAGGACAAAGCGAGCCTTGGCCAGACTTTGCAGTTGGTTCTGAAAGTGACTCGCTGGCCGCTGCTCTTTTACCAGGGGGGGGACCCTGCTAGGGTGGGCTGTGATTAAGGCCCTGCAGACAGTGGCGGAGCTGCCGTTCGGAGATACCCAGGGGGGGATGCAGCGTGTGATGGGGACGGAAGCTGCCAGTTAGAGCCCAGCGTGCAGGATTCAGCCAAGCATGTTCACCCACCCGAGTTACTTAATGTTTGCCAAATCAGCAGAAAAAACGAGGATGGAGCCGGAAGTCGTTCAGCGGAAACTGGAAATAACTTCACATGGAGTGGATCGCAAGGGACGTGTGGAGGCGGCCTCTGAGTTCTGGGTGACGATGTCTGAACATCCAGTCTGAAAAGCCCCCCCAGGTGGTTTACCTGAGATGTGATCGCCCCCCCGGCTAACTCACGCCACATGTCAGGGACGCT
The DNA here is from genome assembly GCF_901001135.1 of Rhinatrema bivittatum. Lineage (NCBI taxonomy): Eukaryota > Metazoa > Chordata > Amphibia > Gymnophiona > Rhinatrematidae > Rhinatrema > Rhinatrema bivittatum. Next base: position 472,641,341 of record NC_042618.1, on the reverse strand, counting down.
AAGGGCCACCTTTGATGTCTCAGCTTGAACCACTTTTCAATCTGGTATTTCCCATCCTGCTCCGTCAAGGAAACCTGCAGGGCTTTGTGTGGCTGAGCTGAAGCCCTCGGCGTGTCCTGGGCACCTGAAGAACCTGGAAGGGGCCCGGCTGTAGCATGACCAGGGGACGTCTGGGCAGCATCCTCCCACACCTTCACCGTCACATGTGTGCTTCTCTCCTAGGCTACCTCGTTCAGTCAACCATGGCGGGAGGGTAGGGAGCGCAAAATCTCCTCACCCTGAGCCAAGTTCCTGGATTTAATAGATGGCTCCACCTGGCCAGCTCGCTTTTATTTTCAGCAGATTCTGACCTTCTGATGCATTTCCCCTAATTCCCAGCTCCTCCCTTGATGGAAAGTCGTCAATTTTACCTAGAAATTTGTGATTTTTTTTTTTAAACAGCTCGTTACCGACCGTGCAAGGGCAAATGATCATTGGTGATCTCACTTGATCTGCCAGACATGGGGCAATGATAGTTTTGTAGCTGGGACACTGGGTTTGATTCTTCGATACTTTGGAAGCTGCTGTAGTCAGAGAGAGGGCAAATTTCATCCGTTTTACCAGTAATACTGAAATAAGAGACATTCTGCTGCTGACTCCTGATGTGCCAGACTGGAAGACATTCTTCCAGTGCTACATAAGAACATACAACATGCCATACTGGATCACACCAAGGGTCCTTAAAGCCCAGCATCCTGTCTCCAACAGTGGCCAATCCAAGTCACGGGTACCTGGCAAGTACCCAAACACTAAGTAGATCCCATGCTACTGATGCCAGCAACAAGCACGGGCTATTGCCTATTGATTAGTAGCAGTTTATGGATGTCTCCTCCAGAACTTATCCAAACTTTTTTTAAACCCAACCACACTAGCTGCCCTAACCACATCCTCCAGCAATGAATTCCAGAGCTTAATTATTTATTTTATTTATTTTATAACTTTTATATACCGGCATTCGTAAAAAACATCATGTCGGTTTACATGTAACTGAGAAAGGAAATTACAATGATAGGTGGAAGAAAGATAAATAGTTAAAAGGTAGGTTAACTTTACTGTGGTGCCAACATGCATCACAGTTAAAACGCGATTATATATGATAAACCATATTAGAGAAGAATTAGATAATATTATACAAAGTTAGACAAAATTAATTAATTACAGGGGGAGGGGGGGCGGGGGGCGGGGGGTGGAAGGTGAGGCGTGGGGGGGAGGGGGAGGAGGAGGGGCTGGGGAGGTGTTTTTACTCAATTATGTGTTGAGTAAAAAAGAATTTGCTCCAATTTGTTTTAAATGTGCTACTTGCTAACTTCATGGGGTGCCCCCTAGTCCTTCTATTATCCATAAAAAGTAAATAACTGATTCGCATTAAACCTTTCTAGACCTCTCATGATTTTAAACACCTTTATCATATCCCCCCTCAGCCGTCTCTTCTCCAAGCTGAAAAGTCCTAACCTCTTTAGTCTTTCCTCATAGGGGAGCTGTTCCATCCCCTTTATCATTTTGGTCGCCCTTCTCTGTACCTTCTCCATCGCAACTATATCTTTTTTGAGATGCGGCGACCAGAATTGTACACAGTATTCAAGGTGCGGTCTCACCATGGAGCGATACAGAGGCATTATGACATTTTCCGTTTTATTCACCATTCCCTTCCTACTAATTCCTAACATTCTGTTTGCTTTTTTGACTGCCGCAGCACACTGAGCCGACGATTTCCATGTATCAAGTATGATGCCCAGGTCTTTTTTTTCTGGATGGTAACTCCTAAAATGGAACTTAACATTGTGTAACTAGACTTCAGGATTTCTTTTATGTGCAAAAATACTTTGACAATTGGGATCTCTTATTAAGCAGTTACAAACAGCACGCATGTACCTGATGGAAGAAGGTATTGGTTTGGCCCTAAATTACTAAATACAAGAAGAAACCGTGAATCATGCAGCCCGTGAGATCAGGAGGTTATTTGAAGTCGCCCGTGAAGCTTGCTTCTGTGCTGTGTAGGTCGGATGGCCCGCATCCAATCCCGTGTTCCTTAGGAGCTAATGCCATGTGCTTTACAATTAACTCTCATTTTCTTTGGCATTGCACCATGACACTGGGCCGTAAGTTTGTTTTTATTGCTGGTTATCTCTTCCCAGGCCTGTTTAACCGCTTTTCACGATGAACGCTACCTCCTGGCATTCCCGGAGAATGGCGTTTTGACAAAGGGCCATTTGTTTGATCCGGTGGTGTGGGACCCAAGCAATGGAGCTGCAGAGTCCGCTCAGGTTCCTCGTTCCGAATCCAGGCCTGATGAGAAGGCACCAGAATTACAAGATTAGGTTTAGCAAACCTCACAGGATAAACAAGTAGTGAAATAATTGCAAGGAACGTCACTTGCGTATCTCCAGAAACTGATTTCAGACTTTGAGAAATTCAGCCAGTGATTGCAAGCCTCCTTGTTAAGGGTGCTAGATCATTTCAATGGGTGGGTTCCTAGGTTCCCTCCGTGGGCCTGTATGAATCCAGTCTCTGACGCTCCCTACTGCTGCCGCCAGGAGCAAATGGCTTTCCTTGCAGATCATTACCTTGCCTGTCGTCAGCACCTTCCACAATTTTCTATTCCTTGGATTGCAAGTTGTTTTGTGCTGTAGCTGACCCTTCCACCACCTCCGTCTGTGGGTCCTGACAAGATAGTGCTAGGACGGTGCTTTACACAGTAGCGGTCGGCAACGCTTTCATTGGCCATCTTTTCAGGACCCATAGACGGAGGTGGTGGAAGGGTCAGCTACAGCACAAAACAACTTACAATCCAAGGAATAGAAAATTGTGGAAGGTGCTGACGACAGGAAAGGTAATGATCTGCAAGGAAAGCCATTTGCTCCTGGTGGCAGCAGTAGGGAGCGTCAGAGACTGGATTCATACAGGCCCACGGAGGGAACCTAGGAACCCACCCATTGAAATGATCTAGCACCCTTAACACTGAGTCTTGCAATCACCAGAGGTTCGGCTTCCAGGCTGGGGGGAGCTGACCCTAACTAACTCCATATTGGACCCTATTACTGGACAGAGCGCGCTTTGCTGGATTAAATATGGGCGAACGTCTTCGATTTCTCTCCTGGAATGTTGCAGGTATAGGGTCACCGGTAACACGCACTAAACTGTTAGCATCTCTCCGCAGGCATAAAGCGCAGGTCGCGTGCGTACAGGAGACGCATTTAACCTCTTTGGAGCATAGGAAGTTAAAAAAAAAGATTGGGTGGGGGAGGTCTACTTGGTGGCAGCACTCACTCCGTAGGAAAGAAGGCGTGGCGATCCTGATTGGCAAACGGGTTGCCTGGGAGTGCCTTTCCACGGTTGAGGACAGCCAGGGCCGGTACCTTATAGTGGTGGGGAAAATCAGTGGCCAGATCACCACCATTTGCACGTTTACGCCCCTGATGTCTACTCCCATGATTTCTTCATGGCTTTAATGTAGGATCTTTTAAAAGTGGCACAGGGCCCTTTGGAGGAGGAAGTGTTTGGGAGAGAGGTCCTGGCTCCCCCCCCCCCCCTCCCCCGTGAGAGGTCACACTTAGGCGCGGCTCTGCTCTTTGTCCCCTCCCCCTTGCCCCACTCCACACTTTCCACATCTGTTTTTGTCTACAAATTAAGCCCTGGTTAAGAGCCTTAGTTACAAGTAGAGTTGTAAGCGATAAAAGATCTGTAGGTTCCTCAGGTCACTCCAGAGAATGTCTTTCAGGAGAAGAGCCAGATTCGTGGCAAAATCCCCGGCAGGTCCGTGGAACCCCTGAGCCGGTTTCATGAGCTTCAGAAAACCTTTTCTGGCGTGGATGCTTTTGTGCTTCAGAGGCAGGCTGAGTTTTCTCGGCTCCATCAGAGAATGACCTTTTCTCTCTCAGATACTCAGGGTCACTCAGTGCCCAGAGGTGGGGTAGGCAGCTATAGCCTGGCGACTGGCGATGTTACTCTGCAAGAGATGGACCTGAAGTAAAGAGCAGGCACATTTTAAGAGATGATCAAAACAAGACAGGACGATGCAGGAAGTGCCAAAACCAGCAATTATTCTCAAAAGATCACCAGGAGAGCTCCTCTTTGTCTTTGTTTTAGGGCTGCACCCAGCTAAACCCTAACAAGTGGATTAAGTCCTGAATTTAACCCCCCTTTGTATCTGTGGATCTGTAGGCCAAAGACAGGGCGAGACAGAACCAGAACTGGCCCAGTCAGGTAAAATAATTTTTTTTCCCCATTCAAACTTTATTGAGAAAAGAAAAGTGTACCAGTTACACAGTATAGCTGCAGAGAAGCCACATCGTAACATAAATAGATACTGACGTAACTAGATAAACCACAATGAGAATTTCTTTTAACAGGAAAAGCCTCCCCACCCCCGCACAAAACCCTTCAAGTCCGTTCCCAGGCGTGGGATAGGGGATCCTACGCAGAGTCCCACGTTGCCTTGATTGTCTGGCCACGAAACGAATGGAGACCAAATCTGTCTAAAGTGTTACGTTTAACCGCAGTAAGCGATACGCACTCTCCGGTCGCCACCGCACAGCCTCAAGAGATAGGGAACACACCTTTTCCAGCAATATGCCAACTCCCTGAGTGCTGCCAGGAAAATCTGTTGCATGGGAAGCTGCCTTGTAGGAAAAACTCCAGGCTCGTTTACGGGTAACGAGCACATGCAGCACCAGTTATTCCACCAATCAAAATAGTAATCATGGGCCAAAAATGGAATATAATCAGGCTTTCTCCCCCCCCCCAGCACTTATCATCCATATGTGGATATAATTTGCAAAGTCGATCAGGTGGGAAGTACAAATGAAAAAGCACTTTATAACCATTTTACTCTAGCAAAGAAGAACCAGAGCATTTACCTACTGTCATAAAACAGAGATCCTGCTTTGACCCAGAGGTTCCCCAAAGTCTCTTTCCCATGCCCTAATGTGGCTAGGTGTCACGTTTCAGGAAGGTAAGCACAAGACCCGCTATCAGATTGGTGCAGCCCAGTTCATACGGACACAGACTAAGCCCTAACAGGCGGCCGCTGATGTGCCGCAGGCTGCAGTCAGGATGGCAGACCTGGTGGAAGGAGGATAACCAATGGGACAGTGCTATATCAGAGTACAAATTATACCGCAATGATAGGGAGGATCAACTTGGTTGGGGTGTGGCACTTTATGTCCGGGAGGGTATAGAGTCCAACAGGATAACAATCATCAAGAGACTATAAATGCTCAGTAGAATCTATATGGGTAGAAATTCCATCTGTGTTGGGTAAGAGTATAGTGATAGGAGTATACTACCATCCACCTGGCCAAAATGGTCAGACAAATGATGAAATGCTAAGAGAAATCAGAGAAGCTAACCATTTTTGGCAGTGCAGTAATAATGAGAGATTTCAATTACCCCAATATTGACTGGGTAAATGTATCATCAGGACATGCTAGAGACATAACGTTCCTGGATGTAAGAAATTACTGCTTTATGGAGCAATTGGTTGAGGAACCAATGAGAGAGGGAGCTATTTTAGATTTAATTCTTAGTGGAACGCAGGATTTGGTGAGAGAGGCAACAGTGATGGGGCCACTTGGCAATAGTGATCATAACATGATCAAATTTAAACTAATAACTGGAAGGGGGGCAATAAGTAAATCTACAGCTCTAACACTAAATTTTCAAAAGGGAAACTTTGATAAAATGAGGAAAATAGAAAAAAACTGAAAGGTACAGCTGCAAAGGTTAAAAGTGTACAACAAGCATAGACATTGTTTATAAATAAAATCTTAGAAACGCAGTCCAGATGTATTCCACGCATTAAGGGGCAGATTTTCAGAGCCCTGCTCTCCTAAATCCGCCTGGATTTAGGCGAGCAGGGCCCTGCGCGCCGGTGCGCCTATGTTCAATAGGCCTACCGTAAGTCCCGGGGTTTTCCGAGGGGGGCGTGTCGAGGGGGCGGGCCCGATCCGCGCGGCATTTTCGGGGCGGGCCGTAGCGTTTCGGGGGTGGGCCCGGGGGTGTGGTTACGGCCTGGGGCGGTCCGGGGGCGTGGCCGCGCCCTCCGGACCCGCCCCCAGGTTGCTTCCCGGCGCGCGGGGATTTACGCCTCCCTCTGGGAGGCGTAAATCCCCTGACAAAGGTAAGGGGGGGGTTTAGACAGGGCCGGGCGGGTGGGTTAGGTAGGGGAAGGGAGGAGAAGGTGAGGGGAGGGCAAAAGAAAGTTTCCTCCGAGGCCGCTCCGATTTCGGAGCGGCCTCGGAGGGAACGGAGGTAGGCTGTGCGGCTCGGCGCGCGCGGCTTGGCGCGCGCCGGCTATACGGAATTGATAGCCTTGCGCGCGCGCCGATCCCGGATTTTAGCGGATACGCGCGGCTACGTGCGTATCTACTAAAATCCAGCGTACTTTTGTTGGCGCCTGATGCGCCAACAAAAGTACGCCAAATCGCGCTATTTGAAAATCTACCCCTAAGAAAGGTGGAAGGAAGGCAAAACGATTACCGGCATGGTTAACAGGTGAGGTGAAAGAAGCTATTTTAGCAAAAAAAAAAATCCTTCAAAAAATCGAAGAAGGATCCATCTAAAGAAAATAGGAAAAAGCATAAGCATTGTCAAGTTAAGTGTAAAACACTGATAAGACAGGCAAAGAGAGAATTTGAAATGAAGTTGGCTGTAGAGGCTGAAACCAGACAATCTGCAAGACTCGAGGCGGTCTGCATCACCATATATAGTCTAAAATCAATTGTTTCCACACTTTCAGCATAGTTTCAGAGAGTAAGTATGGGAAGAGTTTTAAAAAGGTAACAAAAACGGGATAAAATGTTCCTTTTTACTGAAGCAATTCTGCTCAACCATCTTCCTATCCCTTGAGAAGTAGCCTCAAGCAGAGGAGGGAACTGGTCTGTCCCAATAAAACCCCCTGAATACTTCACCCTGTTTTTAGCCCATTTGAATGGGAATTGAATTTTGAAATGGTCGTCTTGAGAGCATGCCAGGGAAATATTTACGATCTCAGATTTATCTATATCCAAATCTCTGTTTCATCGACCACTACAGGCAGAGAGAGTTCAGGCCTAGTTAAAGTGAACAAGACATCATCAGCTTATAAAGGTAAAATAATTTGTCCCAGGGCTTGGATCACACCTCAGAGCAGCAGCGTCACCATCGATCTGGCAGGCCACGTTGGTCTACGTTTTCCACGGCAAGTTGGAGATTCCGCGCTCTTGGCTGCCTTGACGCATGACTTGGTTTATAAGGGTGCCAATCGGTGGCGGGCATTTTTCTCCTGCAGCACAGGAAGTCTTGCCTTGGTGAAGAATAAGCCTGCAGATTTCTTGCGTATACATTTTAGAGGGCAGCTACGAAGGAAAGTTAAAGGAAGCCGGGAAATCTTTCTGCGTCTCCAGAGATTAGATTAGCTGTGCGGAACCTCTGTCCCGTTGACCTTTACGGGGCCGTGATCCAGGCAGAAGGAAGAGGCGCACCACCTTGCTGGGATTTAAGGTGGAGATTGACCAGGCAGTGTCGGTGCGTTAGAAATTGCACTGACACTTGGTTGCCCATGAGGCAGACCTGACTGCAGCCAGGTAGCTTGGCAGGCAACCTAACGTTTGGACCTTTCAAAGAACAGGTAAACAGGCTAAAACAAAAGAGCTCTTTATTTAAAACAAAAAAAAAAAACCCAAACCACAGGGCACTGCTGGCATCCCCGCCAGTCATCCTGGAATAGAAAGCCCCTGAGCTTGTGGGAATTTCAGCTTTTCAGGTACCGGGGCAGGCGAGGAAGGGCCTCTATTATAGAGAATACAGTAACAGAAAATCTGAGCTCATACCATAGGGTTGTGGAGTAAAAGCGTTTGACTTGGCAGAGGGCACGTTCAGGCAGCCAGCATTGGAGAGGAGGTCTGAGCAGATCAAGCACGCCCGGGAAGAGGCGGCGAAGAATGACCCCTGCGCTGGCTTATCCCACCTCGGTCGTCTGCTCGGCTGCGCGCTGAGCTGGGCAGCGGCTCCCAGGGTCGCAGGGGCCCCATTCAGCCATGATCGGAGGGTCCCACCGCAGGCAGAACCTGTTGGCTCTTTCCAGGTGAGTCCCCGTGTCCTGGGTTCAGAAAGGCTCTGAGCTGGGTGAGGGGTGATGGGAAGGCCATTCCGGGTCCTAGAGCTGAGCGTAAACTTTGAAATTGTCTCGTGCTCTGTTGATTTGAAAGCTTGCATGCAGGAGAGTGAAGTCGCCCTCAGAAAAACATGCGTGCGAGGGCGTTTATGGAAAGGGAAAAGGTGCACAAATAGTCCGTTTTTTATGGACAACGTGAGGGAGGATCTGTAAAGGAAGAGAATTGGAGAGAGATTTTACGGTCTGTAAGGCAGGGAAAGAGGTTGATTAAAAAAACAAACAAACCATTGATTATAAACTGAAAAACCCGTCCTTGTTTAGCTGCTGTCCCTCCGGAATGATCTGCGGTGCTTGGATCTGTGCTGGTGTTACCTAGGCCGTCCGCTTGGAACCTGGTCGTGAGGGTGGGGTCAGAGTTTCACGCCGGCGCGGTACACGCCGCGCACCGCGGTCACCTTCCTGATTCCCAACGGGAGGGGTCCCTGAGGAAGAACGACGCGGAGGAGACCCCCCCCCCCCAGCCATGACTGCTTTGGCAGCCCTAAGGAGGACTAATTGACTCTCCTTACATAATAAGATGTGAGCACCTCTTCTAATGCAGCCTCTCTGTAAGGCTCGGACCATGGCTTTATGTTTGGACACTGCTTTCAGCGTCCTTACAAAGGACGGGGAGGTGTATATAAGTGTTTGGATAAGTACAATAAATAAACAGCAGCTCGGTTTCTAACCTGCCCTCGCTTTCTTGGGTTGGTTTTTTTTTGTTTGTTTGTTTTTTGTTTTAAATTTAACTAAAACACAAAAGGCTAAAAATAAAAACCCTAAAAGGACAGCATCCCCATAAAACGGTTGGGGGTAATTTTCAGAAGGTTTTACGTGTGTAAATGGACTTTTGGAAATTGCCATGGTATATATGCCACTTTTACATATGCAGCTCACGCCGTAGCAGTTGAAAGAAGGATTGTCCAAGCTTTCAAACGTTTCCTAAACTTACACTAATCGACTTCCACTCTCTACTGCCTGGGAAGAGCGTTGCATAATATGGGGCCAGCACATGACAAAGAGCTTGCTCTCGTCACGGGAAGCCTGTAACTCTCTAACATTGACACAGCAAGAGCACAGCACCCTCCTGGCACATCCATGACCCTGCTTAGGAACTAAGGCCGAAATTTTAAACTGGACTCAGACCCGTAGAGGTTAGCCAGTGCAACGCCTTTAATTTAGGTGAAATGTTATGCAAAAATATAAGAAATAAATTACATTAAAGGAGTCCTAGGGATAAGAGCCAATAAGAAATCACTAATACCAGGAAACAGGCAAGCGAATATTCGGAAGCTCTATCTAGTGGTGCCTTTTTATTCTTAAGCGGGCTGGTTTATTAGTGCCCGTGTTTTGATACACAATAGCCCGTCCTCTGATGGTACTGTCCAGATGGTTCTGCTGTATTAATTCTGTAGCGATCCTGACTGCTGCGTGTCCCTCTGTGCGCCGCATGAGCTGCGCTGGCTTGATACAAAGGCACACGAATCAGCAAAGCGGCCCTCTCTCGCGGCTCCTCACCTCATCTTGGAGTCGCCTTGCTCCTTGGGCTGGCCCTCTGGTTTCCTGCCTTGGATTTGGCCCTCTCTCTTAGGGGGGCCTTCTTGCTTTGTGCATTCCTGTTTCTAATTCCTGCTTCACTTGTTTCTGTTTTTCTTAGCCCTTGTCCAGGTTTCTAGTTTGCTATTGTTCTTTGTATGGTCTATCTAGTGGCCTTCTTGGTCCTTGTTTGCATGTTGTGTGCTGCTTGTTTGGCCTTAGTCTTGTTAGTCTGGCCCCTGCCTTGCCTTGTACTCTGTTTCAGCTTTGTTCCGTCTGTCTGTCTGTCTCCTTTGGTGCATGCCCTGTTTCTTGATTCCTGTGGACACTTTCTAGTATCCCGTAGGCTGCTCTGCTTCATTGGCAGTGTCCTTCCGTGCCCTGAATCCCTGTGTTCCAGTGCACCTCCAGCTACGTCCAGCCAGCCACCAGAACTTAAGGATCCAACCCAAGGGGGCGGTAGCTGGTCAGGCGGAAGACCTTGCATTGCCCTGTTCAGGAGTCCTGTGCTGCTCCTGCCCTGGGCGTTACTTACCTATGACCATCGCTGTTCCTGTGTCCTGTCCTACCCCTGCTCTGGGGCTACCTAAAATCGGCCTGTGCAGCCATGACAAGTTTCTTGCTAAGGTTTTTCATGATGAACAGCACAGCAGCATCCCATTTTGCTTTTGGCTGTCTGACTGTGAAATGAACAAAGCCCATTCTTGGCCCGCTGAGCTCAGCCTATGCTCCAGAAACGCCTTTTTAAAATCAGTTCTAGAACACAAGCTTCTTGGTACAGGTATGACCTTCAGCTCTCACCTCTGGTTTTCAGGTCTGGGTCTTCAGGCCCACAGACAGATCTGCCGCCTTATAGGAGCCCCGCAATTAATATTTAAGAGAGAGATTTGTATACTTTTGGTCCGAGAGTTGGGTTAATTTGTGTATTTTGGTTACCCTGGAAACCAGATCTATTTGGCTCCAAATCTTCAGTGTTAGGCTGGTCCAGTCCTGAAGTTGCCCCAGTGTAACTGTGAATTTGTGTTCTAACTTTTCTCGTAAAGGAAGTGTAAGGGCGAGTCTGTAAGTACAATGGGGAGAAAGCAGGACTGGTATGGTAGATCCTCGATGATCCTCCGTGGAGGCCCATCTGGCCACCCTCCTCGCCTGTCCTTCTCCTCCATTAACTTCAGTAGCATCATCTTCTTAAGCAAGGGTCCCCAGACCTTTCAAGCGAAGGGCCACATAGGACTTATGGAATCACTGAGCGGGACAGGGGGGGGGGACTTGTTCCTCAGAGTTTGTTGAACTGGGGTGGGGTGGGAAAGAGAGAGAGGATCCCCTCCGTTGTTTGCTGAGAATGGGTGGTAGGGACCATGTCTGAACCTTCCAGTGATGTCAAATGCTGGGGAAGGGAGGCAGCAGGGTGCAGTGGTTCCAGCTGTTCTGCAAGGCTCAGCCCTGTCTGCATCTCTGTTTGACGTCTACATGTTGTTATTGGCTGGGGTTTGTACTGGTGGTTACAGAATCTATGTGGACGCTATGCGGTTCTTTGTCTCGGTCTCACCCGCACGGGCAGAGACCTTTGCTGAAGCTTCCATTTATCTCTCGGCAGTAAAACGATGGTGTTAAATTTACAGAAACCAAGTGGCCATTTTGCAGAGATTAAATACTGTTGCTATTTCTTCCTTTTTTTGCATTATTAGAACCTGTGATTGCACAAGTAGAAAGTAGGGGTGATTCTCCTTAAGAGCCTACATAACGCATGATCATATTAAAGTGACCGCCGGAGCTGGCTTCTTTAAATTGTGCCTGGGCCGACTTTTAAAGTCTTTATTGGGTCGCTTGGCATTTCAAGCAGTGGTCCAGTCATAATAGTCCTGTAATTCTGTTCCTATTGCTTGCCCAGTGCCCACCCGGCGGGCTGTCCAGATTCTGCACGTTCGATTTTGGCTTCCGATGTACGATGAAGTTGCTCCCGCATTGACGGGTTTGCGTTGGCTCTCCTGTTGAATGGGGAGGGGTAAATATAAGGTTGGTGCTGTGGTTCATGAGCCGCTCCGTAAGAATTCCCTGTCCTGGGTGACCTCATGCATTTGGAATCCTGCAGGGAGGTTAAGGTCGTCACAGAAGGGCCCGTTGGTCGTGCCGTCAGTTTGTCACGCTCGGCTGGCTGAGGCTGGGGGTTGGGACCTCTTCTTTGGACGTTGCTACCTGAGGCCCTGCATCTTGTCGCGTGCGTTAGGGAAATGTTAGAGGTTTTTCTTTCGGCGGGCGTTTGCGGAGTCTGATTTTGGCACGTCTTGGACTTTACTGTGAGCCTGACTTCCGACTTCAGTTTTATGGACCTGGGTCTATGTATTACGTATTTCTTTCACTTTGTAACCTGGGGTGAACAATAAGTGAGTGTGCAGAGGTGTAGGGCGGATGGGGGTCAGTCATGCTAGGTCTAGATTTCTCCAAAGCTGGCAGCCCTGCTGCACCCTAGCAACCTTGTCCCCGGCCCCCAGCTCTTCCCCCAACATCTGCCCATCTAGGGAAGCAGCGAGCAGGGAGGGTGGCTGGATGGAGGTTTGTCCCTCGCGCCCGCCTGTGCACTCCCCACCTCTCGCTCCCCCTCTCTTGCAGCACGCCGGATGTGAGGCGTGCGCAGACCAACAGGTTAGTTCCTCTAATCCAGGGAAGGCACTCTTGGGCTTGGCATCTGGGTTGTAATAATGAGGATTTCTGTGCACTGCGTCTCCAAAGGCTGTATCCATGGGGGGACGCTGGCCACGGCTCGGAGGTAGTTTGTCACTCAGCACTCATGCAAGCTGCGGAAATTGTTAACTCTGGATCTGGTCAAGGTGGCTTTAAAAAGGGGCTTGGCCAGGTCCCTGGAAGAAAAGTCCATAAACAATCATTTGCCAGGTGGACTTGAGGAAAACCACCGCTTATCCCTGGGAAGTGAGTAAGAGGAACGAGATCTGCCGGATTGGAAGCAGGGTGCTGGGCTTGATGGTCGGACCCAGCACCCTGCTTACATGCAAAGTTTACCGTAGAAAAAGTGTTTGCCAATGTCCGCTGGTATTTGAAGAAAGCTTCAAAATTAAACTTTCTCTTTGAAAACTGATGCAGAGTCCCCCAGTAAAAGGTATGCACACAATCTGGCTCCATGCGGACAACGTGAAAATCCTCCCCCACACACAGATATTTGTTGCCGCCAGCCTAGAATGAAGAGCTGCTTGTGGAGCAGTCCCTCTAAGGCCCCCAACTGCGAAGCTGCAGCTTTCTGACATCCCCTGCGACCGCATCGATCGGAATTTGGTCACAAGGTTTAGCTGATAAGCAGGGCAGACGTCCTTGCCTCGTCCCTTGGGTAAATAGTGAGAGCTGTGGCCTGGTCAGTCCAGAGGGAACCGGCAGAAAACGAGCACCACCGTGTTGAAAGGTTCGTAAGCAAGAGAACATTGGTTCTTTTTTTTTTTGTCTCATAGCTCCTCCTCCTTTCTCCAGGGAATTGAAGCCGGCGCTGGGCTTCCTGAAGACACGATCCCCCTCTGTTGTAATAAATCCCCTTCTTCTCCCACACTTCCTTGTCCGGTCACTGCAGCAAAGTTCCTGGGGCTGGGAGCCGTGCATCGGAGCCTTCTTCCTGAACCTTGTGGCATGGGGGCTCTAACTCTGGCCACCAGCTGTCACTGTTGTTGATGCCCGTGACAATCCCAGGCCAGTGAACGTTGGAGGAGAAGTCCATTAATGGCTATTAATCAAGTTTACTTGGGGAATAGCCCCTGCTATTAATTGCATCAGTAGCATGGGGTCTTCTTAGTGTTTGGGTAATTGCCAGGTTCTTGTGGCCTGGTTTTGGCCTCTGTTGGAAACAGGATGCTGGGCTTGATGGACCCTTGGTCTGACCCAGCATGGCAATTTCTTATGTTCATCCCCAGTCCTGGCCAACCCAGGGTTCAGAAGACCCTACCCGGGAATGAAAGCGGGAGCCTTCTGCATGGAGGTGCCCAGCACTGCCACTGAGCCGGCCTTGTCTCATCTTTAATGAACGCATCTCCGGGGAATTTCTAGGATTCACAAATTTTGGTTTTCTGTATCCTTAAATCTGTCAGCAGCTGAGCCACCTAGACGCAAGCAGAGCTAGAATCGCTCGCTCTCGTTAGTTACGATGCGTCGTCCCAACCCTGACGTCTGACTTGAGAAACGAAAGTACCGGATGGAACAAAACCAGCCAATGAAACGAAAACCCCTCAAACCTATAAATGCCAAAGCTAGTTTGTCAGGAATGACCCAGCTGGAACGGCTTCATCCTGGCGCGCTTGCTTATTTACTCTCACGCTTCATACTGCCCGCCTAGTAAGCTCAGGGCGGTGTGCAACATAAAAACCATGGGAAAATGTATGTTCCAGTAATCATAAGACATATCAAAGACGAAACGTCTTCCAGATCCCGCAGTCCGGACTTGATTGAAAGAAAGAGTCTGCTCTTCCCAAGTGAATCATTCTGGCATTTTGCAGGTAATTTTTAAAGGAGCTACACAGTGTAGTAAATGAAACATTAGCACACAAATTTTCAAAAGCCCATTAAAGTGCACTTATGCACATAAAACCCATCGACAATTCAATAGCAACTTTCAAAAGCCCACTTCCATGGGTAAAGTGCATTTAAGCATGTAAAACCCAGTTTTAAACGTGTAGATGCTTCTGAAAATTACCCCCTTTATGTCGGATGCTTCAGGTGCTACATCTGTTGTGCCAGGGTGACCTGCTGTGGCCTAAATAAGACCTCCTCCCATCCTGAACCCTCCACTGCCCCTGGTCTGTCGAGCGGCGTCAAAAAAACGGGAATGGGTACAGGGTTCCCAGATAACTCCAGTCCTGGTTTTACACAACAGACATTCTTATTTTCCTAAGAGGGCCACACGTGCCATAGATTATAACCTGGTCTGGATTAACCAAAAGAGAGAGAGAGAGGCGGCTGCAGATTTCGGCAGCAGACCTTCCGCTGGCACTGCCTTGGTGATGAAGGAGAGCCAGCCGTGGCTGAGGAAACGCAGGCCTCTCACCGCCGCCCCGCGGTTGGCCGGAGGCGACCGGCTAACTTGTGCTCAGCAGCCAAACTCGCGCCTCCTGCGGCCTTGCTGGCAGGGAGAGACGAGCTCCAAAGATCGACTCTGCTGGGCTCCCCAGTCTGCCTTTCAGCTGCTCTGAATTGCCCATATCGGTTTAGTTTTGTTTTTGGTTTTTTTTTTTCTCTCAGTTCTTGGAAAGGGAGATTTGGCGCCTCCATTGGGGTCTCCAGATGGCTTCGGTGATTTCTCACAGTCGTAGATCTGAATTCCTGAAGAAAAATGGGGAAGCTCCCAATCAATGCATACAGGAGGGAATGGCCCGGGACTGGCTCGACCTGTCCCTGCTGACCTGCAGCCAGCTGGCACCCCTGCTGCCTCCCTGCAATAAGAGACTAATTACTAACACTTAATAGTGCTAGGCAGCGATTCCTGACTGGACTCGCATGGTCCGGATATCGTCACAGTTGTTAATGCAATTGGATAGCGGTTGGATGAAGCCCGGCTTCTTGCCGTTTCCATGCGATAAATAATTCAGCGCGCTCACGCAGGCCTCCACGGTGCAGAACCAGGCGCTAGCTGCGGACGCTTGCTTCTCGCCGAGCTTTCACAGAACAGAGCGAAAGCAGCCCAGGATGGGAAGGACGTCGGCGTGGGCAGGGGACAGGTATGCCGCGGCTTGGCCTCCCGTCGCAGGGTTAATGCTGCTCTGAATCATCCCTTGTGCTTTTTCCTTTCAGCTGCTTACCTGCCCCCGGGGTTTTGCTGATAAGATTATAAGGTGACTCTTGTTTTGGTGATTGAGGAGCACCAGACGGGGCACGGCAGGTGATTCACTGGTCTGGGTCACAGCCTCGGTTTTCATTTTCCTCTCTGCAAACAGACCAGGAGGCTTTCAAATACAAAATGTCATTAAAGGGGCAGGTTCGCTGACTTAGGGTGCTATTTTTGCGACGTTACCATGGCTAATTTGCCTGATCCCTAAAGCACGGGCGCAGTCTGCAAATCTGTAATTTCACGTTTTTCCTTGGGCAAACCGGCGTGAAAACCTCCTGTGCCCCTACTCAGCGCCTCCATCCCGTTGCGTGCCCCTTACCCCTCATAGATTTTCCCGTAAACCTCCCCCGATCCGTTCTAACTCCCTCATATTTGGGTCCACGCCCCGCCTGCCAGGAGGCTTGGGGGGGTTTCTCTCCCGCCAGCCGCAGCAGCGTCAGCTTCAAAATGGCGGAGCCTCGGCGATGAAGGAAAAGGGGGCGCGGGAATTAACGGGAGGCGAGATTTAAAGCTCAGTAAAGGAAGGAGGAATCCCCTGACGTACGATCAATAAAGGTGACGCTCGCCACGTCAAGCGGAAAGCGAGCCTGGCCAGCAAAGCTTTTAGAAAGGAAGAGAAAATGGCGACGACGTAATCTCTTAGCCCAGCAGGAAGAACACCCCGCAAAGAGCCTTCAAACTTACGTCCATGCGCAGCGGTTATTCTCAGCCACACGTGCGCGCACATGAAAAGTCCACCGAAGGCCGCAGAACCCATGACGGGGAATGTCTGGCGGGTAGTGTGGGGTTTCCCCGCGTGCGTCGCTCCCGCTGTACCCATCCTCCCACCCAAAGACCCTTTGCCTTCACCTCAGGTAGGAGGAGACTGCCTCGCGAGCAGTTTTCTCTTAACATTGGTTGGGAAGTCGTGCAATAATGGTAATTATGCGCGGGGCCGCTCTCCTTACCTTGTTGCTGTGTTTCGCAGGACCGGAGAGCGCGCCGGCTCCAGGTGTTTTCTGCCACATAATGCTTACCGCTGTGTTTCACCCGAGGTAGAGCCGGCGGAGGGCGTTGCGTCTGCAGGGGCTGCACTCTTAGGAGTCCGTTTTCTAGGCCGCTGAGCCTCTGCTGCTGACTTGGTGGCGCCGCTGAATGTATCCCGCTCTCTGGCTGGCTGAGGCAGATGGCGCTGAGTGACGGTCATTCAGAGGTCATTTAGATGGCTAACTCACAAGTTACCCGTCTAAAGGGCACGTTTTGCCATGTTCAGCCACTTATCGGTAACTCGTCGTATGGCTGCAATTTAGCCGGACAGAAAGAGGCTTTCTGAGGGGATTTCTGAGAGGCTTTTAGTTATCTGGCTGGCTCTATCTGGTTAAGCAACTTGGATAACTTTAGAGCTACTTCAGAGCAGATCTAAAGTTATTCGACCTTGTTTGGCCAGGTAGCTCTTCACGTATCCGGATATCTTCAAAAGATAGGCGGGTAAGTAATTCTGTAAAAATAAGTCATTTGCGGGCCAGCGGCCTGACGCCCACCCCACCATCCTATTGTGTTCAGATTGGCCCCCGACTCCTCCCCCCTGTACGCAGATTGCCCCCTACCTCCTGCGGCCCCGTTTTTGTAATGCAGGTTTCCCTTAGCTGCTCACCAGAAACCCTGCCAGGAGAGAGGTCGGAGCAGAAGGGGGCTGGGAGAGCAGGGAAGAGGCTGCCTCGCTCCCTGCACGGCGGGGGGGTTACAGGAATGACGTTTTCTCTAAATGTTTACTGTGCTGCTTACCAGGACATCATGTGAAGATACCCAGATAAGTAGAGAGCTGTCGTAGAACTTAAAAACCTAACCTAGCCACTTACATGTATGTAGCCGGGTAACTTTGGCCAAGTGTAATCAGAGAGAAGTGTCTGCTGCTGAATATTTGGAGTAAGTTATCTGGCTGACTTGTCCACCAAACGATCTGTTGAATATGGACCTCTTACTATTTAGCTTGGGATCAGGCAGAGAGAATATGTAATATTCTTAGAGGCATAAAACCCCAATTATTTATTTATTTATTTAGTTAGTTAGGTTTTTTTATATACCGGCATTCATGAACAGGTCACATCATGCTGGTTTACATACAAATGAGGGGTGCAAAGAACAGTAGAACTAAACTGGTGCAAAGGGGAAGCAGTTACAAAAAACCAGGGGTGGAATAACTGGGATAGAGAAAGAAGAGGAACAGTGGGGAGTAAAAGAATTGTATGGGGATAATAAATAACTTAATGAATATTTACAGTCACATTCTTACAGGAGTTGGAGGTTGTTATGAGTTATCCGGGAAGGCTTGTTGGAAAAGCCAGGTCTTCGGTCTTTTGCGGAAAGTTGGTAGGCAGGGTTCTAATTATCAGTGCTGTATCAGGCTCCCAATTACCTGGGAGCCTGATACAGCACTCGGGCTGTGTTTAAGAGCCTTAGCTCTTTGTCCAGATGTGACTGTAACTGGGCTGGAATTTGCACTGGGAAGCGTTGCCAGATGCCTGGGGAGGTGGAGCTGGGCCCCTCTGAAACGGACGTCTTCAGTGCTGTCTTCCTTTGAAATGCATTCGAATTAGAGAAGCTTTAAGGATGCTGATGGTTAATGTCGTAGAAAAGCTATTCGCATCATTAAGAAAACAAAACAAAGAAAAATCTCGACCCCCTACAAGTGCGTTGGGCAAACGTTTCAGTCCCCTGCTAGCATGGTAAGCAATTCCTGGAAGCAGGAATCCCGCAGCAGATGCAAGCGTTGTAAAGAATGCACCCCCAGGATGGACCAGCGGGGCTGCAGTTTTCGGTGCCTGCTGATAACGAGGATTTATAACGCATACTTCTGAGGGGGCTGAGGACTAGCCTCTGCGTGCTTCCTGACGCCGGCACGCAGCAGCAGGCACCTCCGTGAGCATCTTCCTTGGCAGGCTGGGTTTCATCTGCCCTCATCACTCTGTGACTACGTTAATTTCTCCTGGGGCTGGCTGGGGATTCTGCGGAGGATCTAGGGCACGCTCACGCCTGGCTGACTCTCTCACTGTGATAATGAGGCTGCATGAGCAGGAGGTAGACACATTTGGGACTCCGGGGAGCTGTAGGTGAAGGCTCATGGCTGAGCCCATGCATACCATAGGACTGGGTTGGCTTGTTTCTTACGACATGGAGCCAGGAAGCCTGCGATGGCTCCCCACATCCTTGGAGGTGTATCCCCCACCTCACCCCTGTTCTTCGGGGCTTCTGACTGGTAAATACGGACCTGCCTTCTAGACATGGGATGCAGCAAGCTCGTCCAGGACAAATCTGTACGTTATCGCCATCAGCATGAGAGAGCTTCTTTGCAAGAACCCAAGGTGTCCTTGATAAAGAGGTACTGGCAGAGAAAGTATCTTTGGCGACTTCAGGGCATTTATTTATTCTTCACGTTACGCCTTTAATCAATGACATCAAAGCCTGAGAGTTCTGTGCCCGCCCCTCACCCCCATGCTTCCTGTTCTGACTACTGTGCCGCTTGACGTTGGCTTCTTGGACCCTGTTCGTGTTGTGTGTCTGCTTTTGCCTTTGGTAAATGCTGATGGCCAATGCTGTGCACACGCATAGAAATTTATACAGAGAATCAGGGCTGGAGAGATACCCCAAGAGGTCGCCCACCACCTGCCACCAGACTCAAAATATCCCTTGGTGGTGTTAACAGAATGTGAGAAAATATTGTTAAATCATTTACCAGTTGTCACATGCACTAGACGAATGATTTAATTTGCTGTTTGAAGATTTCTGATTAAAATATGAAGAAATACTGCCACCTCCACAGGAGACACATAGTGATCCTCTCGTTACCGATGTCCTGGCGGCAGACACCTTTGTTTGCAATAGACTGTACAAGATTACTTTCAGAGATATCTCTGTGTCACCCAGCAGTGGTTCTGAAGGGGAAAGGGACAACAGAACTTGAATGTAACTCCTTTTCCCTGTACGTACCCGGATCAGTCCAGGACAGCTGGGTTTTGCCTCCCCACCAGCAGATGGAGACAGAAGAAGACTTCGCGGACTCTGTCCTATACCCCTGAGGTGCCACCTAGTGTCTGCCAGTATTCTTCTGTCTCCAGCAGATGGTGGAGGTGCAAAGCCTAGTGTCTCTCGGTGCTGCTAAGTTTTAGGGGTAGTTTGGTCTCCATAGCTTAGTACTGCTTTTTGGTTTGTTAGGGGATCTTGGTCAGGGTTCCTTTAAATTTAAAAAAAAAAAGAAAAAGAAGATTTCTGCATCAGAAGGCAAGTAGTGCACAGCGTCTCGCCTCCCAGGGGGGGTTGTCAGGTCCTGGTGGGACCATCCCCCCTGGTAATCGAGGCTGCAGAGCAGAGGGTTGGGGACCCTACATCTGCCGTGGCTCAGGGTGATGCCAGGGGTCTCGGCCACTCACTCTTGGCCAGCCTGACTTTTTTCAGGTAAATCAAAATTTAAACACATTTTCTAAATTCTTTTCAAAACTTGCCTGGAGTTAGAGCTTTGGGGGCTGGTATCCAGCCAGCACCCCTCCCATTCCCTTTTGGTGGGGGAAGCTCTCGCCTGTGGTCCGTTCCTTTCTGCATGTGCCGTTAGCTGCCGTACCCCAAGGGGTGAGATTTTGGGGGCAAAGCAGGAAGAACAAGGCTCTGGGTGTTCGATTAAATGTTTACTGACTCTTTAGCATTTAAAGAAAAGCCCATTTTTTCATAAAGATGAATGTAAGGCTGACTGCTGGAGGAGAAAGGTGCTTTTTTCTCTGCTGGGGCAGTGTCCTGTATCTCAGGTAACTGGGGTAAAGCTCGCAAAACTTTCACAGCAGGCAGAATGGGAATCCTGTTGGAGGGGCCCCCTCTCGACAGTTTATTCACGGTCACCCAGCCTGTCCTGGTCCCGTAAGGTGGAGATTCGATTGGATCCTCCTTTCCCTATGTTGGCACTGGCGGCTTCTTGCAGGAAAGGTCTGTATAACGTGGGAACCAGGCTAGGCCAGCTCAGGGGCCCTTGTGGGGGGAGGGGTGGGTCAAAAACCTCCCCACAAAACGGTCGCTGGTGCTTGCCCCGTCTATGGAATAGATTAGGGATCACAGCTCTTGTCCTTTGTGGACGAAGGGAGCCTTCTCGAAAGGGTGCCAGGTTTTGGTAGTCATCCCTTCTGGAAAAAAATCAGGATACATCCTGGCCATCAGAAATCTCACGCTGTGGTCCTGCCAGTGGTGCTCGGCTCACCTAGGGAGCAGAGCGAGGCTCCCAGGTCTTCAGCACCTCCACAGGAGTCCCAAACGGGGATCCGGCAAAAATCTCTCCCTGTATCCTCTCTGCTCGTTGTTAAAGCAGAATGACTACACGGGATGTTAAAATGGCTTCACTGCGTAGGATCGGGCAACCGATCCCAGCCCTGCAGGTTGGAGGGGGCTGTAAGGGTTCTAAGCAGGGAGCTAGGGCCATCTAGTGGCTGATCCAGGGGGCACCACTGTACGTTGTGACCAGAGTCATTGGCTGCAGAGTGGGATAAAATATGCTCCCTTGTAGTACAGTAGGTGCCTACCTCGGAATCCACCCCAATACCACATGTTGATCACGTGGGGAAAAATGGAGACCTTTCACTCTCACTCCTTCAGTGGCAAATGCAGAAAGCTTTTGGTGTAACCCTGCGGTAAATCAGAACATAATGCTGCCTACAGATAGCTACGAGTGTGACTGTGAATACTCTTCTGACTGCTGCATTTCCCACTGAGTTCTTTTTGTTCTCCAAATAATACTTGCATGCTTATAGGAAAGACGAGCAGAACCTCCTCCTGATTGTCTAATGCCAAGTAGTTTGCTCCGGTAGCAATTAACGTAAAAAAAAAAAAGTACTGTTCAGTAAGTAAATTTATCTAAATAAAACTGTAAGCCATTACCGATTTGGCAACTTGCACAAGCCCAGGTCCTGATTTACGAAGGGTTCTCTCCCATTCTGTGTCTGTGGCAACAACGAGGCCTCGCGTTCGGGGGTTTTCCGATCGGTCCCATTGCCGTCCATCAGATCTGTCTTTAAGACCATGCTTTCCTGGTTCATGCTGCTTTCATTCCTTGCTTGGAGCTTACGGCTCGGGCACTCTGTGCTGATCATTTGTAAAGTAGTAACTTTAATGTACTTGGAAATATTTTGGCCTTTCTGCGCCTTTCATTAGGCGTTCTCCTGTGTGATAAGATGAGTTTGCTGGCGCCGTTCTCTCTCATAATCCCTGCTTCAAATTGTAAAGATAAAGTAAGAAGAGAACTGAAGTTCATACAAGGGGTAGCCCTGGGCTCTGAATCATCGGGGAGAGCCTGAACTAGTCTGCCTCGCTAATTAACATTTCTATAGCGCTACTTGAGGTATCTAGTGTTGTTCAAACACAGTCTAACACAAACATACAGGTCAACAGACAGTGGTTAAAACTAGAAGGCAGACAATCAGGCTTAAGATTTAAAAGCAGCCTCAAAAAGATGGGGTTTAGATAGGTTTTAAACAGAAGTGGAAGATGACTCCCAAGGTTACGGGCTGAGGGGACCATCAGCATGAGAAAGGTGGGCTTGGGGAGAAGGACATGGAGCTCGGTCTTGGCCATGTTGAGTTTAAGGTAGTGGTGGAACATTCAGGCAGCAATGTCAGACAAGCCGGCTTTCTTTGTGCCTGTTATGATCGTAGAGTTTGATTTCTTGGAAAAAAAGGGAGATGATTAGTTTACTCAGACAGTGGGATGAGAGGGTGGCCTCTGTGACAAATTCAACAGCGTGAAGGCAGCAGGAAACCTGGGCCCCATATCCTGTGAACGCTGGGGTAGGGAAGAAAAGCACGCTTACATTCAAATTAGATGGTAGCCTCTGCCCCCACCCGGGTCCTGGCCACAGGCTCACAGAGAGGCTCATGGCCAAGGGCAGGCCCCATGACCTCCCAGGGTTCCCTCAGGGGTGGAGAAGAGGGGCCTCTTCTGCTCATCAGCTCATTGTTCAAAATAAAAGTTCTTTATTGGCACCGATGGCAGGAACAAAGTCCCAAACAATGATACACTCCACCAAAGGTGAGGGCATCAACAGCAGCACGAAGCCCAAGAATCGCAGAGAAATAAATCTCAGTCACTTTCAGCAGCAGTAACAAGTGCCCTCCCAAGCAGGTCAGCTCTTGGGGCAGGAACTCCCCTAAAACCTAGGTACTGAGAAGCAAGACCTGCTTCTCCAGGGTCTGTCTAGCAGCTCTAGGGTTGATGGTTTTTTTTTTGTCTTAAACGTCTGTGTTGCAGAATATCCTGCGAGAGAAATGATGATGATGAGGAAGAAGCCGCCAGAGAGCGCCGTCGCCGGGCTCGGCAGGAGAGGCTGCGCTTACAGAGGGAGGAAGACGGGGAAGGCCCCGTCACGGAGAAAGCAGAAGTTAATGCCCAAAACAGGTAAATCTCTCAGCCCTCATAAAATGGCAAGCGCCCGCTCTCCCGGCACGCGCACAGGCCACTCTCCTGTGCGTGCGATTCAATATTTAAA
This sequence comes from Rhinatrema bivittatum, assembly GCF_901001135.1. NCBI lineage: Eukaryota > Metazoa > Chordata > Amphibia > Gymnophiona > Rhinatrematidae > Rhinatrema > Rhinatrema bivittatum. The sequence continues at coordinate 472,618,325 of NC_042618.1, read as the reverse complement.
TGAGGGCCCGCGGTAAAAAAAAAAGGCGCTAGGTTCTCTAGCGCGTCCCTAGCACCTCTTTTTTGACAGGAGCACCGGCTGTCAGAGAGTTTGACAGCGGACACTAAATTTTGCTGGCGTCGGTCCTCGAGCCCGCTGACAGCCACAGGTTTGGAAATCGGACGCCAGCAAAATTGAGCGTCCGGTTTTCAAGCCGTGGGCTGATTTTTAAATTTTTAATTTTTTCAATTATTTTTTACTTTTGGGACTTCCGACTTAATATCGCCATGATATTAAGTCGGAGGGTGCACAGAAAAGCAGTTTTTATTGCTTTTCTGTGCACTTTCCCGGTGCCTGAAGAAATTAGCGCCTACCTTTGGGTAGGCGCTAATTTCTGAAAGTAAAATGTGCGGCTTGGCTGCACATTTTACTTACTGAATCGCGCAGGAATAACTAATAGGGCCATCAACATGTATTTGCATGTTGCGAGCGCTATTAGTTTCGGGGGGGGGTTGGATGCGCGTTTTTGACCCCTTACTGAATAAGGGGTAAAGCTAGCACGTTGAAAATGCGCATCCAAACGCGGGCTAACAGTGCTGTACTGTATCGGCCTGTAAGTGAGATGTGATCAACTCAGATATGGGGTATGCCTCAACTAACTGTCCTTCAAATGAGGTTTGCATGCACCTGGAGGACTGGTATTTGAACTGTTTAGAGCCTGTGACACTTACAGATTTGTCAGTTTCCCAATCCCGTGTGCTAAACGCTCCATGGAATATTATTTCATCAGAATGTTGTACTGGAGCTCCTCTGTGTGCCTGGTCTTTGATTAACTTGCATTCTCCTATGACAGCAGGATGTTAGTCCCCACAAGTGACGACATCAGATGCAGCCCGGCACGGAAAACTTTACGCAACGGTCCCCCTTCAGCCTCTTCTTTTCCACGGAGCATCGTCTCACGGTTGTGAGGCTCTGCTTCTTCGCAGTGTTTTCTTTTTCAAAATCTCTTGTCTGCGCTGGGGTCCCCTTTCTCCCTGCCTGGTAGGCGCAGTAAGCTTTATTTCCCTTCTTTGCGGTCGATTCCCGCTGTGTCTTGCTTTCGGTGTCTGCTGGGCAGCGACCGCTCGACTGGTACTTTTTGCTATGGGTTTTCACCGGTGCCTCCATCACGGACCTGCATGATGTTTGTACCCTCTGCCTGGGGGCATCGCATGATGTCCGGGGGGGGGGGGGGGGGGTGTTGTTTTTGCGACCAGATGACCCGCAAAGGCTGAAGCACCCGGTCAGACAAGATGGAAAACCGCTTCGGTTGCAAAAAATCTGAGCCTTCAACTCAGCATCAGGAGCGTCGACTCCAAGAGGCCGCGGGGAACTGATGGACACCGAGCCCTTGCTGTTGACGCCCCCTCTGGAGACAGGGGCGGAAGATCAGCTGTCATCGGTGACTTCAAGCTCCGGGACGTTGGAATCGTCTCCATCCTCCTCGGCACCAGGGGAAGTCACAAAAGCATCGTCACTGGTCACCATCTTTGCATGGCACAGGGCTCAGGTCGGCACTGGCACCAGCTGTAATGACCCTGAAGCGACCCCCATGGAGAGGAGGGCATTGACCTCCATCGAACCTGGGAGTCCCAGGCTTTCCCCATCAATGCCGGTGCCAGGCTCTGATCTCCCTCGGGGCTCGGAGGGAGATCTGGTGATGCCTCCTCCCTCCTCTGTCCATTCTGTCCAAGATGAGTTGGATAGTAGGGTGTAATTGGCGGTGATCTGAGCTCTTCAGGGCATCGAGCTGCTGGCCTCATCAGTACTTCTACTGGCACTGCTGCTGGAGTGCCTCGATGTCCTTCTTGGAATCCTCCCTATGCAGCCGCTGCCGGTACCCAGAGGTCCATCGATGCCCCCGCAGCTACCATTGCCTCCTCCGTCCCATTGGGGGTTCCTCCGAGATGGAGGGCCTGGTGCAGCCCGCAGCACCACCGAGGCCCTTGGTTCCACGACTGGCATTCCCTAATCCAGTTCCAGGGGCCTCAGTATCTACGGTGCCCTCTGTGCCCAAACTGAAGGGCCAGGGCAGGGGTCGTCCACTGGTTTCTCTGGGTGATCTCAGTGAAGAAGATACCTCAGAGCCCTCATCTGATGATTCCAGGGATATTTTCCCTCAGACCCGCCTCCTCCAGGGGAGCGGTGCCGGTCCCAGCCTGAAGACTCTTAACCTTTGCAGGATTTGTCTGGGCCATGGCAGAAACTATTCCGTTCCAGTTTCCCAGTTCATTGATACCCCTAAGGAAGTGGTAGCTGTTCCCATTCATGACATCTTCAAAACACTACTCCTTAGAATTTGGGAACACCCCATCTCTGTTTCTCCGATAAACAGGAAGGCGGACGAGGTCTATCTGATGCAGCAGGCCTAGGGGTTTGAGAGGTACCAACTCCCACATAAGTCTACGTTCAAGAAGACCAAGTGTTTCCGTACCTATGCCTCCGCTCCTCCGGCCCGAGAGCATAGAGCGCTAGATGCCCTGGGCAGGACAGTATTCCAGGGCTCCATGCTGATTGCCCATATTGCTTCCTACCAGTTATATGTAACGTAGTATTCTGGGAACCTCTGGAAATAAGTCCAGGAGTTGAACGAGCGTCTGCCTCAGCAGCAATAGGACGCGTTTATGGCTCTTGTCCAGCAAGGCTTGGAATGTGGCAAGCCCAAGGTGTGCTCCATCTACAACGTCTTCGACACATCTGTTAGGATGGCAGCGGCTGGCATTGTGCCCGCAGGATGACCTGGCTCCAAGCTTTGGATCTCTGGCTGGAGGTCAAGGAGAAGCTCATGGACCTCCCGTGCGCTGGCGAGAACCTTTTCGGTGATAGTCAAAGGTGCTATGGCTCAATTGAAGGATCTGGCACAATCACTATGGGGCACTTGCTAGATCCCCTCAATAATATACAATCCAACACATTTAGGGAATCCCAAGAAATATAACCATGAATTTTCAGTATCTGTCTCAATTCAAGAATCTTTATATCCTTTATTATACATCTCACATGAACATGTTATTAAATTACATTTTATAACAATTAAATACATGTTTTACATTGTGATACACACATATTTCTGATGATAACACCATATTCAACAGTGCATATATATCAACCACTATATTCCTCACCACACATACACAATTTTAAATATGCCCGGTCCGGACCAGATCCAATAATGCAACTCCAACCCTAACCCCCTAATATCACACATTCACATGCATACACCATTCATTCATCTTAAAACCATATACCCCATAAAAATATCCTAATGCCCTTAATATCTACATCCAATGATATACTGTAATACTTCAAAGTTACAATTGAACATTGTTAGTCATTCTCCTGCTGAGATATATCAGTCACCCTGGTTCTTTTCAATCATTATTTTAACATGAAACACCTCCACCTTAAGTTCTTTTCAATAATTATTTTAGCGCCAGTCACCCCAACAAGGCACCTCGTTTCACCCCTATTTGGGCTTCCTCAGGGGATTCTTGCTGTATTTCACAATTTCACTCGTACATCGTTCTTAATGAAGTAGATATCATATCCACCTTTTTCTAATGTTGGGCACCCCTCGTCCGGACCAAACTACATGCTGATACATCCAAACATTTCCGGTGTGTTGATGTGTGTTGATGTGTGTTGAGGTGTGTTGATTGTTATTGTTATTGTTCAATGTTCTATGTACAAAACCCCGGTCTAACCTCCCAGACCAGGGCAACCTTTTCGTTACTTGTAAACCGGAATGATTTGTATTGCATACAGGAATTCCGGTATATAAAAATTAAAAATAAATAAATAAATAAATAAATGTGGCCGTTCACTGTGTGTTCCAATAGTCAACCGAACCACCGACAAAAGTCTTAAACTTTTCTGGACAGAAACTCCAAATCTGCATCAACAAATGCTAGCTTTTTCACTAATCAACAAACTTGTTCACCGCCGCTTTCCAACATCGATCTGCTCAGTATCTCGTCATTCCCGTGGTGTCAGAAGTCAATTGAAGGATCACCATGAGCCCCTCCAGCAACTGTCGGCCAGTACATTGGACCCACCGTCCTCTGCCAGGAAATCCTCGCAACTGGGCTCACCCCTGCTGAGCCCCGCTACAGGGTTTTGACTGGCTGCAAGAGGGCATAAGCCAATCGGCCATACCCTCGAAGCCAGACCCTCTGGTCAGAGGCTGGCTGCGGTTCTTTGTGGACCACTTGCCCTGTGTCACCTCAGACTAGTGGGTCCTTTCCATCGTTCGTAGAGGGTATTGACTCAACTTTCTAGGTGTTCCCATGGACACTCCCTCATGCCCCTCTTGGGGTCAATCCTCACATCAGGAAATCCTCTTGACAGAGCTTTCCGCCCTCATAACAGCTGGAGCAGTCAAACCTGTCCCATTGGGGCAGCAGGGGAGGGGGTTCTATTCTTGCTATTTCCTGATTCCAAAATGAACAAGGGGACTCCGCCCTATTCTGAATGGTCTCTCTGGGCACCCTGATTCCCCTCCTGCAAGGAGGGGAATGGCTTTGCTCCCTTGTTCCCAAGGACACCCACATCAAAATCTTCCCCAGCCACAAGAAGTACCTTCAGTTTGTCATGCGCAAGAGGCATTTTCAATACAGGGTGTTGCCGTTCGGCCTAGCCTCGGCCCCCCCGTATCTTCACCAAGTACCTGGCAGTGGTGGGAGCGCACCTCCGCCATCTAGGGGTGCAGATGTTCCCCTACTTGGACAACTGGCTGGTCAGGAGCCCTTTGGTTTGTCATCAACTACCCGAAGTCCCATCTGACCCCTTCGCTGCAGTTGAGCTTCATCGGCACCTGGCTGGACATGGCTCAGGCCAGAGACTATCTCCCCTGCGATCAGGTGCTTGCATTGGCATCCCTTGCGAATCTGGTTTGCCGGAGCTGGCTGGTTTCCGCCCGCATCATGCTTTGCCTTCTGGGTCACATGGTGGCCATTGTCCATGTTATACCTTTGGCTTGCTGCTTGCTTGCGTATGCACAGGGCTCAGTGGAATCTGTGGTCCCAGTGGCAGGAAGCTACCCAGAACCTTCACATGCGCATCCGTGTTACTCCGCCTCTCCAGACCTCCTTGTCTCGGTGGGAGAGCCTGCCCAATTTGGAACAGGGGGTTTCTTTCTAGTCTCCCCCTTCCCAGATTGTACTCACCATGGATGCGTCGATCCTGGGGTGGGGTGCCCATGTGGAGGGCCTCGCAGGTCCTGTGGTCTGCTCAGGAAGTTCAGTGCCAAATCAAATTCTTGGAGCTTTGAGCGATTCATTTTCACTTTGGGCATACTAGGATCACTTGTCCAACAAGGCGGTCTTGATCCAGACCGACAACCAGGTGGCAATGTGGTACATCAACAAACAAGGAGGTACAGGATTGTTCCTCCTGTGTCAGGAAGCAGTTCAGATTTGGTCATGGACTTGGTCTCAGGGCTTGCTGCTCCAAGGCATGTACCTTGCGGGGATGGAGAATGTGCTGGCGGACCACCTCAGTGGGCCTTACGAACCCCACGAGTGGTCCCTGAATCTGGTGACGTCGGACCAGATCTTCTGCCTCTGTGGAACCCCAGACATGGATCTCTTCGCCTCCCCCTGCAAAAGCAAGGTGAAACAGTTCTGCTCCCTGTACAGGGGGGACAGGAAACTAGCCATTGGGTCAGAGGCCTCCTGTACGCATATCCTCCGCTTCCTCTGGTGATGAAGACTCTCCTGAAGCTCCAGCAAGACAGTGGGGACCATGATCCTCATAGCCCCTCATTGGCCGAGGCAGATTTGGTTCCCGCTCCTGCAGGATCTTTCTATCAGGGACCCGATCAGTCTGGGGACTTCCCCCAACCTTGTCACTCAAGATCAGGGCAGGCTGTGCCATCCCAACCTCAGGCCATTGTCCCTAATGGCCTGGATGTTGAGAGGCTAATCTTGCGGCCCCTTGCCCTGTCATATGATGTCTTGGGTCCTGATAGCCTCCAGGAAGCCTTCCACCAGGAAATCTTATGGCCTGAAGTGGAGGAGGTTTGCGTTGTGGTGTGAGAGTCACGGGTTGGATCCGTTCTCCTGCTATACACAGAAACTGCTTGACTATTTGCTGCACCTGTCGGCTGCTAGCTTAAAAACCATCAAGGTATACCCGAGTGCCATCGGTACCTACCATCAGGAAGTTGATGGTTTGCCCATCTCTGTGCAATCCATAGTGGGGCACTTTATGTGAGCTCTGCTTCATTTAAAGCCTCCTCTGCGTCCTCCTGCTGTATCCTGAGACCTTAATGTGGTGTTGGCTCAACTCATGAAGGATCCTTTCGAGCCACTGCGCACCTGTGATCTGAAGGTCATGTTTTTGGTCGCAGTCACTTCGGTACACAGGGTCAATGAGCTTCAGGCATTGGTGACGTACCCACCATACACGAAGTTCTTTCGTGATAGGATGGTTCTCCGTATACAACCTAAGTTCCTGCCTAAGTTGGTGACGGAGTTCCATCTGAACCAGTCAATCGTCCTGCCCACCTTTTTCCCCCAGGCCTAATTTGCACTAGGGCGGATGGGCACTGCACAGCTTGGATTGCAAGAGAGCCGTGGCCTTCTACCTGGGAGTTGCGGTTGCCAAGCAAACCTTGACTAACTGGCTGGCGGATTGCATTTCCTTCTGCTATGTGCAAGCGGGACTGGAGCTTGGGGGCCATGTTAAGGCTCATGGTGGCTTCGGTGGCCCACCTGGGATGGTCCCCGTGTCTGAGACCTGCAAGGCGGTGACGTGGAGTTCCCTCCACACTTTAACTGCTCTCTACTGTTTGGACAGGGATGGCCGACACAATAGCAGCTTCAGCCAGTCTGTCCTCCAGAATCTCTTTCAGCTGTAGAACCCAACTCTTCCTGCCTAGGGCCCTTTTTTCAGGTTCAGGATGATGCCCTCTGTTGTGCCCATTGGCACCTGGTTGGGTGCATGTTGATCTGGTTTGTATTTGGGAACAGCCTACAGCTAGGGATTCACCCATTGTGAGGACTACCATCCTATTTGTCCTAGGAGAAAGCAGAGTTGCTTACCTGTAACTGGTGTTCTCAGAGGCCAGCAGGAGGTTAGTCTTCAGGAAACCCACCCGCCACCTCACAGAGATGGGTTTCTTCTCCTTTTATTGTTTTATTTTTTTGTAATTCTCTGTTACGAGACTGAAGGGGGACCCCGCGTGGATGCATGGATAGTGGCATGCTGGGCATGCTCAGTGTGCTAGTCAGAGTTTCTAGAAACTTTGAAATAAGTTTTCCGTGCTGGGCTCTATCTGATGATGACACCCATGTGTGAGGACTGACTTCCTGCTCTTCTATGAGAACACCTGATACAGGTAAGCAACTCTGCTGTCTTTTTTTTTTTCATGTTTATATAGTGTGACAGAAGAGGTTACCCAAACTACAAGCAAAACTATTGAAGGCTCAGCAGATGAGGAAGCTGCTTTGTTGGATAGACTGGCAAAAAGGGAGGAAAGACGCCAAAGACGTCTACAGGAAGCCTTAGAACGCCAAAGAGAATTAGACCCGACAATAACAGATGAGACTTTATCATTACCCAAGAGAAGCCAGAATAACGAGATAGAAGAAAACGAGACTGCAGTGAAAGATGAGAAGGCAGTTACCCGCCGAAGCCAATATGAATTTGAGGAGACTGAAACTGTGACCAAGTCATCCCAGAAAAATGATTGGAGGCAAGAAGAGGAGAAGAAGGAAGACATTTATGATGCCAAGGAAGAGGAAAAGGCAGAACCAACAATCGGCGAGGAAAATCAGGTAGAAATGACACTGGAAATAAAAAGTCTCAACTTACAGCAAGAGGTGATGATCGAAGTAAATAAAGAGAAGAACGATGAGGCAGAGGAGAAGGAAGGAGAGAAGGAACGGGAAAGGATAGCGGCAGAAGAGAGGGAACGGGAAAGGATTGAGGCTGAAGAGAGGAGAGCAGCAGAAGAGAGGGAACGGGAAAAGATCGAGGCAGAGGAGAAGAGAGTGGCAGAAGAGAGGGAACGGGAAAGGATCGAGGCAGAAGAGAAGAGAGCGGCAGAAGAGAGGGAACGGGAAAGGATTGAGGCAGAAGAGAAAAGAGCAGCAGAGCAGAGGGAACGGGAGAGGATTGAGGCAGAGGAGAAGAGAGCAGCAGAACAGAGAGAAAAGGAAAGGATTGAGGCAGAGAGAAGAGCAGCAGAAGAGAGGGAACGGGAAAAGATTAAGGCAGAGGAGAAAAAAGCAGCAGAAGAGAAGGAAAGAAAAAAAGCAGAAGAGAAAAGAGCAGCAGAAGAAAAGGAAAGGAAAAAAGCAGAAGAGAAAAAAGCGGCAGAAGAGAGGGAAAGGAAAAAAGCAGAAGAGAAAAAAGCGGCAGAAGAGAGGGAAAGGAGAAAAGCAGAAGAGAAAAGAGCAGCTGAAGAAAAGGCTAAGTTAGAAGCGAAAAAGAAAGAGGAAAAAATAAAGACAGAAGAAAAAAAAGAAAAGAAGGTAGAAGACAAACAGGTAAAAGAGAAGAAAGCCCAAGAGGATAGAGGCCAGCCAACCTTCTTAAGGAAGCAGGTACAGTAAAGCCTCCCGCACCGAGTCACAGGCACCTGGGTTTTGCTGGAAATGTAATGCATTCAAATTTTGGACTGCAATTCACTCACTCTCTCTTCTTGCATGTTGTTCTGCTAAACGTTTATTTCTTTTTGCTGAAGGGCTGGCTTCTGCTTGCTAAATTCTATTGGCATGGCATTGCAAAAGAGCCGCTCTTACGTCCCGCATCCTTCTAGGTCAACATCTTTGCACGTTTAGAGCCCTGCATAGGTAACTGCCTTGGTTTTTATATCGCAAAGTTATTTAGAAACGGGCACAAGGGATTGGGTCTTCTGCTCCACGGCATACAAGGAGTTAAAGTGTGTAGCTCACAAAGAATTAGCCTTGTGGCAGAGCATGAATGCTCAGTGAGATGCGTAGTGAGCACTGCAGCATCCTGGAGTTTGGTGAACAGCACAGCAGCACCTGGATGACTGATTGCAAACAGCACAGTAGCGATTGTGTGTCGGTGAACAGCACAGCTGCACCTGGGTGATTAACCGAACAGCACAGCAGCACTTAATAGCAAGTAAACACACAAAAAAAAACCAAAACTAGCAGCACTGATAGATATGAGTAGGGCTGTAATTTTGTTATGGCCGATTTGTTAGGAATAAACCCTCCAGGTCAAAATCTAGAAGGCCTAATTGAAAAAGGAGCACATATCTTTAAAATAATAATAAAGGAATGGAATTCCATGCAAAGCTGTCCGGAACAAAAAGTTAATCTTCTGTACCACAGAGGGTTAGCAGTTCAGCAGCAGAAAAGTTACAGCAAACGGAGGATAAAACGCAGACACAGAAAAGACACGCAAATTTGGCAGAAGCTATGAAAAGTGCCCACGGCACACTAGAAACAAAAGATACAGCCCTATCACTTGGGCCGGCCATGCAGGCTGCCAGCATGGCCGGCCCGCGTCTTCCTCGCAGCCTGCATGGCGCGCGCCCGGGGCCAGCGCCTTAGATTGACGTTGTCCTTTTAAAAACGGAAAGGGAGAAGACAAGGATGCCAAAGCGGGTTCCAAAAAGGAAAAGGTGCAAGAGGAGAAAACCCATCTAGCCCTCAAGAGAGAGGAGGTAATTATCTCTCAGCCAGGGAAGGACACGTAGCAGTGGCACAAGGGGCAAGGCATTCATTTTCTCCTGCGTGTAACAACTAATAAGCCTTTCTTGATTTTTTTCAAGGTGCTTTGAGCTCTCCTGTTACTACCTTATTAATAAGGACGTATGAAGGTTCTTTGGGGTAAACTTTCAATAGGGGCTCCTAACTGTCCAGATATAAATTTTGAAGTTACACACACAAAAAATGAGCTTTCAGTATTTCCTCCTGCCAAATGCTCAACTTTTATTCAGACATAAAGGGGCATGAGTGGAGGTGTTCAGGGGGCGAGCGCTCTCCAGTTGAAAGGTTATGTGCACGTCTGCTTAGAAAAAGTCATATTCCTGATTTTTGCCCAGATAAAGTTCAGTGTGTAATTTTATCCGAGTATATTTGGCAGGTGTATATACGTGAGTAACTTTATTTGGGTATATTCAGTGGGAGTATGTATGCATGTAACTTTATCCAGAATATACTCAATGGGAGTATGTACACGAGTAACTTTATCCAGAGTATACTCAGCGGGAGTATGTACGCGAGTAACTTTATTCGAGTATACTCAGCGGGAGTATGTACGCGAGTAACTTTATTCGAGTATACTCAGCGGGGAGTATGTACGCGTGTAACTTTATCCGAGTATACTCAGCGGGAGTGTGTACGCGTGTAACTTTATCCGAGTATACTCAGCGGGGAGTGTGTACGCGAGTAACTTTATCCGAGTATACTCAGCGGGAGTATGTACGTGTGTAACTTTATCCCGAGTATACTCGGCGGGAGAGTGTACGCGAGTAACTTTATTCGAGTATACTCAGCGGGGAGTATGTACGCGTGTAACTTTATCCGAGTATACTCAGCGGGAGTGTGTATGCGTGTAACTTTATCCGAGTATACTCAGCGGGGAGTGTGTATGCTTGTAACTTTATCAGAGTATGCTCAGCGGGAGTGTGTACGCGTGTAACTTTATCCGAGTATAATCAGTGGGAGAGTATGTACGCGAGTAACTTTATCCGAGTATACTCAGCGGGGAGTATGTACGCGAGTAACTTTATCCGAGTATGCTCAGCGGGGAGTGTGTACACGTGTAACTTTATCAGAGTATAATCAGTGGGAGAGTATGTACGCGAGTAACTTTATCCGAGTATACTCAGCGGGAGACTTGTGCGCATACGTGGCACTGCATATCCAGGAAAAGTTACATGCATAAATTTCCTTAGATATTTTTTGGATTCTTTGGATCCCTGATTCTTGATCACACGAAATATGCGAGTAGATTAAAAACACACCTCCGAAAGGACCCCGAATGCTTCTTTTTTTTTAATGTGACCAAAATTACATGCATTTTTTTTTCTGGCTGCCAAAAATCCACTTACCCAGGTCTGGCTGACTGAGGCGGGTTAACTCCCCACTTTTACTTGCATAAAAGATGCCCAGACCTTGGAAAATGGGCCCCTCCCTCTAAAGTTCATCTTGCCACTTACAGTATCTGATTTCACTAATCATTTGACTCAATCAAAATGCCAATCTAACCGTCCAACCTTCAGACTGAAAAGCCTTCTTGTGAAATTCTACAAAATTTTCTGCATTGCATTTCTAATGGTAAAAACAGACGCTGATGGCAGGGTTTCCCTATAAGGTAAGTAATGCAGTTGTGGGTTGTACTGTCACGGATGTAGAGAGCAGTGGTAAGAACAAGGCTGAGAGGTTGGGTAAAGGTCATGCATCCTGACTTTCATCGCTAGGCACGTAAGAAGCGACTTATCTGGCTAAGTGGTGGCCACTGAATATCAGACTATGTTCAGTGGCCGCCACTTAGCCGGATAAATCACTTATCCTGCTAAATAGTTTGCCAGATATCTAGTGGGTGGGCAGTGGGCGGATCAGAGCGGTGCTAATTATCAGTTGACATCCAGATAAGTAGCACTGTTTATACTGATCCTGCTCTAGAGCAGGTCTAACTTAGCCCGGTATAGCTTATCCAGCTAAGAGTCGATTTTGATGGGGATATTCAGCGGGGGACCTGGCTGTTAGTGTAAGCATGGGAGTCTGTATGCTCATGTACCAGGTCAACAAAAAGTGACTTGGGTAAGGAGCGCTATCCTGCAGGCGGTCAGGCATGGTGCAGTTGACAGCTAGGAGATCTCCTTAGCTAGAGCAGCGGAGATGGGAACAACCGGGCAGAGTGGACGGGCCGGTTGTTGCTTATCAGCCATCATCCGCTATGTCACCGAGTCTGTACCGCTGTTTGTGGGCGATGAGAAATCCGAGCTCCATCTGCACGGTGCTCCAGAGATGAAATCTAGTTGGTTCAAAGGAGGCCGTAAGCTGTGAACCAGGCATGGTCTGTGGAGGGCAATAAATCAACTCCATGTGAGATTTCAGCGATACAGAAGACTGTCAGAGGAGTGAACTGCCTGAAGACGTGTCCAACGCGGAGAACTTTGTAAATGGGTTCTCTGCGATGGAGACCATTAATCTTTGCGTCGCATCTTCCTGCTGAGCTGTGACGCAGGATTACGGAGAATTGGCTGCACAAAAAATGATCCGCACAGTGCCGCACTACAGTTATTCGTTAGGGTGCAGTTATTCCAGTGCCCCACAGTGATCGGTACAGTGAGGATTCACGGTTTGAGAGATTATGCTTCTCATCTCTGAATTCAATACGGGAGGCACCAAGGCAGACTGTCTCGCCTATAGCTCGGAAACCTGACCAAGACCATGCAAAGTACTCCGAAACCAAGCGAAACCAGCACCAGGACAATACAGAGGAAGGACTTCCCTCCTTGCTCGGTGGAGGGAGCTGCCCGCTCAGCTCAGGGGGTCTCCAGCAGGGATGTGCTTGATCTAGTTTATTTCTCTGTGAAAAAGTGTGTAAAACGTTAGGACGCGGCCTTGTCACTGCCATGGGATTTCCTTCGGAGCGAACAGCCTGAATTCTGCTAAAGGATTTGTGAGTGGGCACAGACCTGACGAGAAGGAGCCTGTGCGGGTTGTCCTAGGGAGCTGAGTTTCTTTTTTTTCACAAGAACAACACGGAGGAGTATAACGGAGTGTGATCCCTTGGCTGTGGCATGGTTGACGCAGCCTGGCAGATGAAGCCACCAGGCCCACGCTGACAGCATGTGAATGCACTCCAACCGGGTCGAGGTCTGCCTTCATCTATACCACCTCTTTCTCCCTGCAGGTTGAGCCCTTGAGTCCTAGGGGCCGGCAGGGCTTAGGCAAGGGTCAGGTAGAGAGCGGTCAGGCAGGATCTGGTAGCAGGCCGTGAACGGGCGGAGGTTGAGTTCCGGCCGAGGTTGGGGCAGGCAGATGATAAGCAGTGTCAAGATCCAGTAGTGGTGAGGGCAGGCGGAGATCAAGCAGTGTTCGGGGTTCAGGGCAGGAGGCGATCCAGTAGCAAGGTCCGAATCCAAAGCAGAGGTCAGAACTGGAACTCGGTCAGAGAACTGCGCGTGCAGACAAGGACCAGGACAGACAAGGTGCAGACTAGGCTGGCAGGAGTAGGGTAAGGTGGACAAAAGAGCAGGGCTGGAAGAAGACAGGAGACACGGGGATGAGGCAGAGCACACGGAGCATCGCGCACTGCGGGATAGGCAGGGGGACCTGCGGCTGAGGCAAAGATCCAGGGATCCAGATGGTGTTTAAAGGGCCTTGTGGGGCCTGACATCATCAAGAGGTGATGAATGAGGATTCATGAGCTGGGGTTACGCGTGTGCGTGCCTAAGGAGGACGGCAGCAGATGGCAGCCAGGGAGTTGTGAAGAAGTGTGTCAGTGTCCTGGGTGAGTGCAGCCGGTCATGGCACTGACCCGCAGCCGGCCAGATGTTACAGAGGGTTTAGGAGGGGATCATTTTTGGAGGGAGAGTATAGATGCGCTTAACTGCTGGTGAAATGACAGCAGATAACGGCAGAATGGCCCACGAGCCTGTCCCGTCGTCTTCCTCGCTTGTTTTCTACTGCTGTGGGTAAATGAGGACAAAGCTTCCCGATACCCGAGTCAAACTCCGCTCTCCCCATGAGCCCCACTCCACCCCTCAAATCTCCTCCAGATCTTTCATTGGAGCCTAGACCTTCCTTTTCAGTTTTTATTTTATTTTTCTTGAGAATATATCAGTGTTTATGACAAGAGAAATTTAATCCGCTTCGAAGTGTCTTAAAGGCGGAATACAGTATAAATAAATAAAGACAACTCATCATTTTTCCAGCTAAAAATCATTTTTGTTCTTGTTATAATCAACAGGGATACATTCCTGGCAAAAATACAATAAAAACTGAAAACCAGGGTCCCTCGATTTCCAGCACGGCCTGTCAGCCTGCATTTGGGAGTTGCTGCTAAACTTCATTTGATTTACGTATTGCAATTCTACAACTTTGTGCGCTGCTTTGGGCATCTGATGTGGTTTGGGGAAGACGCTCCATGAGTGCAAGTGAACGGACATCCCACGGTGCGCTCTGTGATGGGCGGCCTTCAGAGGAATTCACTCTGCTCTTAGGCAGTTCTGCAGAGTTCCTGAGCCACCGATGTGGGTTGGGGAAGGCGCTGAATGAATGCAAGTGAACGGACATCCCACAGTGCGCTCTGTGATGGGCAGCCTTCAGAGGAATTCACTCTGCTCTTAGGCAGTTCTGCAGAGTTCCTGAGCCACCGATGTGGGTTGGGGAAGACGCTCAATGAGTGCAAGTGAACGGACATCCCACGGTGCGCTCTGTGATGGGCGGCCTTCAGAGGAATTCACTCTGCTCTTAGGCAGTTCTGCAGAGTTCCTGAGCCACGGAAATGGCGAAATCCCCGCTGATATTCCACTTGCTCTGCAGAACAGAGATCCCAGCCTGTGTCTTTGCAGGCTGGCTGTCCAGTTTACAGGAAGGCATTTCTGGCAGCTGAACTGTTGGCACACAACATTGGTGGCCGAGTGCATCCCTGTAGAGATAAGCTACTGTGGAAGAGAGCTGCTCTGCTTCTTCAGTCTCAGATCTCCTCATTTTGCTGATAGAATCGCTTAAATAAAATATGTAATTCAGTTCCTGCACAGAAAAAAAAAAATGGAATAGAAATGTGAGGCTGTGATTTTTGTTCAGCTTTCATCTTATAAGTAGCTGATATTATTTGGACAGCATCAAAACACATCCTGACCAATCCGTGTGATTTTCTTTGTGCAGTGCGGAGGGACGTGGAAGAGTGGATGCAGCTAGGAACCGAAAGGTGCACCTTTTATGCACTGGCTTTCTCTTCCAGGAGAGTAACAGCCTGGATTTAGGTTTCAGTGTTTCCCAGATCTTGCAGGAGACTCCTGGGCTGCCAGCCTTTCCTCCGTCCTCCTGCCAGGCTTAGAGGAGCCAGTGCGCTGGCAGGCGGTCGCGGGGCCACTAGCAGTGCATGCGGCCCCTTCCTCCGGCTCTCCTCTCCACCAGTGCCGCCTTCCTGTCTGAGCTGGGAGGGAGGGAGGAGACCAGCCTAGAGGAAGTGGTTAGGAAGAAGAAAGTAAAGTGACGAGAGAGAGGATTACCAGAAAAAAAAAGGAAGCAGGGACTGAAACCTGGAGAGCAGTGTGATAAGAAAAAGATACTCAAAACTTTTCATATTTATTTTCAGTATAATTATTTCAGCCTGCGGTATTCAGTTGTTATGTATTTGAGCAGTTCCTTTTGAATTTAACATCAGGTAATAAGTGAGAAGCAGTGCCGCTCTCTGGCTTCTGCACTTGGGATATGCATCGTACAGGCCTTTGTGGCTCACTCCCAACCGTGAGAGAAGGGACTGTAAAACCTCTGTCAACCCACTGTCAGCATTGAAACCTTGGGCTGTCTGCAAGCTGCTCTAACTTCTCCTCCAGAACTAGAGGTGCCAGTTGGCTCCATGTCATCCACACAACATGAGTCCATCCTGGTTTTACCTCCTAGCAGTAGCACCCGTCTCCTCTGTGGACTTGTAATCCTGCCTTTCTGCGGCTCCACGGACGTAGTGAGGTAAAACCAGGAGTGGAGCCAGCTTGGAATCCTGCCTAGAGAGTGGAGGTGGACGGAGAGTCCAAGGGACTTGGAATATGCATGAAATGAATCTGCATGCGTGGCAGGTAGTGCATGCACAGGTATCTCATGCATATTCATCAGCAGCTTTGGGTTTGTTTTTTAAACCAGGTCCCCCTGAATTTGTTTTTTTTCTTTGAAAGGAAACCTTCCAGTGCCCTGGTCCTATTCCTGGGATAGTGCATTCATTTTGTCTTGTCTTGTGCTTCATCTTTTGCGCTGTGCAGATAAGAGATGAGAAGGGTGGTAAAGAGAAGGCACCCAAAGATGATGTTAAGCCTAGCTGGGATCGCAAGAAGGGATTTCCAGAGACGAAAGCCCAAAATGGGGAGAGCGTTCATGGATTTGCTGCTCACAAGCTTAAACATCAAGAAAAGTCTTGGAGGTAAATTTTAAAACCAATTGTAGCTTAACCTGAAATGTGTTCTTGTAAAATGCAAGTGAACGGACATCCCACAGTGGGATCAGTCAAGGTGTTTCACCTGGGGAACTGGTGAAAGAGGTTCGTTCTAGCACGGGGGGGTGCTACCCCAACCTCTCCTGGTGACCTCCCAGATCCTGCCAGCTTCTTGGGAGATGCAGCAAGAATTCTCATGAGATGAGCGCTCACACGTCGGAGACCTGGCGCCTGCAAATGTATCTCATGCATATTCCATGAAAGCCGACAGGATTGGGGGTCACCAGGACGGGATTGGGAAGCTCAGTTCTAGCACAAGGCTGCTTGGCGGGACACGTCTCTCTTTCAGGATGCACATGAAGCAGGTTTGCACACAGTGACTAATTATATACTCCGCTTGTCCTGCTGATGCTCTCTCTAGCTGGATTAATCCTGTGCAAGGATTTTATTGTGTCAGCATTATGATGAGCTGCGTGCAAAGATTTGGGTTACATGGAGCTTTCCTCTTGCGGTGGGTGAACCGTACAGAGCTAATCTGGTTCAGGCTTAAAGGAGAATTCTAAAAGCCCAGCACGTGCCCAAAAGCCAGTCAGGCTGGCGCATACCCACCGTATTTTAAAAACCGCCCAGATAAGCGCTTATCTTCCGTGCGCACGCGTCTCACTTACATTCAAAAGGAGCATGGTTTGGGCGGGGTGTGGGTGGTTCGGTGCGGGGAATGTGCGTGTTTATATTTAAGCGCCCGGGGACGCTCCCAGGTCCAGAGCCGCGTAAGTTTGCTTCTGCTTGGACAAGGTGTAAGTTTAAAACAATTAAAACCCTTCAGGTGTGGCTAGTTTTTTAAAGTCTGGGGTAACTGGGGGGGGGGGGGGAGTGTAAGTTATTCAGCCAAGGGGGTTTGGAGGCCTAGTTAACTGAGCAAACTGGTAATGGCTTGGGTGCGCACCCCTTTTAAACTCCCCTGACTTCGGTGGTAGAGGCGGGTTTTGTGCACCTGTTTAAAATGAGGTGTAGATGGATGCCCTTCCAGGCCAGTTTATAACTTGCGTGCGTCCCTGGTTGAGCGTCAGCGTGCCGCCACGCGCTGGTCTAAAAGTTACCCTTCCTAGTTTTTCGTTAGTTTTATTACCCATCTTTATTGTGGAAAAGACTCATGCAGACACCATCGCTGTCCAATTCCAAGGGTGTTGCAGTGAGCAGAAATGCTGTACCGTTGTGTCATGACATCAGAGCGGTTGTCAGTAGCGCTCATCGTGCACAAGGGGTTTTGTTTTTGGAACAGAGCGCTATATAAATACAGTAATAAGCCTTCAGGTCAATATTCAGACAGTTTGTCCAGCTAAGGGCTAGATTCATCGTCCCCTGCGGAATGATGAGCTGCCGCGGTAAAGGGAGGAGGGGCGCTAGTGTGCAGCCGGCTGCATCACGGTGCTGCGGTTTCGTCTGCCGTGGTGCAGCCACGCTAAAAGGTGGCGCTATTTCCGGCAATAACGTCCAAAACATTATCGCTGGCAGCAGTGCCACCACCCTATTTCCCTAAACCCCCTCCCAAACTCCTCCCTAGCCACACCCCTTACCCTAATTTTAATTTGACCGCCGCGATAATGGGCTGTGGCACCTTGGAAAATGAGCCTGTAAGTTTGATACTTAGCCGGGCGACGGCAGATTTTAAATGTCCCTACCCCGCTTAAGAGTTTAGCCAGATAAAAGTTAACCGGGTAAGACAGAAGCATTGCAGGGGTGTTCTGAGCAGGAGTTCGCCTAGCCGGGAAGCTGATATTTGAGTTAGTCAGATAAGTTATCTAGCTGTCTAGTCCTGCTGCAGAACAGTTCTAAAGTTAGCCAGATAAGTTTATCCAGCTCATTAGAACTTGTATCCGACTAGGATCTAGATTTATCATTTAGCTATACATTTCGCAAGAATAGCACCCGTGATTTATAAAAAAAAAAAAAAAAGAGGGACATGGTAATTTTTGAGATACCATAACATTTTTGAGATACTACAACGCCACAAGTGCTGAGAAGTGCCCAGACAGGCTTGTCCACATTTTGGGCTGCTCCGAGAGAGAGACTATAACGCTGTCATATGTTAACTATTTATACCACTATAGGAGTTGAGGTTTTGGTGGTGGCCTAGTTTTTTTTTTTGGGGGGGGCAGTTTTACATGCACAATCAGGTATGAGCAGCACAGTGCCCTTCAGTGAAGATTTGATGTGATTTGGAGGGAGGAAAGGTGCACAAGGTGGAGAGATTTGTGCAATGAACTCTCGACCTAGCTTGATAGCAGCTAGGCAGAGAGTGCATCAAACTAGGTTGAGAGTGTGCGTGCCTCCCCTGAGTCTCTCTCTGTCTCCCCTTCGCCTTCCATTTCAGGCACATCGCACAGATTAATTATCCCAGGAAAAAAGGTGTAGCTATTTCTGGCGCTAAAACCCACGATAACGTGCGCTACGGTATTGCACACAGTGCTAAGCACCCCTCACTTTAATTTACTATGCCCTAACGCCCTCCCATTTGGGAAAAATTTTAAACTTTGCGTACGTATCTCGCGATGCGTTATTTATCACGGGTGTTAGGGCTCTAACACCCGTGATAAGGCCCTAACGCTATTTCATAAATGACCATGTATATTTGGTAGCGAATGTAATCAGCAGCGCTCCGCTGAATGTCCTGCACAAGTCTCTTTAGCTGGAAAACTTCTCCGCTCTCCACACCGCTTAATATTGACCTCCTTATGTTTAAATATGATTGCTGCCTCACCCAGGTCAACCTGAACAGGCTGATCGAGTTCTGGTTATGACCCCCAGCATAAAAGCTAAGACTATATTATGATGCCTGCAGTGGGGAAAAACTGAATCAGCTTGTCCTGGATAAGCTGGCTTCAATGCATAAACCTAACACCAAAACTGTTCCAAATAATATCTACCAGGCTCGGTATTAGTCCAAATCATTGCTCATCAGCTCAGATCATGCCTAATGCAACATATTAGAGATGTGCATTTATTTTTAATGGTCAAGGCCTTAGGCCCAGTTCTGGGGCCCAGCCCTGAGGCCTGGTCCTGTCGCTAAGACCTAGGCCCGGCACCAGTGCCCGATGCCGAGGCTGTACATCAGAACGGCAGCATCCACTCTGGAGGAAAGAGCCGCACGGATGTCACTTTGGCCACCTCTTCCAAGTGAACATATCCCATTTTTGAAGCAACTGAACAAAAAAAAAGACACTGGAAGGCTTGTGCCTAGGCCTCTGTGCCAGCCTAGGCCTCAGCACTGGGACCAGACCTCCATGCTAGGCATTGGCACCCAGAGCCTGACCTCGGTGCCAAGACCAGATTTAAGTCTGTATCCCGGCACCAGGCCTAGGCTTCGGCAACGAGACCAGACCTCAGCAGCAGGACCCAGGCCTCATGGCTGGGTCTCAGGGTCAGGCATCAAAACTGGGACTAACTGTCTATTCTGGGCCTCAAAGCTGGGCCTAGGCTTCAGCATCGGGCCCAGGCCATATTTTGACCTGGGACAACCCAGCCATGGCTGCCTGAGGCCTGTTTATTTTACATTTTTTTTAAGTGGTTCGGGTTTTTTGGTTTTGGGGGATTTTTCTTAGCTTTTTTTTTGTTTTGTTTTGTTTTTTTTTTTGTTTTGGCAAACAAACCAAACAAAAAAAAAATATTAAATGAACCAAATCTAGCAACAAAAAAAACCCCTGACACACACACAAAAAAAAGAACCGAATTGAAAATCTGGAAGCTGCATGTGCCTATGAGATATTAACAGGTCCTGATGTTCTTACTGGGACAGATCACATTTAACCTATGAACACAGATGCAATCCAGCACTGCAAAAATGATATCTTAATTACTTGTATAGCACCATCTACGGTCTTTATTTTATCGCTGTCGACTGGGTTGGGGAGGGGCGCCGTTGTCACGCGAATACGACCATCTGTTTTTATACCTTGAGTGGTGGCCCCAGAACGAGGAGCGGGGACTCGTGTTTGACCCCTGGACACTTTCATACACTTTTTGCCACTTTTGGTTTTTTTTTTTAGCTAGCCGGGCCCCTTAAGGCAGTGGTGGCCCCGTTTGTTGGCCCTCACACGTTAAAAGGGCCAGGCCACTCTGTTTTGCCTCGCAGACCATGCGGCAATAGAGCTGCAGTATTTTTTTTTCAGGAGAGGGGGGACCACGATTGCTGGAAACCCCCTGCCACGAGAGTGGGGCCTCACCCCTGCAAATAAATCGCAGCTTACTGAATCCAGGCCAGTACTTTAAAAAAAAAATGCAGATGATCTGACTTTCCAGGGGGCTGACGGGGGCCAGTTCAGAGGACCGAACCAGTTCAAGCCTGAGAGCAGGAGCAGCACTGCAGGTGGCCCCTTTCAGTCTCAGCTTTTCGGGATGGTTGCGGGCCAGTGTTGGGCGCCATGCATTAGCACATTTTAGGGAATGCGGTAATTTAACTAATTACCAGCACTGCTGGAGAGGAGAGAAACCATCAGAATAAGGTGGGTCAAAGCCGAGGCGATACCAGCGAGCCCCATTATTTCAGGAAAGACTGATGCAGTCCATGGCAGGCAGGGACCTGTCGTTCGGATTGGCATTTGGTTTTCCTAAGAAAAGCAGGAACTACAAGTCCCTGCATGCCATGGAGTAAAACCTGGACCGGAGCAGTCTGAACTGAAAAAAATGGAGCTCGTTTCTTGACTGCTTTTATTTTAGCCTTGAACATTGCAAAGTTTGGGGCTTCTGTAGTTTAATGCTTGTGTTGTAGGTGTGCAGAACGATTTTACATTTGCACAGATGCACAGGAAAGCAATTGGCTTGCAATTATTATTTCCAATAGGGGTTTTGAAGAATCGACAGCTTTTTTTTTTTTTTTTTTTTGTCCCATTACAATGAAAAAAGAGAAACCGAGAAGCCTCTGAAGGAGCTGCCACCTGGGTATCCGGTTCCCGCATTGCTAATTAATGATGCTTAATGCGTAATGAGTCATTCTAACCGGCGGCCGGATGGATGGAAGACCTGTAAGGTTGTTTCTTTTTCCTCCTCAGCACTTCCAGTGTAAAAGCGCAGCCCGATGGCGAGGAGGTGGAGGCGGGGAAGCGACTGGAAGATCTGCGCCGGCGACGGGGCGAAACGGAGAGCGAGGAGTTTGAGAAGATGAAACAGAAGCAGCAGCAAGCGGCGGTGGAGCTGGAGGAGCTGAAGAAGAAGCGGGAAGAGCGCAGGAAGATCCTGGAGGAGGAGGAGCAGAGGAGGAAGCAGGAGCAGGCCCAGCAGAGAGCCAAGGAGGAGGTAAAAGAGAGCACGGAGGAAGGCCGGGGGGGTCCTGAGGGGAGCGCGGAGGAAGGCCGGGGGGTCCTGAGGGGAGCGTGGAGGAAGGCCGGGGGTTTCTGAGGGAGCGTGGAGGAAGGCCGGGGGGTCCTGAGGGGGAGCGCGGAGGAAGGCCGGGGGGTCCTGAGGGGGAGCGCGGAGGAAGGCCGGGGGGGATCCTGAGGGGGAGCGCGGAGGAAGGCCGGGGGGTCCTGAGGGGAGCGCGGAGGAAGGGGGGGGGGTTCCTGAGGGGGAGCGCGGAGGAAGGCCAGGGGGGGGTCCTGAGGGGGAGCGCGGAGGAAGGACAGGGAGGGTCCTGAGGGGAGCGAGGAGGAAGGCCGGGGGGGGGGTCCTGAGGGGAGCATGGAGGAAGGGGGGGGGGTTCCTGAGGGGAGCGCGGAGGAAGGACAGGGAGGGTCCTGAGGGGAGCGCGGAGGAAGGACAGGGAGGTCCTGAGGGGAGCGCGGAGGAAGGCCGGGGGGATCCTGAGGGGGAGCGTGGAGGAAGGACAGGGAGGTCCTGAGGGGAGCGCGGAGGAAGGCCGGGGGGGGTTCCTGAGGGGAGAATGGAGGAAGGGGGGGGGTTCCTGAGGGGGAGCGTGGAGGAAGGACAGGGAGGTCCTGAGGGGAGCGCGGAGGAAGGCCGGGGGGGGTCCTGAGGGGAGCGCGGAGGAAGGCCGGGGGGGGTCCTGAGGGGAGCGCGGAGGAAGGCCGGGGGGGTCCTGAGGGGAGCACGGAGGAAGGGGGGGGGGGGTTCCTGAGGGGGAGCGCGGAGGAAGGCCGGGGGGGGTCCTGAGGGGGAGCGCGGAGGAAGGCCGGGGGGTCCTGAGGGGAGCGCGGAGGAAGGCCGGGGGTTCCTGAGGGGAGCGCGGAGGAAGGCCGGGGGTTCCTGAGGGGAGCGCGGAGGAAGGCCGGGGGGTCCTGAGGGGAGCGCGGAGGAAGGCCGGGGGTTCCTGAGGGGAGCGCGGAGGAAGGCCGGGGATCCTAAGCAATGCAGTGATGTGAGAAGGCAACCTGCACGTTGTCGTCCTGCCAAGTCCAAAAGCAGCAACCTCAAAGTCATCGTCTAGGGCAGAGTTCAAGTCAGCTTAGTGGGTCTGGAGAAAGTTAAATACCATTTATGGGACCCAGGTGAAAATGGCAGCGAGAGATTGTGGCATGGAAGCTGCTGAAAGCAGTGTAGGACTGTGCTGGTGCCTCAACCAGCAGATTCAGTTAGGAGTAACGGGGGAGCACTTTCAGCTAGAAATGCCTTGCTGGGGCTGCCCAGACTTCTCCTGTGTTATACTTTTCTGTGCCTGCGAGTCGTCTCTGTCTCCTGAGCCTCTCCTGGCCTCACTGTGTGGATAATTCTGCTGGAATGGGGGCTGCTTTCTGTCAAGTTATACTCTGAGGCATTAAACATACCCTGGGGGGTGGGGTGGGGGTAACTCGTATGGTGACGCTGTACGTGAGCGGGGAGAGCAAGCGGAGGCCGGGGGAGGCCCGGGGGTGTTAGGCGACGCAGTGACGGGGGCAGCACAGCTGAGGGCGGGCTTGGCGCGGGGCTTTAGAAGCAGAGCTCTCCCTTCCTGTGGCCTTTGCGAGGCAGCACCGGAGCGGGGCTTCCCTGCAGGAGGGGCCGGCGGGGCTGACGCACTGCCCGCGCTCACGTCAAACACGTACAGCAGAAGTGGATGCGCTGGGGGGGGGAGGAGAGAGGTCCCGGAGCAAGAGGGGAGGACGTCCGGCTCAGTCAGAACCGACCTTTAACGAACTCACAATCCTCGCCCAGCGCCTCTGTCACAACGGCCTTTTTTATTTTAATTAAAATTTGTTTTCAGATTCTGCGTTCTCAGACCGGAAAGATGTTTTAAAACAGTTCTGCATTTGACTTTATTTAAAGTGTAGCGCGTGTTTAATTGTTTTATGCGCAGTTAATTTGTTGGAGCTGCATCCAGTTATCGGAAAAGTGAGAAACCCTGAACTGAACTACATAGGATTAACTTCCACGGGGGTCAGTTTTGAAGGGGACGCGTGCGGGAGGGGGAGAGAAGGCTCTTTGAGAATTGTCCCCCTCGCCCCCGACCCCTGGCGGGGAAAGAGGGCGGAGCAGGGGGGGAGGGTTAGAGCTCGCTTTGGCGGTAAGGTAAGTCGCGCAGCTGAATAGCGGCGAGAGATTCCTCCCGGGGGTCCGGGACTGCCGCCCCAGTATCGCATGGACCTCTAGACTGGAGGCAAAGCGCAGGCCACCAGTGACTGTTTGACTCCATCTCGCAGGAGGAAAAGAGGAGGCTGAAGGAAGAGATTGAGAAGAGAAGAGCCGAGGCGGCTGAGAAACGCCAGAAGGTGCCAGAGGATGGCTTAGTGGATGAGAAGAAGCCGTTTAAGTGTTTCACCCCCAAAGGTTCATCTCTCAAGGTAAGTTTCTGGCAAGCTAAAGGGGATGTTTAAATCTGCTGATCCCCCTCCTGCGTCTCGCTCTCAGAAAAGCCCCTTAAAACCGGGTACCCAGCTGCTAAACTTCTCGTCCATCCCCAGCCTGCTAAACGTCTCGTCCATCCCGCAGCCCCGACGCCCTCTCGCTCTCCGGCACCTTCATCCCTCCTGCTCCCCTCGCTGCCCGGGCTGCTGAGTTTCGGCCGTGGGATCCTGCTCCCAGGCTTCCTGCGGGGCCCAAAGGTCAAAACGCCACCCACTGCACGGGAAGCGACCTCAGACTCCGTGAATGCTTGGGGGGGGCACGGCCGTTTGGGTTTCTGATTTGCGCTTTAATCCAAAATCTGGAAGAGACAGAGTCTTTCCAGCCTAGACGACGTCGGGGGGGTGAGGATATTTCAGATTCATTCGGAACTTCAGACCTTCCTTCTAATATAAAACCACTGCAAACCTTCATGAAATATCTGCCACGCTGCCTGGTGACGGAAACCCAGGCGCAATGCAGTTCATGCTAATAATCCCGCTGTTTGCATCTGTTTTGCAGGTCTACTTTATCATATTGTTCAGTGTACGTATTTCACCTTTCTAGTCCTTTCCCATTCAGTAAGGACTCTCTCCCATTCTCAGCTCAGGATGAAAATCCTTGCTGGCCTAAGCCATCCGTGAATATGATGAGCCTGATCCCTGGTTCTGGTCCTCGGTGAATGGGGAGAGGAGTCCTTTTTGAATCGGGCCCGTTGTGTGCTGTGGTCCACTTTGTCTCTGCTGTGTGTTTGCAGGTCCTGCACGTAGAGGACCGGGCACATGTGGAAGTGCTCTCGGCTTAATTGCTGGAAACTTATGTACAGGCAAAAGAACCTAAGTTTTTTTTATCCGAGAGCCTGTAAACATGATTGCATTAAGCCCGCCTTTAACCCGAACTGAACTTTCTTCCTGCGTTTTGAACTGCTACGGCCTTTGTTCGGTTATGACCGCACCATGAAGGTATTTCTGATGTCAGAATTACAGCGGAGACACATGCCTGGCAGAATAACGTAGCGGTTACAGGACAGGGGCTGCAAATCCACAGGCTGTGGCTCCGTTTCTCTGATTTCACTTTCCAGCACTGCCTGTGCTCGTACTTAGAAGGAAAGCTTTTTGGGACTGGAACACACAGACCTGTCGGCCGCCTTCTGCAGTGTCCATGCACACTAATGGGGCGGTGCTGTACATAAATATTATTATTATTAAAAAAAAACCCCTGAAATCCTGGACATTCCCATGAGTGGTCGAGATTCGGGCGTGGCATGGGCGTGATGCGCGCTGGGGAGAGGAGATAATCACATGAGCAGTGTGACCCTCCTTTTCGATGTGCCGCAGGGGGGCTCTGAGAAGCCGCTTGTTAAATTATTTTCTGGTCACGCCTGTGTGCGTGCCAGTGCAATGGCGCATGCATGTTCTATAACCACACGTGGTGGGAGCGAGCCCCTTAGTGTAAGGTGTTGGTGGCACTGACCAGGGATGCTCTGCTGATATCGGGTGTGGGGAAGCTGCAGCGGAGGAGGAAGTGAGAGGTAGACTCTTGGGTTCTGCAAACAGCAGAAGGGTTAACAAGCTCATTTTTAGCAATTCAGGTAGCATTTTCTGCAGGGAGATCTGGCACCAAGGAATCTCACTCAGGGCCTTCCGTCGGCTTCTGCAAACACCACCTCAGTGCTTGCCCGTAGCTCCCCAAAACGTCAGCAGTCTCGCAAGATCTTTCTAGAAGACCCATCTTAAGGGCAAGTTGGCATCTTGTCCGTCGGAGCCGCAGTGCCAGTGCCTAATGTAACAACTTGTTATAAACAAGCACCTACCTAACTTTATATTCTGCCTTTCGGGCCCTGCAAAGCAGATTGCATTCAGGTCCTCCCGCAGGGCCTGGATTCTGTGTCCTGTGGGGAAGATGCGTTGGTAAATCAAGCCCTAGGTTTGTACCCCAGGCATCAGCGGGTGAAGAGAGTGGCACAGGCAGCGGCAGTGGGATTATTAACCCTGGTCTCCCTGCTTCGTAGCCCGCTGCTCTGACCACTCCAGTTCTGTTATTTTTTTTTCTGCTTTGTAAGTAAATGTGCTCAGACTTACTATTTTCCCTGGCGGTGTTCAAACTAATGCAGACTTTGTATGGCTCACGGTCATTTTGTGCACGGTCAGAGACCGATTTTATCCTCAGCCCCGGCAGGCCTGACGTTTTCCCCCCCCAGTTGGTTCGGTTCCCGCCCTCTTCTAGCTGTGCTTTTTTTCTCTCTCTCTCTCTGACTGCCAGACCACCCCGGCAGCCTCATGACTGCAGCTCTGGTAGGGGCGCAGTAAGAGAGCCCACAGGAACTTTGCTGCCCCCTTCAGGCTTCCATATGACTAGCAGAGCCCTCGCGTGCCCGGCTGCGGGCTTACTCGGTCTCCCGGCCCGACGCACCCAGCGGGGTCAGAAGAGCAGCATCTGGGGGGGGGGGGGGGGGGAAGGGGTAGGATTTCAATCAGGTTGGACAGCAGCGGGCGACGGGCGGGGAATTTTGCCCCCCCTAAGCACAGGTCTAGTGCGCCTGCGTGTGTAAATCCAGGCCCGTGCATAGTGACGGCTTTTTTGTTGTTTTTTTGTTGACGCGAGGAAGATTTCCACTCTGCAAATTTAACTCTTCTACTGAATGGAGGCAAAGGTCTTACCCGAGGTCCGTACGGCACGCAGCTCTGAAAACAATGCAAGCCAGACGGAAAATGAGCAAAATAGTGCCTGGGTGGCAGGCTTGCAAATCCGGGGCAGGATGGCTGAGCTGAACCTACTCGTGTAACAAGAAACGGGAAAGGAGAGCCGTAATTCAACTAAGAGCAGCCGGAAAACTGGACAGCGTACATGGGGCTTGTGCTGCTTTTCTGTCGGCTTACGAAGGGGCCACATGAATTGTTTTTTTGAAATGTCTGTTTGCCTGGGAGGGAACCAGAAAACATTTGGTCTTCAGTTATCACAAACAATCTCAGCTGTTTCCCATAAGCAGGCAGCCAGCGCGGTGCTGGAAGTCACCCCTGCAGCCAGAACTCGCCGTAAGAAGCAGCCTTGGACAATTTTGGCAATTGTGGTGCAGCTGGAACGAGCCGATGGCTTGAACCAAATTAAGACGGCAGAGGCCTTTTCTGAGCAGATCCCTCCCATATAGTGATTTCAGCAGCCTTTCTTCTGGCCCTGAAATCTCTGCCAGGCCACCACGCTCCCCAGCTCCGATGCATTTCACTGCCACCTTGTGTCCTTTTAAAGAAGCAGGAGTGCATTTTTCATGCCATGCGACTGCGGGCAGCAGTGAAGAGATGGACGTCAGCGCTGTGTGTATCCGTGTGGAGGGAGCATTGAGAGGTGGGGAGATGTGGCAGGATCTCGACTTTCTACTCTCCCTCCACACACACACTCACACTCTCACACACACACACACACACACTCACTCTCTCTCACACACACACACAGACAGACAGACAGACACATACACACTCCCCTTAGCGACTGCACTGTCATTTCCAGTCTGGGACCACCTGCAGTGTTGAAGGAACTGAATTTTACAGCAGGAGCTTTCCTGCTGCTGCTGTTATACTGCAGCCTGCCTGCCGCGCGGCTCGTTAAAACTCCTGTGTACAGCATTTTGCAGTTGTATCCGCTCTCCATTCTGCCTTAAAATTAACAAGTCACGGGCCGACGTGCTACCACCAGAAACACAATACTTCGTAGCTGGGAAACCTTTGTTATTCTGAAAGCAAAGCCTGTGCAATAGCCCAGTGTAGCGTGCAGGTAGCAGGTCCCACCCTGTGGCTTCAGTGCCGGTGCACGACTGCCACTGTCACCGTGCAGAATTGCAGCCCGGGGAGAGGCGAGCACGGGCAGGGCTGGCTGGCGTGCGCAGTTAGAAGCCCGAGCTCCGCACAGCGCATCAGATTTCTGAAGGTGGCGAGGCAGCTTGCCCGTTATTTAAATTCACGTCATAACACAGAGAGCAGTGACAGCCGGTGAGGACTGTGAGGTTACCTCGTCTGCCCTGTTGGCTTGGTATTGCGATGCCGCAGACCCCACCTCCGGGTGCGTGCTCGCTCGCTGTCCAGGATGGGAGGGTCTGGGGGACGACATCCTCTCTGCTTTCAGTGCTTCACTGTCGCTAGTGAGGTTCTGGGCAGTAACTCTTGTCTGCATGCTGTTGTCATGGTACACGTTTATCCATTGTAACCCTCCCGTGGCGGGATTGGCTAGAAATAAACGTACAAAGGTAAAATGGTGTGTCTCCGCTTATTCTGAGCGTGGGCTGAAGGGTGTGAGGCTGGCGGGAACGCCAGCTCCAATGTTGCTGGGTTTGTTCCTGCAAGAATGTAAGATTTGCCCTACTGGCTCAGATTAAAGATCCATTAAACCCAGTATCCTGTGTCTGGGTCAATGGGAAGTACTCAGCAGATCCCAAGGAGCAGATTCAGTTCTTCCTTGCTCACTCCCAGGGATGAGCAGTGATTTTCCTCAAGCCCATCTAACAGTTTATGGACTTTTCCTCCGGGAACTTGTCCAAACCTTTTTTTTTTTAAACCAGCTACAGTAGCAGCTCCTACCACATCCTCCGGCGACAAATTCCGGAACGTAATTATGCGTTGAGTAGGCTTATGCAGGAGGCTGGATGTTAGGGCAGAGGCCGCACTGGTAGTGCTGGTTGCTGGATTATTACAGAACTATCTGGCTGGGCATGGGATGGGAGGGGACGCTGGCTGTGACGTGACAGCGGGATTTTGTATGCTCGTCTGCCCAAGATGAGAGACTGCAAATGCGGAAGGTGGTAAAATGATGCCCCGGATAGGGAGCGATATCTTACAGGCAGTCACGCCAGATGGCTGGCAGCGGGGATATATCTAGGGACCTTAGTTTATTTTTTTTCCCAGGAGTTTAGCAGTTTATTACAAAAACAAAAACGATATTTACCTCGTAAAATGAGTCATTTCTTTCCGCTGATTTCTCTTGGTTTTTCTTGTTGTAATAAAACCCTGAATAATTACAGGGGGAAACTGAAAACAAAGGTGCCTGAGTCATATGCATGGCAGTGTGGACAGGAATAACTGGGCAGGCTGGCCGGGCCGCGTGGACTTGCCCTGCCGTCATCTCCTGTGTTAACAGCATTGCCCTGGCCTGGCCTCGTGCTGTCGCCACCGGCACGGGAGCGCACCCGAGGTGCTGGCATGCGAGTTCAAAGCTATCGGTGATTTCACGAGCGTGTGTGTGTGTGTGTGATTGCAGCCTGCTGTGATTCTGTTTTGGCTTTGAAGACGCTTCCACGAAGCACGGGGTTTTGCATTCATTTAGACGTTGCTCATGCTTGTGACATTTTGCCTTGCAGATAGAGGAGCGGGCAGAGTTCCTGAACAGATCAGCTCAGAAGAGGTAAATGATTTAAGCTGCTGGCGCGTGCGTGATTTGAGTCATTCCTCTGGTAATAAAACCTGCCTTAACCGGGTAATCCTGTCCTATCCGTAGCGGTGCTAAAGCCAGCCACCCCGCCACGGCCGTCTCCAAGATCGACAGCAGACTGGAGCAGTACACCAGCGCCATAGAGGTAACCTTTCCGTCTCCCTGTTGCCTGTCCTGGTACTCGGGGATGCTGTCCGGGTACTTGAGTGCCAGCATTAAAACATTGCTTCATGCAAAAGGCGCAGACTTCAGGTGATGAATCTTTTAACAAAAAAAAAGTGCCTTGCTGCTTTAAGCTGGGGCTGGCAGAGCAGGGACCGAGTTGCCCGAGCATCCCAGGACTGTTCTGCTGGCCGGTGGCAGTCCCGCAGATAAGCACAAGTTTTTTAGCTTATTCTTAAAAAAAAAAAATTTAAAAATCTGAAACGAAACCAACCGGGCAGCGGGGATAGAGTCCGGTTCTGTTCCAGGATGTGAAAGCTGCTTCCTTCCTTCCTTCCGCAGGGCACGAAGTCCTCCAGGCCTGCCAGAGCCGGGGCGTCCGACCTTCCTCTCCCGGCCGAAGGCGTCCGGAACATCAAGAACATGTGGGAGAAGGGCAAGGTGTTTTCCTCTCCGGGCGCCGCGGGAACACCCAACAAGGTAACCGCCGCACGCTGCAGCGTTTGCTTCCTGTCTGCGATGGCGGGGAGAGGCGACGGGTTTACCAGGTTAAGGTACTTCGCAGCAGCGTCACCCAAACGGTTTTTGTTAACAATTAACTGCTGCCTATTAAAAAAAAAAAAAAAACCCAAAGATACAGGCACCGTTTCCCCAGGGGCAGCTATCACCTGGAACGCTCCTGGGTTTTCAGGATATCCCTAATGAATATGTAGGAGGCGGTGTGTGCATGCAGATCTCTCTCCTGGATATTCACTAGGCAGGTGCTGAGGGCCGGGAGCGGGTACCACTGATCTAGAACATAGGATGTGCCGGCGCCGAGCCGCACCAAATCTCCGTCGAGCCCAGCATCCTCTCTCCAAGGGCGGCCAGCCTGGGTCCTTGGTGCTCGCTCCCAGGGATAGGCCGCGGGCTTCCGAGTCCACCTGGCTAAGAACGATTTATGCTCTCTCTTCCCCCGGGAACTTGTCCAAACCCCCTTTTAAACTCGGCCACGCCTGATGCAAAGCCCTTTTGTAGAATTTGGATGCCAGGTCTGTCTCTCCCCCCCTCGCGCTGGAATTGGCGGGAGGTAGAAGAAATAATGCACTTAATGCACGTGGGAAGCGAGGTGTCCTGAAGGCTAGGGGGGTCCTGCACGCATGTCTTGCCTGCCTCAGGGATGTGCCTGCCGGTTTCTTCTCAAGGCGCTTGCACCGGT
This sequence comes from Rhinatrema bivittatum, assembly GCF_901001135.1. NCBI lineage: Eukaryota > Metazoa > Chordata > Amphibia > Gymnophiona > Rhinatrematidae > Rhinatrema > Rhinatrema bivittatum. The sequence goes on along the minus strand of NC_042618.1, from coordinate 472,587,694 downwards.
TTTGTTCCACAACGATTTCTCCCGGGAGTCCCAGGAACCCCTTCCCTCCCCCATCACTGCCTTGGCTGTAGGTCATTTTCATGAAGTGCAGTTATGACCGTACTGTTAGCGCTGGTTTCTGAGAGGCGAGGGGAAGGTCAGAAAATCAGCCGTGGTCTGCGGCACTGCAGTGGGCATGAAAATGGGCAGGCCGGGTGGATCTGAAGGGCTCTCTTCCTGTGGTTTGTGTCCTTGCTGTTCTGTGGCAACGCCTCTGTCCTGGAAGATGGTGGGTGCCAGTGCGGGGGTGGTTTTTATGGCAGAGGACGCCTGGCGCCTGCAGGGGTCTCTCAGTGCACTCGGTCACCGCTGGGGCCTCTGCTTCTGAACCCGGGGCCCCAGATGACATCTTGCGATGTCCAGGCTGATCCAGAACCCTTTTTCTGTTTTATGAGAAGGTCTAGGGCATTGGAAGTAGTCATTCCTGTTCATACTCGGATCAGTCCAGACCAGTGGCTTATGCATCCCTACCAGCAGATGGAGACAGAGAACTAAACCTTTGGGCATTGCTACATAACCGAGAGTGCCGCCTGCAGTCCCTCAGTATCTGACTCCAGCAGGTGGTAGAGATGCAAACCTGCAGTCTAGGGTTTAGTTTAAAATAAATAAATAAATTGTAGTTTAGATGAGCTGAGCTGAGATTTTGCTCCCTGAGGTGTGAGGCACCGTTGCCGGCCATCCCTCCAGTGGAGCCGGGCGTGCGGGGGGATAGATACCCCTGACTGTGTTTTGCCCGCACCCTGCCGGAGGGCCTGATAACCAGAGGCTTCTGGTTCCCTCTGCCTCCGAGGCTGTTCCCGGTTTCCTCTAGTCCTGCTGAGGTTGGCTAAAGTTTTTATTTAAAAAAAAAAAAAAAAAGATTTCATCAGAACCTAAGAGGTTCCTCAGGTAGGCTGTGCACTGTATTAGTTCTGTTTGCGCTCAGAAAGAGAAGTACGCTCACCATGAGCACAGCCGCTGATGTCTTTCCTCCCAAAATTAAGTTTCTTTTTACATTGTTTTCCTAGTGAATGCCGAGAATTACCGCGTGAGCCTGCAGGATGCAAGGGAAAACCCCCCACTCTATCAAAGCCCATCAAAGGCTGGTGCTTATTGTTATTTAAAAGGCTACCCTTCTTGTGCTTGCAGGAAGCAGCTGGCTTGAAAGTCGGTGTCTCCAGTCGTATTAACGAATGGCTAACGAAAACCCCAGAAGGCAACAACAAGTCCCCTCCTCCTAAGCCCTCGGTAAGTACAGCCCAGTTCCAGGCACAACTGGGATCCCCCAGCATCGCGTCAAGGCAGCGCTGGGATGCAGCAGTGCCAGTGGCTAATAGAAGGCAAGTGTAATCAGCACCATGGCTATGCAAAGAGCGGAGGTTATGTAGATCAGGCACTTCACTCCAGAGGTGACTGTGTGTAAGTGGCAGTATTGTCCCTGTAAGACACGCTGGAAGCCCATTGGTGGAGAAGCGCTATATTTAAGTCCAGAATGTTAAGTGTTGTAGGAACGGTTTTGAATGTTCTCTTCTTTCCCAATTAAAGAAAAGTCTATTGTAGCATTCATTCTCCGAGGACAAGCAGGAAGTTAGTCCTCACACATGGGTGACATCAACAGATGGAGCCCCGACTCAGAAAACTTATGTCAAAGTTTCTAGAACTTTGACTAGACACACTGAGCATGCTCAGCAAGCTCTATGCCACGCGTCCACGTGGGGTCCCTCTTCAGTCTCTTTTTCAGCTGAACTGCAGCATCGCAGTTTGTGAGCCTCACGCCTTTTTGGCCTTTTCTGGAAAACTTTTCCCTTTCCACTGTAACGTGATTTTTCTCTATGGTAGCTGCCTGGGTTCGACGCCGGGTTCCTCTTGGTCTTCCTCATAGCATTCCTAGTTAAGGGTATTCGACGTGTCTTGGTAAGTTTCATTTCGTGGTAGATTCCCTGTGGCAGCGGTGCTTTGGTGCCGATTGGCCATTGATGCCCATTGCCATCGATTTTGATCTTACCTTCCATTTATTTCATCCTGTCAGGGCTTCATCCAAGTTTAAGCAATGCCCTTGGTGCCCGAGGATCATATCCATCACTAATCCTCATGATGAATGTGTCCTCTACCTGGAGGCATTGCATGACATCCAAGGTTGCTGCAAATGCGCCCAGATAAACTCGAAAGGATGTTGTGTTTGACTCGACAAGATGGAGAGCCTCTTTGGGTCGAAGAAGTCTGAACCATTGGCATCGAAGGACCACAAAGTCGTACTGATGGACACCGAGCCATCGACATCGATGGGACTGTTGGTTCCATTGGTGCCGTCAGCTGATAGGGGCGCCAGAGACCGACAATTGTCGGGCTCCTCCTGGCCAAGGATGTCAGGTTCCTCGTCATCAGCCTCGGCTCTGGGTAAAGACCATATTGAACACCAAGGGAAGCCGAAGAAGCATCGGCATCAGTCTCTGTTGATGCACACTGCTGGGCATAGGGATGAGCCAGTTCATGCTGTGATGCCCCCAAGGCAACCTCTCAGCAAAGAGTGCCAGTCCTCCATCGGGAGTTTGGGATCCGTAACGGTCTCCATTGATCTAGATGCCAGCCACTGATCCTTCTCTCTGTTTCGAAGAGTATCTGGTTATCCCTCCCTCTTCCCAGTTGCTGTTTGCATTTACAATGTTTGAGGAGGAGCCTGAGAGGCAGGTACAGCTGGCAGTCGACTGGGTGATGCGGGATATTGGTCCCATGGCACAGGAGCCAGTACCATCCATCTTGGAGCCACTGTTGGAGTTTCTCCATGTGTTCATCAGTGCATGACCAACCCAGCTGGCAGCGATGCCCATTGGGGCCCCGCAGCCTCCCCCACCAATACGGTGGTCATGGCCGGTTCCGAGATGCCGAGGCCTGCAACCCTGTTGGTGCCTGCACTGCTGGATGAAAGCTGAGTGCCCAGGACCCCATTCCCTGTCTATGTAAGTGAGGATGAGGACCCCTATGACTTCTGGGGGGATGACACAACAGAGACCTCACTGATGGCTTTGATGGCCTCCCTTCAGACCCATCTCCTCCAGAGGAGTGAAGAAGGTCTCTGCCTGAAGTCCTCTTCGCAGGTTTTGTTCGGGTGATGGCGGAGGCCATCCCTTTTCAGTTGCTAACAGAGGAAGATGCCAGGCACAAAATGCTTGAAATCCTCAAGTTCATGGAGCCTCCTAAGGAGATTGTGGTGGTCCCAGTGCACGACCTCCTGAAGGAGATACTGCTGAGGATGTGGGAACACCCCCTCATGGTGCCTCCCAAGAACAAGAAGGCTGACTGAGTTTACTTCCTCCATAAGGCCAGCTTTTTCACCAATCTGTAGTCACATCTGCCCTCAGTAGAGCCAAGCATTCTCATATCCATTCCTGGTGCCCCCAGGGAAGGATCACAGAGCAATGGATGCTCCTGGGAGAGAGGTTTTTCAGGGAGCTATGATCATTGCCTGCATAGCTTCCTACCAGCTCTACATGAGTCAGTACTCACGGGATATCTGTAAGCAGGGCAGGAAGTGGCAGAGCAGTTGCCTCAGTGACACCCTCATGTCACTGGTGCATAAGAGCATGGAGTATGGAAAACATGAGGATCAAGCAACCTATGATGTTTTCAAAGCGGCATCGAGGGTCTCTGCAGCGGGAATCGGCATCCGCAGAATAACCTGGCTGCAGGCCTTGGATCTCCGACCAGAGGTACAGGAAAGACTTGCTGATATGCCGTGTACTAGGGATAATCTTTTCAGAGAGAGGGTGAAGGATGCGGTGGCCCAGCTCCGGGACCACCATGAAACCGTCCAACATCTCTCCGCTAGCACTCCAGACCCGTCCTCTGCTAATGAGGTCAACGAGATCAGGGCAGAGGAAGTCTTTCTTCCGCCAGAGGGAGTACTGTCCTCTGCCCCCCATGCTTCCATCAGCAGCATCAGAGCTCTCGTGGCCTTCCCAGGCAGCAGAGAGCTGCCAAGGCCCAGCCAGCACCTGTCAACTCCAGGGATGGGGTTTTGATTGGGTCATGGGGAGCGTAGTCCAGTTACCTGTGCCTGGGGCGATGGATCTGCCAGTCGGGGGTAGTCTGCAGTTCTTCATGAACCAGTGGCCCAGTATAACTTCAGATCAGTGGGTTCTTTCCATCGTCAGTCAAGGGTACCAATTGAACCTATTGGGTGCCGCCCCAAATTGCCCTCTGAGCCCGTTTTGGGGGCCGGTAGCACATCAGGAGGTTCTACTAATGGAGCTCTCCTTCTTAACGGCTAGAGCAGTCAAGTCTGTTCCACCAGGGCAAAGAGGGCGGGGATTATAGTCCAGGTACTTCCTGATTCCAAAGAAAACAGGAAGACTCTGTCCCATCCTAGACCTAAGGGCCTTGAACAGATTTATCAAAAAGGAAAAGTTCAAGGGTTTCCCTGGACACCTTGATCTCCCTTTTTCAGAAAGGGGATTGGCTATGCTCCCTCGATCTGAAGGATGTGTACACCCACATTGAGATCTTTTCAAGTCACTGGAAGTATCAGATTTGTGGTGGGAAAACAGCACTTCCAATATCGGGGCTCGCGTCAGCCCCACATGTCTTTACAAAATACTTGGTCATGGTGGCGGCGCACTTCCGCAGGCTGGGGGTACATGTTTTCCCTTATCTGGATGATTGGTTGGTCAAAAGCACTTCTCAGGCAGGGGCCATCAAGTCCATGTGTTTGAACATCTGGGTGTTGGAGTCACTAGGGTTCGTCATCAACTACCCGAAGTCCGTTTCAGCCCGTCACTTCCATTGGACTTCATAGGAGCCCTGCTAGACACAGCTCAGGCCAAGGACTTCTTGCCTAGTCAAAGGGCCATCATCTTGATGATTGTCGCAGCAGAGAGTCAGCAGAGCCAGTAAGTGTCAGTCTGGCACATGTTGAGGTTGTTAGGCCATATGGCCATAACCATTCACGTCACTCCCTTGACACGATTCTACATGCCTAGAGCTCATTGGACCCTGAGGTTGCAGTGGCTCCAGGCCACGCAGAAGGTCCAGGATCACATGCAAGTCACCTCACCCCTCCTGGACTCCTTATCTTGGTGGCTGGAACTTTCAAATCTGGATCAGGAGATCTCTTTACAAACTCCTTCTACCCAAATTGTCCTAACCACGGATGCATCCACCCTGGGCTGGGGAGCTCATGTAGATGGGTTGAGTACCCAGGGTCTCCGGTCTGCCCAGGAATGCTGTTGCCAAATCAATTTCCTGGAGCTCTGGGTGATCAAGTACATACTTGGGCTTTCAGAGATTGGCTGTCCAACAAAGTTGTCCTGATTCAAACCAATACCAAGTGGCGATGTGGTATGTCCACAAGCAGAGAGAGGTACAGTGTCATATGTGCTGTGTCAGGAAGCGGTCCAGATCTGGTCATGGGCCTTGTCCCATGGGATGGTGTTCAGGGCCATGTACCTGGCTGGAGCGGAGAATGTGTTAGCGGACAGACTGAGTCATGCCTGCAGACCCCACGAGTGGTCTCTGGACCAAGGGGTTGCAGATCGGATCTTCTGCTCTGGGGGAGCCTGGACATGGATCTCTTCACGTCCTATTGCAACAGGAAGGTGCCTCAGTTCTGCTCCCTGTACAGTTCAAATGGCTAACCAGCCTCAGACACCCTTGCCCAGCATCGGGGCAAAGGTTTTCTGTATGCGTATTCTCCGATTTCCTTAGTAGCGAAGCTCTCTTGAAATTTGGAGGCCGATCAGTCTTGGGACTTCCTCAGATCTCGTCACCCAAGACCTGAGGCAGGTTGAGACATCCCAACTTCCAGGCCCTGTCGCTCACAGCCTGGATGTTGAGAGGTTAGTTTTGCAACCAGTTGATCTTTCAGAAGATGTGTCTAGGGTCCTGGTGGCTTATATAAGACTTGCCATACTGGGTCAGACCAAAGGTCCATCAAGCCCAGTATCCTGTTTCCATCAGTGACCAATCCAGGTCATAGGTACCTGGCATGTTCCCATGAGCTAGACAGATTTTAAGCTGCTTATCCCAAGAATAAGCAGTGGATTTCTGCACCTCTTCTTTAATAATGGCTAATGGACCTTTCCTTCAGGAACTTGTCCAAACCTTTTTTAAAGACAGCTATATTAATAGCATTCACTACATCCTGTGGACAATGAAATCCGGAGCTTAATTATGTGTAGATTAAAAAAATGTGTTCTCTTATTAGTTTTAAATGTATTAGCCAGTAACTTTATTGCGTGTCCCCTGATCTTTGTATTTTTCGAAAGAGTAAACAACTGATTAATGTTTAATTGTTCCATTCAACTCGTTATTTTATTGACCTCTATCATATCTCCCTCAGATGTCTCTTCTAGTGGAAGGCTTGTAGATACCCATCTCTGTACAGCCTATAGTTGTACATTTCATGCAGGGCCTGCTTCAATTGAAGCCTCCTCTAAGGCCTCCCGCTGTGTCTTGGGATCTCAACGTGATGTTAGTTCAGCTGATGAAAGCTCCTTTTGAGCTGCTGCGCAGCTGTGACCTGAAGTACCTGACCTGGAAGGTCATATTTTTGGTGGCGGTCACTTCAGTGCGCAGTGTCAGCGAGCTCCAGGCCTTAGTGACTTATCCACCTTACACTAAATTTTATCATGACAGGATGGTCTTGCGTATGCAACCTAAGATCCTGCCTAAAGTGGTGACGGATTTCCATCTTAACCAGTCCATGGCCCTGCCAATATTCTTTCCCAGGCCCCATTCGCACCAAGGAGAATGAGCCCTGCACAGTTTGGACTGCAAGCGAACAGAAGCCCATAGACAGTCCATCCAACTTTTTGTTTCTTTTGATCCAATTGGCTAGCAGATTGCATCTCCTTCTGTTATGCCCAGGCGGGACTGTATCTTGGGGGTCATGTCGTGGCTCATTCTGTGAGAGCCACTACATGACCCCTCTTGCAAAGTAGTTCCCATGGAGGGAGATCTGCAAGGCTGCGTTGTGGAGTTCTCGCCGCACGTTCACATCTCACTACTGTCCGGAGAGAAATGGCCAATCTGCATTTCGGAATATGTTTGAGGTGTAGAACCCAACTCCCTCCTGCCTAGGACGTCTCCCTGTCTGTTACCAACAGCACCAGGGTTGTGCCTTTCGGTACCTGGTTGGGTGTCTGTTGGTCCCCTTTTTTGTCTTGGGGAGCAGCCTGTAGCTAGAGATTCACCCATGTGTGAGGACTACCATCCTGCTTGTCCTTGGAGAAAGCAGACTTGCTTACCTGTAACAGGTGTTCTCCGAGGACAGCAGAATCTTAATCCTCATGAAACCTGCCCACCACCCTGCGGAGTTGGATTTCTTCTGTTTTTTTGCTTTATGTCTAATTTTTATGGTATAAGACTGCAGAGGGGACCCGCCTGAACGCGAGCTCAGTGTGGCAAGTCAAACTTCTAGAAACCTTGACGTAAGTTTTCCGTGTCGGGGCTCCATCTGATGATGTCACCCACCTGTGAGGACTGAACATCCTGCTGCCCTCAGAGAACACCTGTTACAGGTAAGCAAACTCTGCTGCATCCGTTAACTTATATACTCCTTTTGGGTTTTGGAAAGAAGTGGAGTTCACTTGTCCTCTGGTGCTTCAGAGACCGTTTGTTTCTTCTTGTGGTTCCCAACTCTATCGTGAGCAGTAAAATGACCCATTGCAGCAGTCGCTGTGGCTGTGCAGAGTTACAGACGTGCAGCTTGCACATCACGCGCTCGGCGTACCTCAGCCTGATCACTATTGCTTATTCACTTTCGAAGCCGCCTTGCAGTGCTGTCTTTCGCTTTCTTCCTTGGCGTCTCAGCGCGCAAGTCAAGTCTAACGCCTTTTCCTTTCTGAATCTCCCACCTCTTCTAGCAGGCCTCTCTCCTTTTCTTCTCTGTCGTCTCTGCTTGACTGGAAAGCTCCTCTAGATGACCCTCCCTGCCTCTGCCCTCTCCTTCCTGTTGGGCTTGGTCTGTTCTTAGCTGCACAGGTAAATGCTTCTTTTGGTTTTCATCCCAGGATTGCCAGCCGGCTCCATGTTTTGGTTTGGTTTTTTTTTTTCAGGGCAGGGTCAATCCAGTCCTGGTTTTCTGCCATTGCATGCAGGGACCTGCACGTCCGAATTTCTTGGTCAAATCTAAACGGGGAAAACTTCCTGACCCTGAGATAGCGAGTCCTCACCCCCCCTCCCCCTCCTTTTTATGTTATTGGATCGCTTACCCTTCCCCCATCGATTTAACTGCTCAGGCAGCCGCACGCAGTCTCCCTTTCCCTGTCTGTCCCGCCTTGAGGAGGCAGAGCTGCAAGACCCCCAGTGAGAACCGTGACCACAGTTAGAAGGTGCGTTAGTGCCAGCCTGCGAGATGGAGGGGACTGCAGGATTAATGAGGGAGGGGGGAAAGTCAGGACTACAAGTCCCTGCATGCAGTGGGGGGAAAGCCAGGACTGGATGCAGCTGTGGTGAGGAAATGGAGCCAGTTGGCAGCCCTGCCACCGATGCTTGGTTTTCACGGAGTTGTGGATGGGGCGGGGATGACCCGGAGCCAGCACGGCCGCATGTCCTGGACGAGCCCGGGTTTCCTTCACCTGCCCGGTGGGTTTAGCCGTGCTCGAGACTTTGTGCCTTGACATAAAATGGGAGAATTCCAGGAGGAGAGAGAGCCGGGTCCCTCTCTGTAAGACGATGCCTTCTGTTGTTACAGAGGGGGGGTTTGTTATAGCAGAACTGAATTAGAAAGCTCGTTTGCTCGTTGTAAATCGCCGGAGCGTGGACGGCCTGAGACGGCATGGAGTCCGATTGATTCGCTCTGCGTGGCGCAGTGCGTATGGATCCTGGGGTCACTACGGACCGGCGGGTGTCAGGTTAAATCCCCTACCCCCCCCCCCCCCAACACCCCTAATTTCGAGTCTGGTCCCAGGCAGCAGAGGAGGAGGAGGCAGCCTGAGGCACTGCTGCTCTCTTTCTTCTACCTCTGTCCGGATGAGCTCATTGTGGGGAGGGGGCAACGCGCGTTCGTGTGATACGGGCCTGGGTAGCGTCCTCTGACCTCCACACGCACACTGGGCTCCCTCGGTTCCACGGGCACTCGCCAGCTCCTCGGCAGGGGGATGGATATTTCGTGTCACTTGCCGTGGAGCTGCAGGGGACGGGAAGAGAGGGGGGGGGGGGGGGTCGGGGTCCTGGACACGGATAATAACGTTCCTCGCGGTTCTCCCGGGATAGCATTTTGGGGATTTGAGATGGCGATCGCGAAAACGCTGCCTGATAATGATCAAGATTTACGATCGCGAGCCGAAAGGAAATTGAGCTGCCCCCTCCCTAGCCCGGGGCCTTTCGCCCAGACCATAAAGCAGGACGCCGCGCTGCCTTCAGCCTTAACTGGAAGGTTTCCGTAAGTAATTTTACCTTCTGCATAAAAGTATAATTACCAAGCGGCTTTTTCTTAAATGTCGCGACCTTTTCTTTTCACAGGATCTAAAGCCTGGGGATGTGTCCGGCAAGCGCAATCTCTGGGAAAAGCAGTCGAGTGAAAAGCCGGCCTCCCCTTCTAAGGTAAAACAACACCGAAATCACCCCGACGGGCCGAACGCTGCCTGAGACGTCCCCCCCAACTCCCCAAATTGACCCCTAGATTCATCAAAATGCACTAATTTTGCATGGATAATGCCCGCGGTAAGAAAAAGGGGCGTGTTTATGATAATTTTACACTTACCGCGCCGGGCTCTAACCTAGCCCTTTGCATAGGTAGCGTATCGCGGACTGCGTTAAAGGTTTTTGCGCCCTGGGATAGTGCCCAGACCTGGGATAGTGCTCAGACCTGGGATAGTGCCCAGACCTGGGATAGTGCCCAGACCTGGGATAGTGCCCAGACCTGGGATAGTGCCCAGACCTGGGATAGTGCCCAGACCTGGGATAGTGCCCAGACCTGGGATAGTGCCCAGACCTGGGATAGTGCCCAGACCTGGGATAGTGCCCAGACCTGGGATAGTGCTCAGACCTGGGATAGTGCCCAGACCTGGGATAGTGCCCAGACCTGGGATAGTGCCCAGACCTGGGATAGTGCCCAGACCTGGGATAGTGCCCAGACCTGGGATAGTGCTCAGACCTGGGATAGTGCCCAGACCTGGGATAGTGCCCAGACCTGGGATAGTGCCCAGACCTGGGATAGTGCTCAGACCTGGGACAGTGCTCAGACCTGCGATAGTGCCCAGACCTGCGATAGTGCCCAGACCTGCGATAGTGCCCAGACCTGGGATAGTGCCCAGACCTGCGATAGTGCCCAGACCTGGGATAGTGCCCAGACCTGCGATAGTGCTCAGACCTGGGACAGTGCCCAGACCTGGGATAGTGCCCAGACCTGGGATAGTGCCCAGACCTGGGATAGTGCCCAGACCTGCGATAGTGCCCAGACCTGCGATAGTGCCCAGACCTGGGATAGTGCCCAGACCTGCGATAGTGCTCAGACCTGGGACAGTGCCCAGACCTGGGACAGTGCCCAGACCTGGGATAGTGCCCAGACCTGGGATAGTGCCCAGACCTGCGATAGTGCCCAGACCTGCGATAGTGCCCAGACCTGGGATACTGCCCAGACCTGCGATAGTGCTCAGACCTGGGATAGTGCCCAGACCTGGGATAGTGCCCAGACCTGCGATAGTGCTCAGACCTGCGATAGTGCCCAGACCTGCGATAGTGCCCAGACCTGGGACAGGGCCCAGACCTGGGACAGTGCCCAGACCTGCGATAGTGCCCAGACCTGGGACAGGGCCCAGACCTGGGATAGTGCCCAGACCTGGGATAGTGCTCAGACCTGGGACAGTGCTCAGACCTGGGACAGTGCCCAGACCTGGGATAGTGCCCAGACCTGGGATAGTGCCCAGACCTGCGATAGTGCTCAGACCTGGGATAGTGCCCAGACCTGGGATAGTGCCCAGACCTGGGATAGTGCCCAGACCTGGGATAGTGCCCAGACCTGGGATAGTGCCCAGACCTGCGATAGTGCCCAGACCTGGGATAGTGCCCAGACCTGGGATAGTGCCCAGACCTGCGATAGTGCTCAGACCTGGGACAGTGCCCAGACCTGGGACAGTGCTCAGACCTGGGATAGTGCCCAGACCTGGGATAGTGCCCAGACCTGGGATAGTGCCCAGACCTGCGATAGTGCTCAGACCTGGGATAGTGCCCAGACCTGCGATAGTGCCCAGACCTGGGATAGTGCCCAGACCTGGGATAGTGCCCAGACCTGCGATAGTGCTCAGACCTGGGATAGTGCCCAGACCTGCGATAGTGCCCAGACCTGGGATAGTGCCCAGACCTGGGATAGTGCCCAGACCTGGGATAGTGCCCAGACCTGGGACAGGGCCCAGACCTGGGACAGTGCCCAGACCTGGGATAGTGCTCAGACCTGGGATAGTGCCCAGACCTGGGATAGTGCCCAGACCTGGGATAGTGCCCAGACCTGGGACAGTGCCCAGACCTGGGATAGTGCCCAGACCTGGGATAGTGCCCAGACCTGGGACAGGGCCCAGACCTGCGATAGTGCCCAGACCTGGGATAGTGCCCAGACCGGAATTTTCTGAGAGAGATTGTCCTTCATTAATCCCACCCAAACTCCTCCCCAATCCCGCCCCCTTGAAACAGTTTGCGTTCGCGCCATGCGGTAACATAACTATCGCCCGCGATAACACATTATCGCGGGCGTTAACGCCACAATGCATTTTGATGAATGACCCTACTAGCTCTTAACTTTCTTCCATCTTCAGGGCTATCTTTTAAAAATTGAGTTATCCGAGATGAGAAAAGTGGATTTTAATCTTTTTTTTTTTCAGCGTTATGGCTTTCTGGGGGGGGGGGGGGGGTGTTTGGAGGGGGGAGTATCCGCCCAGCTTGAGGTGCAGGGCTGACCTGAAAAGCTTGGAAGGCCCCAGGGGGTTTCGCCGTGCCCACAGGAGAAGCCTGGGGTGGAGGCCACTCGGCTGGTCTCGGTGCAGCCCCTCAGCAGATGACGCTGCCTGACCACTCGGTGCACTGCCAGTGCTTAACCACTGCTGGCTCTTGCAGTATCGCAGTGCTCGGAGTTCCAGGTGATGCAAACGGTTTCCCAAAACCAGCCACTCACAAATCCCCCCGTCCTTTCACAGCCCCCTTTGAAACACAATGCTGTATTCACACAGGACGCGCGACTGTCAGAAATAAGGACCCTCTCTGATCAATGAACGCTTTGTCATGTCCTGTAATGGCATCCTTTGCCTTTTGCCATGGATTTATATAACTAACAGCTTCCCGGCAGGCCCAGCAGAGCTCACGTCTACTCTCCCAAAGAACGCCCCAAGATCCCCGGACAAAGCAACCCTTCGTTAGAAAGCTCTCGTCTCAGCGTGTACGGTGCATCATCAGGGGGAACATTTTATCCAAACAATGTTTGAATGAGCCAGGCTGAGAGATTCTTCACGGTCAGCAGTAAATAACCCGTTATTACCCGGAACATATAGGTAATCTAAGTACAATAGCATCTGCCCGGACGTGGATAACCCATGGCAGGGGTTGCCAGGTTTTGCCACAAACACGAGGTACGATACGACAGGCTGCTTGCCTCCTCCCCCGTTTTTTCCTTGAGGTTAAGCCCTCGTGCTGCTCCACGGCCCCCACACTAAGAAACGTAATCTTGGCAATGTCGCTTCCCTGGTGGAAGGAGGAGCAGAAGTGTTTCCAGTTGTGCCAGATGTGGCCCTGGGCAAGAGCAGCGAATGCTGGTCCTCTGCCTTTAATCCAGGAAATGTTGGAGATGGTCCCCATGGATGAACAAAGAGCGACTTTTGAATGCGTCCCTTCATTCCCTGTACGTACCCGGATCAGTCCAGACTGTGGGTTGAGCCTCCTTTCCAGCAGAGGGAGACAGAGAGAAACTGAAAGGGTATCCTCTATGAGGACAGAGCCTACCCTGCAGTCCTTCAGTATTTGTCTGTCTCCAGCAGGTGGAACAGCTCACCCTCCGGTTGCCTGTTAACTTCTGCTTGTCCCTTCTGGGCGTCTATCGTGTTTGGATCAAGCAATTATTTCTCGGTTATTAATTTAAAAAAAACAAAACAACAGTTTTTCTCTTGATTTGTGTGAACTCTGTGGATCCTTTACAGCTGTGTTTATTGTAATGGATGTTCCTGCCTTTGGTACTGATGACTTTTCTATGTGTATTTCTTAATTCAGGTGGCAGCTGTGGGGAAAAACAAGGCGGCTACCAATGGTAAGCAACTCACTGGTCAGTTCCCCTGCAGTATGCATGGGCCCTTACCCGGCCGTCTTTAATGGGAGTGGGGAGGCACTGCAGCTGTCTTAAAGATATCTGCATAACTTTTAGGATTGCTCTGCGGCACGGCAGTGTTAGCCGGAAATATCGGAGCTAGCTGGATTCACTTAATTCCAGCCTGGAATGCCTCCAAGTTATCCGTCTTAAGTTTTATCCAGCCGGATATCTCATGGGGGGGATTTTGAAATCCTGCCGCTGCCCGACTTAGCCGGACGAGTAGCAGCGAGCATTGGCCGCTTGGTATGTAAAGCATTGGCGTCTGCTTGGTGTCTGTGTTAATGCCCTGCTCTACAAAGGTTCATTTCCCGCCAGTAAAACCTGTTTCAGCGACCACAGTCATTTACAGTTTTGGCTTTATTCTGAGACACTCAGAAGAACATCTTAGGGCGTCGGCTGCCATTCATGCTTTGGGGCATTATTCCTGCGGCATTGACTGGAGCCCTAAATTCCTACCGCCCCCTCCACCCCAGGGCATTAATTGCCAGGAAGAGTCTCCCCTATTCATCAACGTTAACGCCCGTTGCTGGCTGGTAAAATCAAGATGAGAAAACCAATCCCCAGAGCAGTTGTGGAAGTGCCCTGCTCGCTTCGCTGTCCTCGCCATTACTAAGCTCTCTTCTTGGGCAGCGGTTTGATTTTTGTGGTTATTGGTGCGGCAGGACTGGGGTGCAAGGCCCTGAGCTTTCATCCAAAACTACCTCTTACTCCGTTTAGTGTAGTCGTGACTGTGACAGTGCAAGGGGGGATTTGGCACGAACCACCTGCTTTGCACCCTCTCCTCCCCCCCCCAGCCCAAACACACAAATAAAAATGATGCATTTATAATAATAATACTATTTTACATGAAAAAGGACATTCAGAGTATAGTTTTATAAGATAAATGTATCACAGTGGTGCATGTAAATATAATATACATACTGGGCCGGATTTTAAGATTTAGGCGCAGGCGTAGATTTGTGCACGCAACCCGGCGCGCACAAATCTACGCCCAATTTTATAACATGTGCGCGCAGCTGCGCGCACATGTTATAAAATCCGGGGTCACCTTGCGCGTGCCGAGACGCGCAGCCTTCCTCCGTTCGGAGCGGCCTCAGAGGGAACTTTCCTTCGGCCCCCACCTTCCCCTTCCTTCCCTTCCCTAACCCACCCCCCAGCCCTACCTAAAACCCCCCCCTTACCTTTAACTTAGAAGTTGCGCCTGCTTCTGGGCAGGCGTAGGTTGCACGTGCCGACCAACGTCCGGCCAGCGATCCCGGGTCAGCAGCAAATGGCCGCTGTGCTGGAGGCTCCGGCCCCGCCCATTCCCCACCCCCTTTTTCAAGTCCCGGGGCTTGCGTGCGTCGCCGGGCCCTATGCAAAATAGGCTCGGCGTGAGCAGGAGGGGATTTAAAGGGTTACGCGTGTAACCCCTTTAATATCCGCCCCTCTGTATGTCAACCAGGAAACCCTGCTAAAAGGTGAAAAAAAACCCCCACTTGGAATCCATATGGTATGAGAGCTATTGTAATGCATGCTGGGAGAAGGTTTTGCACTCAAAGCCGAGAATTACAATATAGTAAACCTCCCATACCAAAACAGCACTAACTGCCAGCCCTCAAATAGTAACAACCCTACCTATGAAAAGGCTGTAAATATTACACCAGGCCCTAAGACATCAATACAGCTCCCGTTAGAAAACAGAACAAGCCCAGCTGCTACAGAACCCGACCCAGAAACTCCCCGCTAGCAGAACACAGACAAAACCTCAGCAAATAGAGACCCTAAAGTAAAAATTAAAAATGTGCAAACAAAAACGCTGCCATTCTTCAACAAATAACAACAAAATGAAGAAATATAAAACATCAATAACAGTAGAACCATACAAGCAGACAAATAGAATGACATCCAGTAATTAAATTCATAAAAATGTTCTATCAAATATTAACGGCCAGTGAGAACCCTTGATTTCCAGATGCCCTGAGATTGACGTGGATTAGCTGATGGAGTGGGGAGCAGAGGCTGTTGTGCACAAACTTTCTCCTTTCTCTCATATACCCCCTCACACACACAGTCCCTCTCATACAACCCCCCCCCCATACACACACACTCCCTTGCATACACCACACAGACTCCCTCTCATACACCCTACACACAAACACTCACACATTCCCTCTCATACACACACACAAACACTCACACACTCCCTCTCATTCACACACACACACTCTCATACACCCCACACACAAACACTCACACACTCCCTCTCATACTCACACACTCCTACTACTGCTATTAATTGCATCAGTAGCATGAGATCTTCTTGGTGTTTGGGTAATTGTCAGGTTCTTGTGGCCTGGTTTGGCCTCTGTTGGAAACAGGATGCTGGGCTTGATGGACCCTTGGTCTGACCCAGCATGGCAATTTCTTATGTTCTTATACACACACACACTCCCTCTCATACACACACACACACACTCACACACTCCCTTTCATACACCCCCCACACACACTCCCTCTCACACACACTCCCTCGCATACACCCACCACACACATATACACACTCACACATGCACTCTTCCAGTCTCTCTGACTTGCAGGCTTTCTTGGTCTGGGCCTCTCCTTCTTCCTTCTGCGGGCATATGGGCTCCACTCCCAGCTCTCCCTGGCCTCTCTCTTCTGCTGTGCACTAGATGGGCTTCACCCGCGTCCCTGCTGGTACAAATCTTCGAGCAGGATGGGCTCCATTTGCAGCCCACTGAGTCTGTTCTCCTCTTGGCCGATAGCGGGATGGGCTCCGCTCGTGGCCCCACAGGTGTGCTTTGGTGTGTGAGATGTATGGAAGGGAAGGTGTGAATGTGCCGGGCCAGGCGGTGGATGGAGCTCGCCTTGAGGGGGGCTGGATGAGTTATGAATCTGAAGGAATAGATTGGGGGGGAGGGGGAGGAAGAGATTTTGCAGGGTTTATAGAAATTAAGAAACGGTTTACCTGTAACACCTTGTAACACGTTTCATGAGTTTGGAATGCCACTTGCAATAAAAGTTATTTTGATAAGAAATGTGGCATTAGGGCAGCCTTCCCCACCCCACAGCAGCTTAACTAACATCCCATTTAGATGAAAGACGGCATAAATCCAGATTATTATTAACAGTAAAAGCCAGCTTAGCCTGCAGGTGCCCGGTTCCCCATTCCTGCCTAAAAGAGTCACTTTTTTTTTTTTAGTAAGACTTTAGTATCACGTAACGAAATGCATTCAAACAACTTCTCTACAACTTCCCTGCCCACCGATTGCTGCTTCCTGGCAGCCAGGCCTGTGTTCCCAACGCAGAAAGCAAGAGGGGTGAGAGGTAGCACAGCCACTTTCAAACAGCACCGCAGGGTCACTCAGCCACGTTTTAATGTGTGGGATTGACCAATTCCCACGAGATAGCAATACGGAAGTGATGGAGCATATATAATAAGGCTCCTTCCATCTGAAACCCTCCGCTCTCTGAAAGCCACTCCTTCCCCTTCCATCTGCACCTGTCCCCAAGGCTTTGCCCATCCATGCTTTTGAGTTCTAGCAGGGGAGTACCCAGCACCAGGTCAGCTAACGCATCCCAGCCTCTCTCGTCTCGCGCAAAGCACAGGCAGGGGAGGGCCTCTGGCAGTGCACGCTATTGGCTAGAAATAACCATGTCACAATGTTAATGCTGAAGTCATTACTGCTGGGGGCCTCTAAATCTTACGTAGCAAATTAACGTGGGTGGCAGAGCGTTGCAGGAGAACGCTTTGCATACAGGGCCATACTCGTGAGGATTTGCTGCTGCTTGCATGCTCTGCATTAACATTGCGCCGTGTTAGGTTCTCAGGATAGGCCAGGCCATGCTGTCTGTTTGCAAGGAAAATGTAATAGAGGGAGGGGGAACATACGTGACTGAACTTTATCTGCACAGGATGCTTAAGGTTTGACTATTCAGGAGGGTGCTCGCCTGACCCAGGGTTCCCTCCCAGCAAGCTGATCCAGTCTTGATTATTTTCCCCTCCCACACTCGGCATCTCTGGACTTTGTTCTTGCAATTTCTCTAGGAAAGGAGAGACGAGTCCTGAGACGCCCTAGGGCAAAACTGGGATGTGTGGACCCCGGGTCAGCTGGAAACCAGAGCTGCAGGCAATTGGGTCGGCTTTGACTGTCTCGTCTGTGGCACTGCAAATGGTCAGGATAGAATCTCACCTGGTTCCTAAGGCCTAAATCGTTTCCATTTTTTCCCGGCAGGTTTGAGACAATATGAGAAAGAACCCTAAGATGCGACTATGACGTTGGACCAAACCCGTCTTCAAGTGCTAAAGTGTCCTTTTATATTTATGTTTCATTACCAAAATGTGCTGTTTGTTCATTTTTATTTTAATTTTTTTTTTTTTTTTTTGCATTATCCCATTTTTTAAAAAACCCATGTATATTAGCACTGTATTTAATATTCACAAGTCTTAGACGTTCATGAGAGAAGTACTGCCTTTGCACAAGCCCCATATCTCCAGAGAAACCCCATGCTGTGAAAGAAAATCCATCCTACTGATAAAAAGTCATAACAAATCGGGTTAGGACAGCGTCTCCGGGCGCCGGATGGCCCAGGGAAGTGTGCACTATTCACTAGAAAGCCAAGGTTTTTGGGCTTGAGAACACAAACCCGTGATCTTTCTGCACTTTAGGATAGGCATGGAAGAACGGGCCAAGTCGATTTGACGCACGTGAGAGAGGATGCCACTGCTGGCACCATCTTCTGTGGTGGGGCCCCAAATACCAGTCGGGTCATTCCGCTGAAGAAAGACGGCCTGCGTAGGATTAAGTTTGCTGACCGTGGTACTGATTTCCTTATCATTGTTTCCTGTCACTTAGAATACAGCGCATACACACATAGCTTTATGAAGCTTAGCTTTTATGGCACGCTTTACGATGTTCAAGGGATATTATACTTAGTAATAATAAACATACATATTCGCCAGTATCACAGCTTTTTTTTTTTTTTCTGCTGCTGTTGATGACACACATCACCCTTCTCTCTCTATCAAGGACTCAGAATTGTGGCAAGATCAGTATTCAAGTTCTCCCCCAGCTTCTGTGCCGAGAAACGGCTAGTAACATGGCACATAAAAACAAAATTCAAATAAGAGGATCATGTGTATAAACAAAAATTGTTTTAAAAAAAACAGATACGAAAGTCCTAGTAGTTCAGCCTTTGTATAAAACACTGTAGTTAATTTATATAGACAAATAACCCAAAACGAGACCGAGATAGTGTTGTAGCGTCTTTCCGGTTCTGCTGAATCCTGTCAGGAAAGGACTGGGAATGGAAGTTTGAGGTTACCGGCAGGCTTCCTTGTAAATAAAGCAAACTCATCGCCTGCGCTTGACTTTAATCGCAAAGGAGAGGCGGCATTTTTAAGAATTCGCTGGTGCCACATCACGGAGAGCTGAACGAGCCGGGAGTCGTGGGTTCGCACTGCGCATTCTGACAGCGTCGTGGAAAGCTTTCAAGGAACTGGTCTTGCTACTCGAGCAGTTTTCTTCCTTGGGGGGGGGGGGGGGGTGTGTGGAGGGATGGGGGGACCAAGCAAGCAAAATCCCCGAAATGCAATCTCACCAGAAGTATCCTGGTAGCTGGAGAGAGTTTCTTCCTGTGGGTATTATTTTTTTAATGGAGTTGGTGGGGGGGGGGGGGGGGGGGGGGGGGATACCTTATAGCTTGCCTGATTTGAAAAGAAAACCAATATAAAAGAATGGAATCCGCCCCCCCCCTCCCCCCGTCCTGAACCAATGCATTTCATTCCAAAGATTAGCTGCACAGCTTCAGCAGTAAGTAACATGGTTTACATCTTATCATGCAAATGCATTCTCTGTGTTGGTGGAAAGCTGCCATTTTTATAAACACTTTGAATAGTTCAATTACAGTCCATAGCTGCATTAAAAAAAAACAAACCTGAATTGTTTAAAACGGTGTATTCTGGAAGTGCAACCACAATAAATGGAATATTTCCATCCACACGTTTTGCTCGGTTTTGTTCAGACTGGAGTCCGTTCTGAAGCAAGCTTGGCCAACATTTGTTGCAGGCTGGGGATAGGGAGGAGGGGTCCTAGCCACCACCTGCTAGGCTGGCTAACAGTGCTGCTGCCAGGACTTCGCTGAGTATTGCTGCAGGAAGGGCAGGGCCGCTGCTTCCGTTTGGCCAGCTAGGCAGTTGCCTAGACTGCCAAACTTTTGTGGGGCGGCAAAATCCCACCAGCAAGAGGCCCAGAGGGAGAGAGAGCCTGTACTGCCAAAGGGAGAGCGGTGCTGGAGCTGCCATCAGTAGGTAAGTTGGGAGTGGGGGTGCATGACCAAAGGTTCTGTTAATTTTAAACAAACCACTGCAGCAATGTGTAATATGAAGCTTTAATTACAGAAAGACCGAGACAAAGAGGATGGAGACAGGGACCGGACAAAGCAAAGGAAGATAGTTTGTTCCAGGGAGAAACAGGTCTATACAACTGTATAATCATCCAGTCACGCGATGTTCCAGTAATATGCATAACCTTATATATCCTTCATACTGACCAATCAGAACATATTCAGAGTGTTGTTTCTAGATAAGCAGGGCATCTGATTTGGGAATGTATTAGACCAATCAGCTAATGGGTCTGGGGTGTTGGATGGCTGCATTCCAGCACGTAGTCAAAGTCTTCTGCATTCTTACAGCACAAATGGATGTCAGAAAGACAGTGCATACCTACATCCCCCTCTTGAAGGGTTACACCTAGGAACCCTTCACATATATTGGCTGGGCTGTGAGTGCCTGTCTTAGGTTGTCCCTTACATCCTAAGGTAGCCTTAGGTGAAGGAATCTTACCCGTCTTTGGCTAAACCCCACTGTTTTCCCTGCCCATCTGATTCATGGGGAAGCTCATGCATGTCCATCATTAAGCGCTGACGGATAGTAGTTACTTGATCTTGCACTGCAGATGAAGAGTTGACCATAATGTTCAGTTCGGGCATCCTGGGCATGGCTGCAGCGATGGAAGATCCAAATCGTCGAAGGCAGAGGCATATGCATGGTAGGAAATGGCATAGCAAGAGTCCAATACATCCGAGGGCACCTGCCCTGGGATCTGAGAGGAATGGTCTCACTGGAGACCCTCACTGGGTTTTTTTTGTGTTCTTGCCAATGTACTTTTTGCACTATTTGTTGACGTACTCATAGCAGCGCACATTTTAGTGGTTCTTGCTGGTTATTTCTGGCACATAGCACCGAGGTGTACAGCTGACCTCTGGCACGGAGTATTAAGGTTAGGAAAATCCATTCCTTGCTTGGAGCAGGTGAGGGTCTTCCTGCGCTAAACTCAACTAGACTTGGCTCAGAAGAAAGGTTTAATAGGGAGAGGGGAAAGGGGCCCCTGAAGACGGCTTTAAAACACCCCTTTAATAAGCTGCTTATTTTAGAGTCCTGTACACTTGGGTGGGGGCCGCTGCTGGAAGCAATGGGTTGAGACCTGCCTCCAGGCATCCATTGCAAAACACCGTTTTGTTCTGTCATTTGAAAACAATAAGTAATAGCCACTGAAATTCACCGGGTGCAGCGCCAGGCTCCCAGCGTGGTCTCCTGCCCCCAAACCCCATCCCTACCACAATAAAACAATCGGCACCGCCAGGCCTTCCACTAGCCCCCCAGTCTAGCTGATCCCATCCGTAGGGTCCAGGAGTTCAAACAGGGCAGGAGTGGGCCCCGCTGGATCCCCAGGCTGGTGCTGTACAACGAATCTGCATCCAGGGCGGCAGCAGTGACTGGAGGTTGCTTCTGCCCAGTCCTGCATCGTTGGAAGCCCAAGGATGGGGTTAAGCAGTGTTTGGGGAGTACTGGATGGGGGTTATGGTGGGGGGAGTCATTCCCTTCCTTTTATTTTTGACATTTTTTCCTTCCCATGTTGCTGAGGACTTGGGTTCAAAACAAAGCAAAATAAAACAAACGTAAACACCCTGAAAATAAAACACCCCCAAAGCTGACCCTGGTGTAAATTTTCAAAGGCTTAGTCCTTTCCCTAAATGCATAAAAGAGGATTCTCGGCTGCTGAGATTATGCATGGGGAGAGAGAGAGAGACGTGTTTTAGAAGTGGGTTTGTAGACTACTCGGGTACATTTAGGTTTCAGCAAAGTGCCCCTGTAACCAGCAGAACTTCACCCTTCACTTAATCCACTTCAAGGTGCATGCGAACCTTTCATCTGCAGAGCCAGATATTCAGACACACAGTATGGGAAGATTCGTGTTTTTGAGTGTCAGCCTTAAAAGTGCCTGCATTAAGTACTGGAGAATCTGCCCTTAGGGGTCCATTCTCCAACGCTGCAGGGGCTTCAAGGCAGACATGAAAGAATAAAATTTGTCTTCTATAATTGGGACTTTTTTCAGCGGCTTCTGCTGCCTCGTGCCACCGCTGCAGAGAGGCAGAGAACTCGCCCAGTGAAATAGCTGCGTTTTAGTCTGCTTTCCAAAGGAAAAGATTTATGGGATTGCTCAGTTCACGCCTGTGTGTTTCTCCAATGACTTTGGGCTTTAGCATCCAGTCCGCACCAAATGTTCAGGACTTTCCAAATCAGGCCCCAGTGTCCTGATGACTTAAACGTGTCGGCACCTTTGCTGGCCATGCAACTCTGCCTCTAATGCAGTATAATCACATGCAGCTGCGCATTAGAAGATGCAGAGGTGGGGCTATACTGAATTAGGTGGTCACCACCTGTACCTTTACTGACGGGACCACACGGGGAGCAGGGAATGCTATTATAGAGTCAGGCAAATTGCCTCCAGCATGTCTTGACTTATTCTAACCTAGGGGCTGATGCAATATCAGATGCTAAGCTCAGGGGTAGATTTTATAAATGTACGTGCGGGCGTACTTTTGTTCGTGCACCAGGGGCTGCGAACAAAAGTACGCTTGGATTTATTAAGATACGCGCGTAGCTGCGCGTATCTTATAAAATCCGGGGGTCAGCACGCGCAAGGGGGTGACCATTTGTGCAACCTGCGCGCGCCCAAGCCCAGCGCGCGCTGCCTGTTCCCTCCGAGGCCGCCCTGAAATCGGAGCGGCCTCTCGGAGGGAACTTTCCTTCCACCTCCCCTCACCTTCCCCTCCCTAACCCACCCCCCGGCCCCTATCTAAACCCCCCCCTACCGTTGTTGGCAGATTTACGGGCGTAAATCGCGCGCCAGCGGGCTGCTGGCGCGCCATCACCCGACCCGGGGACTGGTCTGGAGGCCTCGACCCCGGGCCAGCGCCAGCCCCCGAAACGCCGCGTCACTTGCGGCATGCCCCCGAAATGCCCCTCCATGCAAGCCCCGGGACTTATGCGCATTCCGGGGCTTGCGCGCGCCGCCGAGCCTATGCAAAATAGGCTCGGCACGCACAGGGGGGTTTGGGGTAGGTTTTCGGGGGGTACGCGCGTACCCCTTTTGAAAATCTACCCTCAGTCGCGCTGCTGAACGTGTGTTGGGACGTGCTAGACATACAACCAATGCAATCTCAGGATTAGCACGTCCATACTGGCGTTGTAGCTAATAAGCGCTCATCACATGCAAATGCCATATTGATGAGGTATTAGCTAGTACCCCCGATCTAAAAAAAAAAAAAAAGTGCAAAGCCAATATTGCACATTTTAATGCTGAAAAATTAATGCCCAACCCAGAGCTGGGTGTTAGTTTTGAGGCTCCCCAAGCCATGCTCAGAAGAACAAAAATACATTTTTTTGTGTGGCTCTTCCTACTTATATTTTGCAATACTAAGGAGGAACCACAGAAAGCTTTAACAGCAAAAAAAAACAAAACAAAACCCTTGACAGCCGTCAGGTTAGGAAAAAGGAATCTCAATTTATGAGCGTCCATTTTCCTAACTCGTGGTTGTACATGGGTTAGGGAAAACGGACGCTCAGAAAATTGAGCATCTGTTTTCCTTAACCTGCGCACAACCACTTCTCCTGGGAGCTTGATGGCATGGATGTGCTAGGGACATGCAAATTATCCATTGCGCATCCCTTTGCGCACGCCAGCTAATTAGAATATTAGAGCGAGCGCCCAAGAGAGAGGACGTGTGCGCGCCAGGGTGGATGCACGTTTTTTGCACACGTGATATTGAATCTGCTCCCTAGAGCGCCTGGGGATTTTACGAGTGTTAACCCTAAGAGTCGGGATTTATTTTTCAGCTGTTAAAAAAAAATGCCTCAGGGAAAGGTGTCCCCTCGATGATGGAGAGGAGAGTTCCCAGCTGCTGTTCCACTGCACTGTATGGTGACCAGGAGTGGGGTGCGTGTGGAATACAACTTTAAAGAGAAGAGACAATGGGTGGGGATTGATTTAGCCTCAACCAGGTCAAATAGCACTGCACATACCAAATGGAGACAAAACTAGGGGGCCCATTTTCGGGCTCTGGCCAGCTTGCAAAGTTGCCTGGATAAACCTTGGAGGGATATTATTCAGTGGTTCAGCCGCTCCGTTGAATGTATCAGACTGTCTTAAAGCGAGCAGGATTAATCTACCTGGATAACATTAGAGCCCCTCTACGGCATGACCAGAGTTAGGCGGGTAAGTTATCCAGCTGCATTAACTCTGCCAAAAATGCTTCCAGAATGCCCCCTACGTTATCTGCTCACATTGTAGCTAGATATCTCCTGATCCGGCTAAGGGCCCAAAATATTAAAAAGTCTATAGCTAGATAATTCGTAGGTTATCTGGCTAAATGCCATTCAATATCTGTTGGGAGAGTGGGATTAGCAATGATAGGCTAGCCGGTGGCCCTAGGGCTATAAAACTTGATCCAACTGAAATAAGACTGATGCAGCTTTTGATATGATGGGATTGTTGACAGATGCGCATCCAGTGCTTCTTTTGCTTGCCTGCTCGCTCTTTTCGATATCTGCCAAGATTGTGCTGAAGAAGTGCCCTCTGTAAAATCATGTGCCCCTGCCGCTCTGGTAGGCAGGAGGAACAGAGCGGCCCCCTGAGGCAGCTGGGCCCCCTCCTCTGCCTCCTGCTGGACGGGGCCTGGAAAACGCTTACGACTTATACGAGTGCCTCCTCAGAGGAGACCGGAAGAGATGAGAAACACGCTGCCCCCCCAAACATTTTCTCTCTGCCAGGGACCATTACAAACTCAGAATCCTGATGTACGAGTTTCTAAACCTTTAATCTGCGGCCGTGCCCACAAGCCGACGGCTGCTGTCAGTTGTGGTTAGTTGTACTACACAGCAAGGTGATATTTAGGGATGGGGATCAAGGACATCATTTTGGTTGGGCTATCTTGTCAAGTTGCACGAGGGAAACCTTAAATGCGGGCACTTCAAATGCAGCCCAGCGTCACTCGGACCAGATCCCCCAACTTCAGCTTCAGATGGGACTGTTCACACAGAAGATTTGGCTCCCTGATGCTGAGGGTTGAGGGCATAAATTTAGCAGCATGAAAACAAGGTAAGCTATTGGACTGGTGTTAGGAAGAGGGAAAATGTTAAGTATTTTCCTAGTTTAGTTTCTAGGCAAATAAATTCAAGGGCCTACATTTAGGTCCCTAAATTTAGAAAAATTTACAGCTGAAAACAGAGGTCCCTAAATTTGGCTGTAAATCCACAGCGCATTTTTTGAAAATTGATCCGGGTCGCATTTCCATGGCAGGTAGCTGAAGATCTGTACTTTGAATATAATGAACTTAACTTTCAAACCTGTCTGCAGTGCATTTGCATGTGGAAGTAGTTGCAGAGAGATCAATGCTAGCATTTTTAAATGGGGAGGCAGGAGCTGCACAATTTATAAAATACAGCTTAGTTCTGCTCCAGAAGTGCACCATATGCTTCAGTGTGCAAATATTTCCAATGCAAGAAATCGCATGCTTTCTCTACCTATTCTATAAACACTTGCACATAAAGGTGGAGCTAAAAATAAACGCGCAGGCATCCACGTGCATGCAGTTCCCGGCGCGCGCACATGGACGCGCCAATTTTATAACGTGCATGTTGCCGCGCATGTTATAAAAGCCGATACCCATACACACATGCGTGCCGATTTTGTATCTGAGTGCACATGTAACAGGTGAGGGATTTTATTTTAAAAATTACCCCCACGTGATCGGGTCATCCCCAGTTCCCTATCCCACCTCCCTTTTGCCCTCTCCTCCCTGACCCCTAAACCTACCCTAATTATCCAATTTTCTGTTATAGATCTTACCTGCTTGATGGAGCAGAAGTGAGTTCTGCGCACCAGCAGGCTGCTGGTGCGCACTTCACTGGTTTTCTGTGCATGCACGGGGCCCTTTAAAAATCCCCGCAGCGAGCGCGCAGCCTGACCACCTGCCTATTTCCGTTTTTTTTACGTGCACCCGCACTTGAAAATTTAGACAATATATTTTAGGCACATAAAAAATATAACATATCCATGTAATAACCCTGATTTATAAAGTATGCACTTCCTTGTGCACGTACCTTGAAATCATCCATTCACCCTTTCCTGCTCTGGTGCCCTTAAAGCCTGCAGCACTTTACCCCAAACCCCCACTTCCACCCAAATACACCCCCACTTCCACCAAATACTGCAGCCAGCAGACAACTCTGCTTCACTTGTACAGGTCAATTAGCAGCTGTAAAAGCCTATGGATAAGTTTGATAATGAATTCACTTATATCATTTAATAACCACTGCACATACTTCTGAGCTCCCAGCCTGGAATGCCCCCCCCAGTAAAATGTACACATGAAACTGAAATAGTTATAAAATAGCATAGCCACGTGTGCATGCTACCTGTGTGCAAATTATGCTATTTTTGCACGTGAAACCCCTTTGAAAATTCACTCCAGTGGGAATGGTTCAAATCTGCAAGTATTGCCATAAATCTGAACCAGTGGCAGGAGAGCTGGATCAGAACAATGACCCAAACTCGCTCCGATTATCAATCAAATTCAAGTCCTCCTTTTCACAGCTCAGAGTCTGGATGTGAACCAGGTGGTGGATGGAGAGATTTGCTTACTGCAGAATACAATCAAGCTATAAAATCTTGTGGTCAAGGTAATTAACACAGTGAGGTTCAAAAGAGGACTGGACAAGTTCTTGAAAAGTCCATAAACAGTTATGAGCCAGGCACACGTGGGAAAGCCGGCGCTTATCCCCAGCAGTGAGAAATAAGAAATAGATCGACTATTGGGGGATGTGACCCAGACTGACCACTGTCAGACTGGATGCGGGTCCGATGGACCTTAGCCTGGCACTGCTCATGTTCTTATCCAAGATATGAACCACTGCACTAGGTCAGCATGATACAGGATGGAGGCAGTTCAGCATCTTGACACAACCCACTAGCTACGCTGAAGCTTTGGGCCGTCGGCTTTCCTTTTCCTGGAAGCACGAGCAGCTGAATTAAAATCAAATGCTTGTCGCCTTAGATCCTGGTTAGAACTGTGAGAAAAAAAAAAAACAACTTTAGTATGAACGTGAGCATTTGCTGTTTTAAAGTTTTCTTAAGTGCTTTGGTACTTCTGCAGGCTGCACGTATTTACTATAAATGCATGTAAATGATGAAGCTAGGGGAGAGCCCCAGGCTCTGATTCTGGAGAAGTCCCGTGGGTGACATGAGCTCCTGCCTTGCTGCAGATCCTTTGGGTGGCCTTGGAAAAGTCTCCTTATGCTTCTAGGACACAGCTAACCACAAGGCAGCCATTTCACTCACCTTGGATTTCCCCGTCATCAAATTCTTACATTTTTGTATCTTTCAAACACTTATATTTTACCTGCTATAATTGACAAGTGTAGTTTGCTAAAAATAAAGGAATTTTTGTACGTAAATTGCAAGAAGCAAGTTCAGAGAATTCTGTCAGCAGGAAAGCTGGAACCAGATTAATTTTCCTTAAAATTGTAGAGATGTTTCACTTTTTTTTAATGGACATTTTGCAGACTGTTCTTTTCTTAGGCCTTGGACTTTGGTGTAATGATTATTTAACAGCATCACATATCCAAGTTCTATAAAATGTTTTTTGCTCTCCCGGGCTGCTGAAAAGCTGGGGGAACCCATTCAACAACCTAAGATGATGGGGAAGGAGGAGAGGGGAGGGGAAGGGAGGGGGAGGGGAAGGGAGCAGAAAGGATGAACGGATTATAAAGAGTCCCCACTAGAATGAATGGAGCTCCACGGCTGTGGGGGCTGAGCTGAGCCAGGTTCGGCAGGAGTGAAGATGGGGAGCAATTTTGAAAGATAACGGCATTGGTTGGCAATACGAGAAAAGTGCGGAAATTAAACTTCGAGCACTAACTGTTGTGAGTTTATGAGGAAAGAGGCCTACTTAACTCCTGTACAAATGTGCTTTTGGTTGAAGCAAAAAAAAAAGGAAATTTTAATGAAATTTCTTGTTAGTTTCATTTCTTTTGGAAAACAAACTTTGTTCATTTTTTTATTTTTTTTAAATTTCATTTCAATTTCCTCACTAAGCAGATACCGATCCTGGCCCAGGAGCCCTGCCACACTCTTCCCTTAGTCTAAGCTGTGCATATGCACAGAGGTCATGAACCCTGCACATAGAGCAAACCTTAAGGCCTGAGTTTAACCCAGGTGCGCGCAATTTGCTACTGCTCCGTTGTAAGCAACAAAAGAAAAACATCCACAGGTAGGAGAAAGGGTTTAGAGGGTGGGGAGGGGAGGTTAGGGTAGGGGGGTAGAGAAATGGGGAAGCCCGTGATGCGTTGCCTCTGCAAATTTGCACAATTTTACCCCCCCCCCCCCCCCCTTGAGTGGAATATAAAATCCGGCGCGCTCGTGCATGCGGCCCTCCGATTTTATAACATGGGCGTGCCTGCGCCCGCATGTTATAAAATCGGTGCATCCATGTGTGCGCGCAGCTTACAAAATCTACCCCATAGTGCTCACAAGAAATCTGATATTATTTGAATTTACTGGCTCGTGATGCACAATTTTGAACTTGGGGCTTATAAAATGTTGCACAAAGAACATTTTTTACATGTGCAGCCTTTCAAAAATTTGAGGGAACGTTGAGTGCCGCTCCTTGCCCTCACCACAAACGACTGGAACCATAGGCCTATGACCCCATCATTGGTTTTTAAAACCCAAACAGGACAGTAGCAATCCGTTGCTCTTCTTGCCCCACCCGATCAGTATTTCAAAATGGCACCGGCCAGTCCCGAAGATGACATTATTTGCAATCCCCAACCTTTTCCCATTGAGGCTTCAAAGACCAATGCTGGAGTAAGAGGCATTTCAGCCAAGGAGGAAAGGGGATGATATTGGGGGGGATAGCCTGGAGGACCTCAAATCTTTTACATTTTTAAGCACTGGCTTTTTTTTTTTTTTTTTCAACAGGGAGAGAGGAATTCCATTTCTTTTTTTTCGGGGAGGGGGATTCATTAATGAAATAAACCAGAAATTAAATGAAAAATAATGTAAGTGCAGACCCTGAATCTCCTGGCAGAGAGCCGCGAGCTAGCTAAGGGCAGCCTCTACAAGTTCCCACAGCGTGGGCGATGAAGTTGGTTTGTCTTGGTGCAAGAGGTTTTTTTTGATGGCAGTTCTAGAGCCACTGGAAATACAGCAGGAACTGAGGGCTAGGATGTTCCCATTTCCAGAATGAGACTGAAGGTTTGGCTCTGTCATGAGAGAACAGTGGGGGTAGGGGGGGGGGAGTGGGAGGCAGTTGTGTTTGCTTAGATCTGTGGATATAGCATGGGGTGGGGGCCGTCTCTGATCTGGATCATGGGGGAATAATGGTAGCAGTTTGCCGAGCGGTATTGGCGCCTGTGGTGTAAGAGCCTTGGATAAGGTTTCCTTATTTAGTAGCTGGGATTTTATTAGCAGAATCTAGGTGTCAGGTCTTGGGTTATTGCCCACCATATCTAATGTCTACAAGGAGTTAAGTAAGATAGATGTTTATTGTTTGAATTTTGTTTTATATTGTATTCTATATGTAACAATTGTATACTGCATTTAAGACAATAGAAGTTTATAAAATCATGAGTGAGGTGGAACGGGTAAATACAGGACAGTGATTATTTACCTTTTGAAATAATACTAAAACAAGGAGACACTCCAAGAAACTAACACTCAGCAGATTTAAAACAAATAGTATTAGAAAGTACTTTTTTAATGCAGCACTGGAATCTGTTGCTAAAGAATGTGGTCAAGGTGCCTAGCACAGCTGGGTTTAAAAGAGCTTTGGACAAGCTCCTGAAGAAAAAGTCTATAAAACATTATTAGCCAGCTGGCCCAGGAAGTCATTGCTATCTCTGAGATTGAATAAAGCAAGTTTGCTTTCCGTAAACATTGTTCTCCACAGACAGGATGCCGGCGCTGCACTGACATTCTCTCTAAGCTCATATAGCTTCATACAACTTTTGCTCTACTGAGCAGCATGTGTGGGAATTCCCATGCAGGCGTTGCCTCGTGAGATATCTGTTGATAGTAGAGCTAAATCTAGGTAAGTAGTCAACTTTCCAGGGAGACAGGAGAATATTTAGCATGGCTAATTCATCCTGATGTCTACACAGAACATCATGTACAGTATGCAAACTTACTTTCTCTGTCAACAAGCAGGGCTGAATTAGCCATGATACCTGGGGAGTCCCAAGCTGAGTGTTGCAGCAGACTATTTACTGAATAAGCAGCCTGGACACCACTGTGCAGAGTGGACTATTTGGGTAAATAGGTCACACAAAACTGCTTTTCCCAATTTACTATCACTTTTTGATAAATTGTCCAGACAGTAATAAGAAGTGACGTGAAGGTAGGCACAGACGACCATGTTGAAGCTTTGCAGATTTTGTCAATAGGTACTGCTCTCACATAGCCACTGATGCAGCCATGGCTCTCACTTGATGAGCTTGATAGAGTCCATGTTCTGAATGCCTGCTAGGGCATAATAATGTGCAATAGGATTGTAAGAGACAAATAGCTGCAAGGCCGTCGATATGGCCTGAATTTTTGGGTTTTTTTTTTACTGTAGTAAGCTAAGGCTCTTTTGCACTCTAGGAATGAAGAGCTTTTCACCTTCATGTGCATATGGTCTCAGGAAAAACAAGTAGGTAAGAAGATGGCTTAACATGAAAAGCTGATACCATTTTTGATAAAAGCTTGGGGTGCATGCAGAGTATTACATGCTCTTCTGTTTGATGTGATTGTGACTAGGAAATGGAATACCTTCCACATGAGAAACTTGGAGATGAGTCCACAGGCTCAAATAAATGCTTCAATAGCTATGCTCAGAACCACTTGCATAACCATAGGACAGGAGGTTGAACAACTGGAGGCTTAGTATGCCATAAGCCTTGCATGGAACTTGGATACAATGGATGAGTCGAGAGTGGTCTACCCCTCAATTTGGAAGTGGTAAGCTGCTATAAGCATTGAGATGAACTCTTACTGATGAAGTACTGAGACCCAAATATTACAGAGAAAGTAAGCATTTAAGTAGGGTTTTTGGACTGCATGTGAATAGGGCCAAGGAAGGCTGTAGCCATCAAGAAGAGAACCTTTTCCATTTCAATGTGTAAGCTCTTCTAGTAGACAGCTTCTGCATAGATACTACTATATCCTCAACCTCTTTGGACAAGGAAAATTGTGCAATCAGCAAGCGTTTGACATCCATGTTGTCAGGTTAAAGAAGGGAAAGTTGAATGATATAGACACTTCTTCCTCTTGAGTTAGTAAAGATAGATCATAGAGGTGCTGGACAGCTGGATAACTAGAAGTGATTTTTCAAAGTTCACCAGGAAACCTAATACCTGACTGTTGGAGTTGAACCAATGTCTGCAGGGAGGTGATATATCCACTTTTCAAAAAGTCACTGACACTAGCCAGTCTTAGTACAGAAAGACCTGGATGCCCTGATGATGAAGGTGTGCTGCTACAACAGCTAGGCATTTGTGAAGATCCTCGGTGCTGCTGATAATCTGAAAGACAGTAGATAAAACCACAGGGGTAGATTTTAAAAGAAGCGCGATCAGCCTACTTTTGCTTGCGCATCAGACTCAAGCAAAAGTACGCTGGATTTTAGTAGATACGCGCGGAGCCGCGCGTATCCACTAAAATCCTGGATCGGCGCGCGCAAGGCTATCGATTTTGTATAGCTGCGCGCGCCGAGCCGCGCTGCCTCCCCCCGTTCCCTCAAGGCCGCTCCGAAATCGGAGCGGCCTCGGAGGGAACTTTCCTTTGCCCTCCCTCACCTTACCCCTCCCTTCCCCTACCTAACCCACCCACCCGGCCCTGTCTACACCCCCCCCTTACCTTTGTCGGGGGATTTACGCCTCCCAGAGGGAGACGTAAATCCCCGCGCGCCAGCGGCGCTGCTGCCGCGCCGGGCCGCGACCTGGGGGCGGGTACGGAGGACGCGGCCACGCCCCCCGGGCCGTAGCCAACGCCCGTACCCGCCCCCCAAAACGCTGCCGACACGCCCCCGCAACGCCGCGCGCTCCGGCCCCGCCCCCCGACACGCCCCCCGCGAGAACCCCGGGACGTACGCGAGTCCCGGGCTCTGCGTGCGCCGGGAGGCTATGTAAAATAGGCTTCCCGGCGCGCAGGGCCCTGCTCGCGTAAATCCGCCGGTTTTGGGCGGATTTACGCGAGCAGGGCTCTGAAAATCCGCCCCACAAAGTGTAGATAAAGCCAGTAGGAGGGATGGATGGGGTTATGAGCATAAGTGTCCTTCAAATCTAGGGCACACATCCACTCTCCATTCTGGATGAAGGGGAGAACTGTGTGAAGAGAGTTCATTTTGAAATTTTCCCGGAGCAGATTCTTGTTCAGGCTTCTTAAATCTAGGATGGGTCTCAATCCCGTGGTTTTCTTGAGAATAAGGAAGTAGCAGTAATAGAACCCATGGCCATACTGCTAGAGTGGAACAGATTCTATTGCTCATTGACTGAGAAGTGACCACTTCCAGGTTGGAGCTGTGCTGAATGAGACAGATCCAGATTGAAGGTTGAGCAATGAGAAGCATAAGCAGTATCCAGACTCCACAATTTTGAGTACCCGGTGGTCTCTGGTAATCTTATATTATCTGAGAGAGTAAATAACTGATTCACTTTTACCCGTTCTAGTCCTCTCATGTTTTTATAGACCTCTATCATATCCCCCCTCAGCTGGCTCTTGTCCAGGCTGAACAGCCCTAACCTCTTTAGCCTTTTCTAATAAGGGAACCGTTCCATCCCCTTTATCATTTTGGTCATTCTTCTCTCTACCTTCTCCAATTCAACTATATTTTTCTTGAGATGTGGTGACCCGAATTGCACACAGTATTCAAGGTGCAGCCTCACCATGGAGTGATATAGAAGCATTATTTCTCCAACACAAGCAGGATGGTAGTCCTCACACATGGATGAATATGTAGCTACAGGCTGCTCCCAACATATGCAGCATTTAACAGGTGCAAATGTGCACAATAACTAGAGCTGCTAGAACATGTGGAGCAAGCCAGCAATCAAAGAAAGGGCCTGAGGTAGGAAGAGTTGGGTTTTCATGGCTGAAATAGATTATGGAGGACAAACTGAACGAAATGACTTTCATGTCATCCATCTTTGTCCAGACAATAATGAGAGGGCAATGTGTGGAGTGAACTCAAGTTGCCGCCCTGCAGATATTGTGTAATGGTGCTGCATGCACAGGTAGTCCAAAAGCCTTGGTGTAGAACATGAGAATGGGTCCAAACCGTGCCCCTCACACTAAACAGAGAACCTCTTCTATTTGAGATTGCAAGATCTCCTTGTAGAAGGCTTCCTGGATTCCAACAGAACTCGAGACACGCCATCCAAAAGGCCCAGGGTTTGCATGGTCACCCAGTCAACATCCCTACCGTGAGGGACAAGGCTCGGAAGTTGGGGTGGCGCTGCCTGCCCTGATCCTGTGTGATCAGGTCTGGAGCAGTCCCCAGCTAGATCGGACGATGTGAGGCCAGGTCATGCAGAAGCAGGAACCAAATCTGGTGTAGCCAAGAAAGGCTCAATCAGGATAATGGTGCCTTGATCCTGTTGGAGTTTTCAAAGTGTTCTTGAGACCAGTGGCAGGGGAGGATAAGCGTACAGGAGGCTGGTGCCTCAGTGACGCGAGAAGGTGTCCGACACCAATCCCTTGCCTGCTTGGACCAGGGAGCAGAACCAATCCACTTTCCTGTTCTCTGGGGAATGAAACAGATCTACGTCCGGGGTCCTCCAGAGGCAGAAGATGCGGTTTGCGACTTCCTGCTTTAGGGACCATTCGTGGGGTTGGAATGTCCGACTCGACGAATATGCCAGGATGTTGTCTGTCCCTGGTAGGTACACGGCTCAGAGAAAGATGCCTCTTGCGAGAGCCCAGGACCAGATCTGCACTGCTTCTTGGCAGAGGAGGAACAATCCCAACCCCCTTGTTTGTTCAAATACCACATTGCCACTTGATTGTCTGTTTGAACCAGGACTACCGGGTTGGTCAAGTGATCCCGGAATGCCCGTAGGGTGTAACGGATTGCCCGTAACTCCAGAAAGTTTATCTGGCAATGCTGCTCCTGCATGAACCACTGGCCCTTGGGTACACTGAGGCCTGCAACGTGGGCTCTCCAACCCGTGTGAGACGCATCGTGGTGAAGATGATCTGGGGCTGAAGGACCCTGAAAGGCATCCCTTTCTCTAGATTGGACAGGGTTTCCCACCACACGAGGGATTGCTGAAGTGGAGTGGTGACTAAGATGCGAGTTTGAAGATCCTGGGTGGCTTGGCGCCACTGTGAGTGCATCGTCCACTGCACCCTGCGCATGTGCAGGCAAGTACCTACAGTACCTGAATGTAAACCGATGTGATATCTCAGATCGAATGTTGGTATATAAAAAAATAATAAAAAAATAAACAAACAGTGTGACATGAATTGTCACTTGCATACGCCCCAAAAGGCGCAGAAGAAACTGGTGTGCTGAGACATGTGGGCAGCATGAGAATACCCTTGCTATAGAAGTGAGGGTTATCGCCCGGTCCCGGGGCAAGAAGGTCTTCCTCTAGACAGTATCGAACCTAGCTCCGATGAAGTCCAACTGTAGCGACGGCTGAAGGTGGGATTTCAGGTAGTTGATTAGAAATCCCAGGCCCTCCAGAACATGTATAGTGGAATGTATTGAATGCAATGCCCCCTGACTGGAGTCGCTCTTGAAGAGCCAATTGTCGAGGTAAAGGAAGACATGTACGCTTTGCCTCCTGAGATAAGTCCCCACCACCGCCAGGCATTTTGCAAAGACACAGGGTGCCGATGCCAGGCCAAAAGGCAGCACCTGATATCGATAGTGTTCCCTTTCTACCATGAAGTGAAGATACTTCCAATGTTCGGGAGAAAAGGGAATATGGGAATATGCATCTTAGAGCTGGGGACTGGCTCTGCTCTCTCGATCTCAGAGGAGAGGGATCAGGGTTCCCAACAAAACCATCTTGAATTTTTCTCTGACAAGAAAATGGTTTAATGTCCTCAGATCCAGTATGGGATGAAGGCCACCAGTTTCTTGGGAATAAGGAACCATTTGCCCTACTGGCCTGGCTGTACTGGTTCAATTGCTTGAGCAATTAAGAGGGCGGAGAGCTATAATCGAACTATTTGCTGGTTCTCTGAACATTAGGGATGTGCAGAGGGATGCCATATGTTGCATTCGGGATTCGTATTCGTCCGGGGGGGGGGGGGGGGGGGGGGGGGGGGGCAGATACGTTGCATTCGGCAAGGGGGCCCCCGATACGTTTATATGTTGATTCTTATTCATTTCCTGGCTAAAATTAAATTAACTACAACCCCCCCCCCCCACCCTCCTGACCCCCCCCCCAAGACTTAACAAAGCTCCCTGGTGGTCCAGTGGAGGGTCCGGGAGCCATCTCCTGCACTCACACGCTCGGCTGCTGGTATTCAAAATGGCGCTGATAGTCTTTGACCTACTATGTCACAGGGGCTACCGGTGCCATTGGTCAGCCCCTGTCACATGGTAGGAGTAATGGATGGCCGGTGCTATCTTGTGCTCCTACCATGTGACAGGGATTCGTATTCGTCCAGGGGGGCAGAGGCATAAGCACCTGCCAGAGGTGCTTATACCTCTCCTCTGGCAAAGAGGGTTCGGAGGGCAAATCCTCAGACTCTTCTGTGAGGAAACTGATGCCTCTCCCTCCCAAGGATCATAGGGGGGGGCATCCTCCTCATTCAGAATGCCCAGAAACACCTGCGGTGGAGCCCCCACCGGGGTCTTAATCCAAGAACCTGAAGGCCTCGGGAGCACCAGGGGAATCAGTAGCTCTGACGTCATTGGACCCGAAGGCTCTGGGAGAGCTAGCGCCAGCTGGGGTGTTGTGCATGGTCTAGGCACTATCGACCCTGATAGACCTTCCTTATCCAAGGAATCACTCACTGGGATTGGCACTGGTAGAGGTAGTGGTGATGCACCCTTTGGTAGTGAAGAAACTCAGGGCATCGGAGCTGGCTGCGTCTGTAAGACAACAAGCAGCAGGTCCAGCTGCTCCAGAGGTGCAAGAACCAATGGAGTCTGCTCCTGCGGTGGTGGCAGTCCCAGTGGAACCGGAGGCTCGATGCCATGCAGGGCCCGGTGAACTGCCAGCCGCACATGTCTCTCCAACTCCTCCTCAAAGGCTGCTGAGCACAGGACTACTTGAGGAGGAGGAGGAGGCAGCAGAATCGGATCACCCCCAGAACCGTGTGTGTGTGTGTGTGTGGGGGGGGGGGGGGGGGGGGGGGGGGGGGGGGGGACTAAACCCTTCACTGGTATTGGTGGGATTGTCGAGGTTCCTCTGGTCGGTGCGTTCCCATGGTTTGACGTCTTCAACAATGAAGACCGGTGACGGTGCTTCCTAGGCTTTTCCTGTACGCACCCCGGGTCTTCCCTGGAACCGAAGGAGATGGAAAGGAACCTGATCTGGAATGCTGGATATCTATCTCGGCCAGTACCCCTGCTCCTATTTCTGGACCTTGGCCCGGTAGCAGAGGGGACACCGAGGGGGTTGTTGATGGATATCTCTTTATCCTGAGGTGTTGTAGATGTCAATGTAGATGGCTCCGAATTCTTGGTGCCGAATAGTTTCTCCATTTTATCCAGGCATGCCCAATGCCCCTTGGGGGTCATTTGGGCACAAATGTCACAACCACAGACATCATGGGGGTGTGTGACGGACATGGTCCGGGGGCAGTGGGGGCAATGATGGAAGCCGGATGACGCCATGGGAAAAAGACCATGGCATGCAGTTGATGCCCAGTTGCCATTGGGAGGCGACACTATTGGTAATTGACCGCATACTACCAGGAATCTTACCGATACTGAGAGGAAAAAACGCAGAGGGACCCAATGAGACTCAAAGTTTTCCATCCCAGGCTCCATCTGATGATGTCACTCATGTGAGAGTACTACCATCCTGCTTGTCCTTGGAGAATGCATGCTCCGGCGCTTAGTGCATCTAAGACTGTGGTGGGGCTTTATTCGTCAACAATGCCAATGCTTTATGCTTTTGTTGTGTCCGTCAGTTCCCGACGCCCTCTCTCCGCCCTCCTTACCTCTTTGGCGTCTCCCTCTTCGACCGCGGGAAGATGGGCTGCCGCGGCGTCCTTCTGCCGAAGTCCTCCGGCACCCCGGACCAGCTAGACGCTGCAAACCTGCCATGTTTCCTGGAGGCCTAGGGGCGCGCATGCGGTGTGGCCCCGATTGAAGTACCGGCAATGGCGTGAACCTCAGGGGCGTCCCCCCTGAGATGACGTCACCCGTGACGGATATATAAGGTTTTAGAATTTGCTAACAGATTGAATTAGCAAGGAACGGATTCGCTACGGGGTTTCTCTACCTAAGCTACTCTGCCTCCTCGGACTTACCAGGGGTACCCACTCCTCGGGGGGCCTTGCTCTCTCCTTTGTTTTTCAGGTGACAGTCTGGAAGTGGTACTCGCTCCTCAAGGGCCCTCGTTCCCAGACTTGTTCCGTATTCTCTTCTGCCTGGAAGTCATCACTGCCAACTACATCGGTGAGTTACCATCGCTCTCTCAGAGCTTTCCCTGGAACCAGGTACTCGCTCCTCGAGGGCCTATAAATTCCAGCTCCTGGGCTTCTATGAGACATTGTGTGAGTGTTACCATCTGGTTCAGTACATGAACTCTGCATACCCTGCCTACTTACTATATTTCAGTTTCTCTACAGCTCAGCCTCCAGGGATCGCTGTTCCAGTATCTGAGGGACTACAGCCCAGCCGAGCATTCCAGCTCACTACTGCCAACTCTGGTGGTTCAGTATACTGTCTAATAAAAGAACTAGTGTGTGTCTGTCTCCCAACTCTGAGCCTGACAGGTGCTGCCTCTCAAGATCTTCCCCCGGGGGTGTGGTCATCTGCCACTGGTCCAAGGATCCACCCACAACTCTCCTAAATAACAACAGATTGCTAACTCCTATCTGATTGCTACTCCCAACAGATAGCAGCTCCTAACAGCTTTGACAAAGCCCTATGCATTAATGGTGATCAATGCATCAACAATGCTAGAGTCCTATGCATCAATGGCACCGAAGGCTGAGCTGTTGACAGTGCTGGAGGATGGTGCATTGGTTGCAACCTTGGAGCCAATTGATGCTTTTTTCAGCACTAGGTTTTTTGCTGGCACCCTAGAACATTTTTTTATTTCCATAGATTTCGGTTTGCTCACCCCCAAGAACCCGGCCTGTTCTGCCAATGAGGGAGACCTCTTAGAGGAGTTCCTGATCAACTCTACACCTGGGGAACATGAGGAGGTTCCTTTCCAGGAGGAGGGTAGACTGAAGCTCCCCAGAATCTTTAACAGTTTATCCATTTTCCAGGTCCCTGATTTTTGTGTCCACATCAACATGTGGCCACAATGATAGCAGTTTGCCTGGTCATGGTCTGATCCCAGGTAGTGGCAGCAGATATCATGTTCATCAATAATTGACATCTTCCTACCATATATACAGTCTTTGACATCACTGGCTGTGGGTGTTGTGGAACCAGGCATCCTGTGAAAAAATATTTTCTTTTAATTTATTTACTTTTTTTGTAGCACTGAAAAGTACCATTTGGGAGGCTGCTGAGGCAGCAAAGCAACAGAATAATTAAACAAACGGTATGACAATAACATTGGTAGGAAAAATTACCTGAAGAGAAAGGGTACACGGCCATGCTGAGGCTCAGACAAAAAAATGAACTCATGATGTGATGCTACGCAGGAATTCCCGCACATGCTCAATACATCAAAAACCATGAGCTTAGAGAGAAGGATCCATTCAGTGTCGTTGGATGACCTCACCCACATGTCATAGCTAATTCAGCCCTGCTTGTTGATGAAGAACAAGATATAAATCTACTTTTTGGGATTTACCAGGCACTTGTAATTTGGACTGGCCATTGTCAGCAACCACATGCTGAGCTCGATGGACCTTGATGTGATTGATCCAGTATGTGGATCAATTTTTTGTGGCATATAGCTGCACCTTATAAACCACCTCAGTCATTCTGTTAAGGTCTGGGGCCAGATACAAACAAATAGGCAGTCTGTCCAAAAGCTGTTTTCCTTCAACGCAGCTTGGAGCATGTGCACTATTGTGCAATACACATACTTCTAAGCCACATTAAGAGGAAGCATTTCCAAGGGTGTTTAGACCGTGAGGAAAAATGCACGTGCAAATGGCCTTTTCAGCTCTACACACAAAACTATACCTGCACAAAAAAAAAAAAAAAAAGCAGGAGCAAGTAGCCATGTGTACTTTGTACGCACAAGTTTCGGGACTTGGTGCAAAGTGCACAGGATAAAAGTCCTATTGTGGTTGGTTTGCAAACCACCCCTATAGTTCACAGGCTTCCTTACCCATAATCCATGCTTCTTTGTTCAGGTGAAGATGCCCAGGGTACGCCGCATGCGGTAAATGAGATACGCAGGTCAGGATGGAGTCATCGTTGCACCATCTTTGGGCTGTGTTTGCTCAGTCCTGTGCCCTTTCTTTCATTTTGTTTTATTGAATCCGGGGGGGAGAAGAATGTGATCAGGGAGTGTGAAAATTCTTGACCTTTTCGGGGCATTCCTGCAACCCTCCCTCCTTGGCTTGAGTGCATCAGGCTGTAGTTAGTCAGGAATTACTTCTTCTCCCACTCTCTCACCGTTCCCTCTCAGGAAGGGTGCACAAGGGGAGGTAATAACATCAGAACGGGTTTCACGCTTTTCAGCAGGTATCACCCAGAAGTAGTAAACTGCCCAGGCCTCTGTCACAGGGGACCACGGTGTAAGGGCAAAACAGGGGATTTCATAGATCTGCAAGTCTTCAAAGGATCTTTCTTTTCAAGGTAAAGCTCATGCTGTTGCTTTGAAAATGCAGATGGTTGTGCACCTAATTCTAGGAGGGCTAATAACCATTTTATATAACACGAAATGCTCCCGTGATGGCAGTGGGGGAAAAATGATAGCAAAATCCGAGAGGAAACTGAACACAGCACAGAGGACCCTGACCTGGGGGGAATAAGGGTGAAACTAGAAACAGAGCCTCGGAGCCTGCCCCAACTTTAGTCCCAGGAGCACAGCTGCTGATCTCTGGCTTCCCCCCTCGCTTCTTTGCCACCTTGGCTGGGAGTAGGGTTGCCGGTGGTTTTGCCTGGTGGCATGCGGGGACGCCTGGTTCTGGTTTCTCACGTCCTACCTGGGCGGTGGGGTTAAAACCCAGAACTGGATCAGCCCCATCCTGCTTCTGGTTTACGGTTTCTCCACTCGTTGAGCCAGCAGGTGCCTGAAGTCCTGCCGATGTGAGCAAAGCTTCCTGCTGCAGCCGGTGTCAGAGCTCGTGGAGAGACCTACAATCATGGCAAAACTGCTCCCTGCTGGAGCTCAAGGAAGGTGTTAGATGGGACTGAGCTGGCTGAAGCCGGGAGACTACCTTTCCGGTCTCCTAGACTATATTCTCCTAAGATATTATCCAATCAGCTGTGCTTCAATCATCTCATATTACTTCATAAACTAGCAGAGTGTCATATAATCATGTTATAATGCTAGAGTTATTCTCCTGAGGTTGGCTCCAAGCCCCTTCTCTCTGTTTATATCCTTCTCATCATTTCCAATTCCAAGTTATTCACCCTTGTTATAATATAACTTTTTTACCTTCTGCTCCCAATCTGTCTCCTCTTTTGAGGTTATGTAAACCGAGTTGATTTGATCTGTATCAAGAAAATCGGTATATAAAAACCCCTAAATAAAATAAATAAATAAATACCTATGGGCTGGATGAATATTCCCCAATGTTTCTGAGTGGAAACAGGATGCTGGGCTTGATGGACCCTTGGTCTGACCCAGTATGGCAATTTCTCATGTTCTTAATTCTGTCATTAGACTCTCCATTCACACAGTTTTCCCCTCATTTATGAGATACCATTTGAATATGCAATACTACTTGCACAGCACACAGTGAAAACAATTTTTGTTAGCTGGAACTGGATGTACGGACTCAGTTTTGTGTGCACAAAACAAATAAAATCTGGCGAGTTTAAGAAATGATGACATTAAATGATCAGCCCTGTTAGGTCACTCTCTCATTACAAGTGCGGATATCCTGAAAACCCGAATGGCTCAAGCATAAGCACTTTGGGGAAAGGAATATTATATCTTAATGACTTTAAGTGTAGGAGAATGTAGTCAGGGGGAAGGGAGCGGCAGGCACAATATATTTTGAAGGAGATATTACCTGCTAACAGTAGTAAAAAAAAAAGACCGGGCTATAGTCATTAAGGAAAAAAAGACTTGGGTTTAAATCACAAACTGGAAGTGGGATACAGTAAGAAGCAAAATCAAGGCAACAGCCTGCACAGGTGGCAGAAAACCAAACTGTGACATCTTCGGAGAACGAGAGCGGGTACACAGCACTAAAATAACTTCAAAGGCAAATTAGAGGAGTTTTCAAAGGAAAGAGAAAGATGTTGGTGAGCAATGACAGTCTAGATAGAAAGGCTCGAGAGCAGTGGTCCCCAACCCTGTCCTGGGGGCCCACCAGCCAGTCGGGTTTTCAGGATATCCACAATGAATATGCATGAGAGAAAATTTGCATGCACTGCCTCCATAACATGCACATTCATTGTGGATATCCTGAAAACCCGGCTGGCTGGTGGGCCCGCAGGACAGGGTTGGGGACCACTGCTCTAGGGGACACAATCACCCAGAAGCTGAAGGTACTCACTTTGGGGTTGGGTGCGATTACTTTTCACCGCTATAAAACTGGTGATAGGCGCCTGACATTTTGTTAAACTCCACCTTCCCCTGGATTGCCCCGTACGGCGAGCAGCTAGCGAGGATAGCTTTTAAAGAATTGGGCATGGTCCCTTATGCGTGCATATGTGGCTATATGCAAATATACCCTGGAGTTTTATAGGCGTGGGCTATAAAATACATATAGATCCACCCTGCAACATCCGCGCAAATGTACAGATACGTGCCAATATTTAACTAAGTTAGCCAGATAAGTCTCGGAAAATAAGCGCTACTTATCCGGCGAAGTGACGCTGAACCGCTGAGAATATTTGATGCAAAAAAAAAAAATGCATGGATTTTTACAATCTCTTTTAAAAGTCTATGTGTGGATAATTTGTGTGTGAAAATTAAGTAGGACTCACCTGCATGACTCCCTATTTACTCGTGTAAATCACCAAATTTTCCAACACGAACGCGTAAAGGAAATTAACCTTTTTTTTTTCCCAGTTCTTCTACCAGTTCACCCAGTCCATCTCCAGGTCATAGAGACCTTCCTGGTTCTTCAACCTGAACTCCCCCCACCAGTTCACCCGGACCTCCCACCCAACCAATGACATAGTACAAGCATGTTTGATATCACTGACGCAAGACAAGTAGCAGGCGTAAAATTACACGCAAGCCTCTGAAAATAGCAACTTACGCACATGTGCATCGATCCCGCCCCTGAGCACGCCCTTTTTCATACAGGTGTATTTGTGCAAGAACCCTTATCTAGGTATGAATGTTTGATGTTTGTAGAACAGCTTGCGTGCACACTATTTACACACACACGCACACACACACACACACGCTAATTTTTCCCATACCTACACTTTTGAAAATTTACCCTTAAGTGCGTAACCAACCATGCTCATGACGCACAATCTTCCTTACAGTCAAAGTCCTGGGAAAGTTATTACAAAAAGGCTAAGACTCGTTAATACCTAACAGAAAAGGGGGAAACGTGAGAATGATGGGGAATGCCTGAAAAGAATGACGCAAAATGAATTGGGTCATGTATAATATGTTTGGGACACGATGTTAAGGGGAACGAGTCTATTTTTCACTAATAACTGGCACCAGGGCAAACTTTGTAATCTTCAGAACCTTTTTTTTTTTTTTGCTTTAAGTGCAAACACTTTGACATTTCTGGCGAGGGGAATAAGCTGATTTCTTTCAAAGCACTGGATATGTTGGCATTGAAACAGTGAGCAAAATCTCTTTCTAGGACAAATCAGGTAGAAAGCAGTTACGTCTGATTTCTTTCATGCAGCCATTTCTATTCCTGGTAGCCACAGTGGAAGGTGATCTTCTTCAAAATACAGGTCTACAGCTCAAACCTCGGGGCCCAGGTTATCAAAGCCGGAGCGGTGCCATTGACTTAGCATTACTGCCACTTGCAAACCCCCGCCTATTGCTGGGATCTGTGTGAAATTATCTCTGTTGTCTGTTTCAGAGAGTGAGGGTCAGTGCAATACAGGAACTGTGCAGAGGAATTTAGTAAAGGAAAACTAGAAGTATCTGAGTGAATTTGATGACTTTATAAGACTAAGACACGGCTAAGGATATAAGGGCTAAGATTCCTTCCTTTCCGGGCCGATAACAGTAAGATGCGCGGGAGAGCCGGCGAGCGCCCGCTCTCTTGACGCGCGCCCAGGCCACTCTCCTGGGCGCGCGATTCAGTAAAGAAAGACATGCAAATTAGGGCCCGCGGTAAAAGGAGGTGCTAGGGACACTAGCGCGTCCCTAGCACCTCCTTTTTGACAGAAGCGGCGGCTGTCAGCGGGTTTGACAGCTGACGCTCAATTTTACCGGCGTCGGTGCTCAAACCCGCTGACAGCCACTGGTTCGGGAAAATGGATGCCGGCAAAATTGAGCATCCGTCTTCCAACCTGCGGACTGCGGGCAGATTTTTAATTTATTTTTATTTTTGGGGCCTCCGACTTAATATAGCTATGATATTAAGTCGGAGGGTGTAGAGAAAAGCAGTTTTTTTTCTGCTTTACTGTACACTTTCCCTGTGCCGGTCGAATTAAACCTCTGCCTTTGGGTAGGCGTTACTTTCTG
Organism: Rhinatrema bivittatum; assembly: GCF_901001135.1. Lineage (NCBI taxonomy): Eukaryota > Metazoa > Chordata > Amphibia > Gymnophiona > Rhinatrematidae > Rhinatrema > Rhinatrema bivittatum. The sequence continues at coordinate 472,544,117 of NC_042618.1, read as the reverse complement.
TATCGCACGGGAATAACTAATAGGCCCTTCAACATGCATTTGCGCGTTTTTGAGGCGCTATTTACCCCTTACTGTATAAGGGGTAAAAATAGTGCGTCAAATGCGCGGCCAAACCGGAGCTAAAGGTGTGCTCGGCTAAGCTATACTGAATTGGCCTGCTTGGTATGCTAACACGGGGACCTGGAGGCCGGTTAGAGGAGAAGTTATCTGGCTACAGTTAGCTGGATAAATTTAACTCTAACCGGCCTACGCTACACGAGAATCCTAATACAAGGTTAACGTGAGCTGCAGATTGCGATTTTTCTGCCATTATGCAGTTACACCCGTTGCTTTAAATTGCATGAGGACGTTCGAGAAATGGGCAGGGACATCTGGTTTCTTTGATTAATAATGGAAGCTCCAAGAAGAGGGCTGCGGGTTTTCCTAACCTAGACGCACTCCTTGCTGCTATAAAACGTCAGTGACCAACGGGTCTGGTGGCTCGGAGCTTGTACTGCATGTCGCCCTGTGGATGAGCCAAATTCAGGTCCCAGCTCTGGAGGCGCCAGGGTGTGAATCTCAGCCATCATGCAATTGTGACAGCTAGTGGCCAGCCTTCGGGTCCTCGTAAGTTTGTGGTCCCTGCCCGAGGACCCTCACGGCAATGGCTGGGAGACAGGTGGGGAGAGAACGATACAAGCCAGGGCAAGGTAGCCCAACAGAGGATGGTTGCGACTGAGCCGGAAGCCCACCAGGCAGACAGGAGAAACCTTCTGCAATATCCCCCCAGCACATAAATACACTGGAAGCTACGGAGACGGCCGTGGTTAACATGAGCTGTGGGGAAGAGGACTGCAACAGGAAATCTGCAAATAAAATGTGTTTGATGTGAAAAACATGCAAGGCGGCAGTGGCCTTAAGAATAGCAGCTGTGCAGGAAGGGAGAACGGACACCTCTGCTTTATTCACCTTAGCTTTCTCTGGTTAACAAGCAGTCCAGCTACGGGTAGTGCATTAAAACGGCTTCTGTTGGGTTGGGGTTTTTTTTTTTTTGTCTTCTTTTTCTTTTTGTAAACACAACATTAATACCGAACAATACAGGAAATGGCAGAAAGTTCAGTGTCCATGTAGTTAGCTGTTTGTCCTTCCTCTTTCGCTGCTGTTGGTCCTGACGAGCAGACATCCACACATATTCAAATGAACTCTCAGGTGTTTGTTTGTTTCCCGTGGGGAGTTTATTTTGGATCTCCTCCTTTAAAGAAGTCATTCTGACAGTTTTGCAGTCTGCTGGATTCCAGGCCCCTGAAGTTCACAGAGTCACTTGCCACCAGAAGCCGAAAGACCCCCCCTTGCCCTAATGCCTTTGTTACGCCCTTGACAGTTCATTCCCCTCTGCAGTACCAAATAAAAAATAAAGTTAATGTGCAAAACTCCAATTCATGGGCCTTCACGATAGCTATCAAGGTTGCTATTCAGTTATTCACTAATGGCCCATTTCTACAAACATCTCCAAGGATGAGGAGCCTTCCGCCCCCAACATGTCTTCCTCATTGGACTGTGCCTCAAGACATTACATTTAATAGCTATACGTGTGGGGCAAGGAGTTTTCCTTGGATTAAATACAATGTCCTTAACTGGAAGACACATGGTCAACATGCATCAGCCAAAGCCCTGGGTCAGTACTGCAGCTATTTATCTGCCAGCCAGTGTGGTCTGCCCTGGACTGAAGAGCAGCCAAGGAGACGGGTCAGTTTAATTTTAAGGTTGAAGATGCTAACCACCACATCTGGCATTAGAGAAGAAAGGCAAATTAAATAAGGGGATGGGGGGGATCCTTCATGTTGAAGGTATCAGTTTGTTCCGTTTTGAGACTACCAAGTGTCCTGCACCCAGACATTCCAGTGGGGTGTCTACCTCTCTCTTATCCCGTCACACTAATGTCAAAGGCAAGGGGGGCAAGCTTTATGTCCTGTCCAGCAACGCATAGGCCCTCCTACATCACTAAGCCTAGGTCACACAAGAGAGGCCATCCCGTGGTCCTAGTTGAGTGATGGAGGGCTGGTAAATCCCCCAGAATCTTTCTCCTGCCCTTTCTCTTCTATTGGAGCATGCTGCGATCAGGGCTCCGTGGTGCTAGCTGTTGTTCTCTGCTGTGAGATATTTCAGGGCCGTGAAGCCATAGCGACGGGACATGTCCTGCTGGAATTCCTCCTTCAAGGTCTTCAGACAGATGCGGTATTGCTTGTTGGAGCGGAACTTGGTGATGTCGAAGCTGGGTGCATGTGGCATGTGGATCATGTAGGCGTTGGGGAGCACAGTCAGTTCATACTCCTGTGGGGAGAGGATATCATGTTATTGGTACATAGCTACTGTGGCATAAGAAGCATTAAAATAAACACGTTATCCATAAAAACATGGGACAAAATGTCCACCAAACCATTCTACTTCAGAAAGGGAGAGAGGAAAAAGTCATGGGGAGGAATCCAGAGTGCACTAAAATGCAACATGACGCGTGAAAACGTGAGCTGCTGGAAAGGAAAGTGGAATGGGAGTTTGTGCTGACCCTCTGAATCAGAGGAGCAATAGGTTACTTCCAGTCTTCTGCTACCAGACACTGACCAGGTTATCCCAGGTCAAGCAAAGCACAAGGAATTCAAATATGTTGTTTGCTAACTTCACTCGTATGTATTTTCTTTTCCGATATCCTGAAAAATGAACTTGCTTCAGGTACAAGGATCAGAGAAAATCTGATACCACAATGCTCACTGAAACGTGAAAGACTGGCCTGACCTAATCACCACCTTTCAATTTTCATTAAAATATTCTATGAAATCACTATTTTAACAAACTTTCAGGACGGGATACAGAATTGGAAAATTTCATATCCTGGCTACAAAGAATTTCTTGGGTAATGGTCTATCCTGCCCTGAAGTATAATTACCAGAGAAACCCAGTGGGGTAGATTTTATAAATTTGTGCGAGCGCGTACTTTTGTTCGCGCACCAGGCGCAAACAAGAGTATGCGGGATTTCAATAGATACGCGCGTAGCGGCGTGTATCCATTAAAATCCGGGATCGGCGCGCTCAAGGCTGCCGATTTTGGGCAGCCTGCGCGCGCCAAGCTGCGCAGCCTGTCTCCGTTCCCGCCGAGGCCGCTCCGAAAACGGAGCGGCCTCGGAGGGAACTTTTTCTCGCCCTCCCCTCACCTTCCCCTCCCTTCTCCTACCTAACCCACCCCCCCAGCCCTATCTAAACCCCCCCTACCTTTATCGCTGGATTTACGCCCCCGGGCTGAAACCATGCCCGCGGCGCCGCCCCCGAAACGTCGCGTCACGTCCCCAAAACGCCGCGTCATGACCGCCTCGCCCCCTGACACGCCCCCCAGCACGCCTCTCCATGCAAGCCCCGGGACTTGCACGCGTCCCGGGGCTTGCGCACGCCGCCGAGCCTATGCAAAATAGGCTCGGCGCGCGCAGGGGGGGTTTGGGGTAGGTTTTCAGGGGGGTACGCGCGTACCCCTTTGAAAATCTACCCCATGTTAATATTTTTAAATTAATGTAAGTTAAAAAACTTTTCTGAATTACTATTAAGTGATAATAATTTGAATCTGTTAAGATATGTGATTTTATATGGGTGTGTATGTGATGGATGTATGAGCTAGAGAGAATTTTTATGTTAGATAGGTATATGTATGTATTGCAAATAAATATTACAAATTGAATAAGTGTCTTCTTCTTGTGTATAGTAAAGTATTTCGATAGAAGAGGTAGTGAATTATTGACACTTTGTGTAGTATACCGCAGGAAAATATTGTGGCAGGATGTCAACTTCTGAAAAAAATAATCATCCTGAACTTCTTAGTCGTGTTATACTATAACGTCTTAGTCTATACCAGATACAGTGTACAAAGAATCCAGTTTTCTCCTGGATCGATATGATTGATATACATTAAAAAAAAATGAAAACAAGGATTTGAAAGGATTTGCCATGTGTATACAGAGATCATATCCATATCCATTGGGGTACTCCAATTTTTCCTACAATGAGACAGGCCATGGACTTCAACTGTCACCCTCCCCCTTCCCTCCGTATGCAAGGTGTTGAGGCTTCCCGTAACAGTAGATGGGGTTTACCTGTGCGTCAAGCTCCATAATGTGTGCAACTTTGTTCCAGCCAAACCCAACGAACCGTCGGTCGTACTCGGGGCAGTCCCGTCTCACCACGACATACGGCTCGAAGTCCGCTTCCCATTCTACGCGGTAGGGTGTGGTTGCAGTTCGCCACTTGGCAAAGTTCGTAGGTGCGTGTCCTTTCGTCCAAACGTGATACCTTCATCAAATGCAAATCCAAGAAGTGCAAGTGAGCTGGCAGTCTAAGGTGGACTGATGCATGCTGGCATATTGCAATAAAATGCAAGTAAAAAGCAGAACACTGTTATCAGGGCAATGACATCTACTCGTTATAGGACACCAAGAATGGGACATGGGTCATCAACTAGAGAAGCGTAAAACTTCCTCCATTGTGGTTTGTCAAACAGTTCGGTGAACCTGGAAAAATTTTGAACCTTCGCATTTTATCTTTGAAAAACTGAAAGCAGATTTCATTGGCGGGTGGATCCACTTCTGATTTATTTTAATGCAAAGCACATTTTTTTTGAATCAGCTTTTGATTTTTTTTAAAATTCTTTTTAGATTTCTCCAGATTCCACAGTAGAAGTCAGCAGATCTGGGGGAAATCTGAAAGTTATGCTGAACTTGAACCAGGCTCAAATCCTTCGGATTATTTTTTGGGCGGGGGTGTTTCGATTTTGAATTGTTTGCACATTTCTAGACAATTATCTAAAAATATTCTCTGGATTAGGCCATTGGTTTCAATCTCTCAAACATACCTGGGTTTTCAGGGTAACAAATATATGCAAATTTCTCTGGTTCTCAGGCAAAATGTATCTCACGAATATTCATTTTTTGACAATTTGAAGCCCAAATCTTTTTTTTTTGATGGGGGGGGGGGGGAACCCAAGGACTGGAGTTAGGTTAGGGAACATCAGGAGTCCTGATTAATTACTGAATCTCTGGCTCTGAGTAGGATGTGCACGCTGTGGCATGAGCGCGCTCTGTCGTCACAGATCAAACCGTTTGTGAGACAGCCACATCTCTGAAGACAGGAGGTTAGGCACGATCACCCAACTGTGCAAGGATGAAGCTCCCCCCCCTTGCTAGCCAGGCCATGGAAGTGCACGAGCAGGTTCAGGCTCAGGGCAGGCAAACAGGAGCAGTCAAAAAAGCCAGGAGAAACATACACGAAGCGGATACCCTGGGATTGCAGGGAGGGAGCCGGTGCAGATGCAGTGAGAGGAAATTCCAAAAGCACCGTGGGGTTTCCTGGCCCCCACCCCCTGTAAATATGGAGGAGGGGGGTGCCATAGACAGCTGCAACCACAGAAAGAGCGGGATTTGGGATGCGCATCAAGGCGCAACATGGGAGAAGGGGGACAACACGGTTACAGGTAGAGGGTTGGGCGGGTGTGTGTGCATGAAACGCAGCGCGTCACAGGGATTACGTCTCCAGCTGCAAGTACGCCAGGAGCGAGCGCTGTAAGAGGAAGCTCCTGCTGCGGCTCGCATATCTGTAGTGCACAATGTGCCAGAATCACTTGCTCGCTTTTCTTGTCTTTCCTGCCAGAGGAGGTGTGTTTTCTATTTCTGGAACTGTGGGAAAAGGGAAGGTGAGCATTTAGAGGAAAGGTGACAAAAGCAATTTCATTCAGGGAAAGATTCTAATCTAGCGCGAGGACCGTCAGCTCGACAAAAGCGCTCGGCGGCGACTGTTCCAGGTCACAGATTAGAAGAAAGCTGGTGGAAACTCTGGCCCGCAGGCCTTCCTCACGGCGAGGAGCTGCCGCTGCACGTGATAGCAGATGAAGATGCTCGCTACACAGCTGTGGCTTTCTTTCTCTGTGGGGGTATAACTGTATCACTATGCAATGTGCTTCCACTTAAAACCAGAAGGGACTTAACATCTCTTTGCAGGTGAGCCGAATTAGCCCGGCTGCTTAAAACCCTCTCATAACCAGCTGTTTGGCAGCTGTGTAAGGGCCTTATATGTGCCGCAGGGAAAACTCCACGTCCTGATCGGCTAAGAGTAGGGCGTATCCGGAACATCATCCTGGCACAAGATTATGCGTCACAGAAGTCCATCCTCCATAATCCAGACCTAGCAACATGTTCTAGATAATTCAGCATTAAAAACAAAACATGGAATTGTTTTTTTTTTCATTCTGATTTTAGTTTCATTCGTGAGGAGACGTTTGTGCTTGGAGTTTCTGAAAGCTGCACCTAATCAGCTGCTGCATTATTAGGAATCTCAGTAAATCAGAGACCCGGTCCTCATCAGAACCAGCAGCCGTCACAATGACCGATGTGAAGGAACAGCTGAAGAGTGGATTCGGGAAAGAGATTTTAAAAAAACAAAACCCCACAGGCATGCGGCCAGGATAAAAGATGGACCACGCTTTCCCTGCAAGGACATTTTATAAAAATATTCTCTGCAAGCCACGACTACTTGAAGAAGGGGGTCAGATGTAGTCTCAAAAGCCAATCTACTATGACAATCGTACGTTAGGCCAATGGAAGGCATTGCAGCCCAAAAAAGAATACAACCACTAGAACTCTGCACTGTGAAAATATAAGAAATAAAATATATTAGAACAAAAAAGAAAGGAGACAAAACGTGAAGCGAGAGAGCCAGGAGATGAGCTGACACCTTGATATTTCAGTGCTGCTAATCCTGAAGCTGGCATTTGAAGGCTGGAGTCGGTGCGTAGCGCTATAAAAATGTTAAGCAGTGGTAGCACTGGGCTCCTTTTAATGTCTGCTCTGAATGCACAGCCTCTTTATGTGAAAGTAAAAGGACAAGAAATGGCAAGCCAGGGGGAGGAGAGAGGAGAGGAGCTGAACGCACTTGGAAAGTGGATGCCTTCTGGCCCGGCAGGGGACGAAATAACTACGGTAAAGAAGGGAGCCTCACCTGAATGTGAAGAGGGTCCCCATGTCCAACATGGACAGCAGCTCTGCCTTGGACTTGGGGAAGGACAAACGGTACCGCAGCGTCTCAAAGGCGGGTATGATCAGTGCTTTCTTCATATTGGCCAGATCCAGCTGGGCAACAGACTTCCTGGAGGAGCAAGAGAGAGAGAGACACATCACTAGCAAGAGTTCTTTTTAAACTCGGAAATACAGAATAGAAGAACGAGAATGGGCAGGGACAATGTAAACTGTTTGCCTCATACGTTTCTATACCCCTGACAGAGTTTGTAAGATGTGTGGTGGCATTTTAAGAAAACATGAGTGATCAGACAAAACATGTGTTATTTTTAATGATTTCAAATTAAGCTATAATGCATTACATCATAGCGCAATCTCTAAACAAACCATTGCAAGAAAAGAAATAATATAATGGCCCTGTTCAAAAGTTTGCAGACACTTCAGTTTAGGCTGATAATATACACTCAAGTTGACACACACACAGTTCGAGATGGCAGTGAAGGCAGGTATCCACAATTGTGCCTTGTTTGATTGTAATTAGTGTCTGTGTATAAATAGTGAGTTTCTTAGCTCTTGACAAACCCATGTGCATTTCATCCAGGGCTGCACTGACTCTGGTGGTTAGTGAAGCATGGAGAAAGTAAAAAAAAAAAACCCCAAAAAACTGTCAAAGGATCAGCGAGCAAAAGTAGTTCAACTTAATAAAGCAGGAAAACGATATAAAAGGATATCCAAAGATTTGAAAATGCCAATCAGTACTGTTCAAACTCTGATCAAGAAATGGAAAATTATGGGTTCAGTTAATACCAAGCCACAGTCAGGTACTGGTAGACCAAGAAAGATTTCAGAAACAACTGCCAGGAAAATTTGTAGGGATGCAAAGAGAAACCCAGAAGCAACTTCTACTGAAACTAAGTGGTGTGGGTGCTTCAGCGTGCACACTAAGGCAGTAGTTCTCAACCTTTCCCATCGTGACACACCTGACAGGCCACGCTCACATGTGTGACACATTGCTCATTACAATTCATGGCGGAAATAAAAAGTAAAGGTCCAGTAATTATTTTTATTGTTAAGAATGACACAAGGAAAAGATACGTATTCTGTCTGAACAGAAATTGCATAAATAGTAAACATCCCACACCAAAACAGCACCAATTTCCAGCACCTAAACAGTAACCACCTTACCTAAGAAAAGGCAACACTGAAAATATTACACCAGGCCTTAAGACACCAATACATCTATTAGGAAAACGGACCAAGTCAGGCTGCTATAGAGCCCTACACAGAAACTACATGCCAGCAGAAAACCTCACCTGAATCACGTGCTGACCCTCACCTAACAAAGAATAAAGAGACCAAAACGCATAACTAGAAGCATGCAGAAAAAACTGAATTGGAAACTGCAACAAGCCAGAGTCTCTGTATGCAGTGCAACAAAGGAAAAAAAGAAACATCACCCATCCTTATAAAACAAATCAAGAAATATAAAATCAGTAGCAGTAAAACCATACTAACAAAATATCCAATAATTAAAAACTCATATAAAAAATTCTAGATACCAATAAAAGATTTCAAAATAGCAGACAAAAAAGACCCAATAATGAAAAATAATAAGGATACAAAAAATTTTTTGCTCTGCATACCTGGGAACGTTTGATATCCAGGTGCCCTGAGATTGTTTTGAATTAGCAGGAGGAGGGGTGGTTTGCTTGGAACTTTCTCCTCTCTCTCACACTGTCTCACAATCGCTCACATATACACATGCTTTTTCTCTCTCACTTATATATGCTCTTAATTACACATTTACACACATGCTGTCTATCTTTTCAGGCTTACACACACAGGCTTTCAATCACACACACATACATGCTGCCTTTTTCTCTCACACACAGACTCCGCATGCTTACAAACATGCCCTCTCTCTTTCTCTCATTTATATACAGGCTCTCAATCACATACTCACGTGCTCTCTCACCTAAACCAGCTCTCAATCACACACAGACACACATGCTCTCTCTCTCTCATTTACACATAGGCTCTCAATCATATACTCACATGCTCCCTCACCTAAACCAGCTCTCAATCACACACATACGTTCTTTCACATGTACAGGCTCTCAATCACATACTCACGTGCTCCCTCACCTAAACCAGTTCTCAATCACACACAGACACACATGCTCTCTCTCTCTCATTTACACACAGTTTCTCATTTACATACTCACATGCTCCCTCATCTAAACCAGCTCTCAATCACATACATACTCTCTTTCACATGTACAGGCTCTCAATCACATACTCACATGCTCCCACACCTAAACCAGCTTTCAATCAGACACAGACACACATGCTCTCTCTCTCTCATTTACACACAGTTTCTCATTTACATACTCACATGCTCCCTCACCTAAACCAGCTCTCAGTCACACACATACTCTCTTTCACATGTACAGGCTCTCAATCACATACTCACATGCTCCCACACCTAAACCAGCTTTCAATCAGACACAGACACACATGCTCTCTCTCTCTCATTTACACACAGTTTCTCATTTACATACTCACATGTTCCCTCACCTAAACCAGCTTTCAATCAGACACAGACACACATGCTCTCTCTTTCTCTCATTTACACACAGGCTCTCAATCACATATTCACGTGCTCCCTCACCTAAATCAGCTCTCAATCACACACATATTCTCTTTCACATGTACAAGCTCTCAATCATTCACATACATGCTATCTCACACACACACACACACACACACACACACACACACACACACAATCTCAAACACACATGCTTTCTCATTCACTCACTATCCCCCCTCTCCCAAACTAGCAGCAGCAGCAGCAGCCTTCTAACCCTAAAGGCAGCAACAACCTACTTCAGTTTCAGCCCTCGCGGAGCAAGGAGTCCCATCGGCCGTGGGGGTTGACGACATTTTCGTTTTTCTCTGAGCCGTGCTCCTCATTCCTCAGGCTGCGCCTCTCTATTCTTCGGGCCGACGCTGCCTGGACTAGCAAGGTCTCTTCTTCCCGTGCACGCACCTGCTACTCACCACTTCCTCTTCCGGGCTGTGGGGGGGGGGGCGGGAAGAAGAGAGCATGCTGGTGCTGCTGAATCCAGCTGTCCTGCCACGTTCCGATTGGGCTTTCAGCGTTTTAAGCCCGGGTGTAGGACCTGCCTTGCTCGGGTAGGGGGAGCAGCTGGGTCAGCAGGGGACCAGGAAGTATGGCAACACACCGGTTGAGAACCACTGCACTAAAGAAATACTTGAACAAAAATGAGATGCATGGTAGAGTTGCCAGGAAAAATGCCATTGCTGCACCAATGCTACAAGACAGCGCGTTTACAATACGCCAAACAGCATCGAGAGAAGCCTTAAAACTACTACTCTTAACAGAAACATGGGGGTAACCTGCACGGAGTGGCAGTTACTACCCTTAACAGAAACATGGGGGTAACCTGCACGGAGCGGCAGTTACTACCCTTAACAGAAAAATGGGGGTAACCTGCATGGAGCGGCAGTTACTACCCTTAACAGGAACATGGGGGTAACCTGCACGGAGCGGCAGTTACTACCCTTAACAGAAACATGGGGGTAACCTGCAGGGAGCAGCAGCATCCTGTTTCCAACAGAGGCCAAACCAGGCCACAAGAACCTGGCAATTACCCAAACACTAAGAAGATCCCATGCTACTAATGCCAGTAATAATAGTGGCTGTTCCCTAACTAAACTTGATTAATAGCTGTTAATGGATTTCTCCTCCAAGAACTTATCCAAACCTTTTTTGAACCCAGCTACACTAACTGCACTAACCACATCCTCTGGCAACAAATTCCAGAGCTTTATTGTGCGTTGAGTGAAAAAGAATTTTCTCCGATTAGTCTTAAATGTGCTACTTGCTAACTTCATGGAATGCCCCCTAGTCCTTCTATTATTCGAAAGTGTAAATAACCGAGTCACATCTACTCGTTCAAGACCTCTCATGATCTTAAAGACCTCTATCATATCCCCCCTCAGCCGTCTCTTCTCCAAGCTGAACAGCCCTAATCTCTTCAGCCTTTCCTCATAGGGGAGCTGTTCCATCCCCTTTATCATTTTGGTTGCCCTTCTCTGTACCTTCTCCATCACAACTATATCTTTTTTGAGATGCGGCGACCAGAATTGTACACAGTATTCAAGGTGCGGTCTCACCATGGAGCGATACAGAGGCATTATGACATTTTCCATGTTATTAACCATTTCCTTCCTAATAATTCCTAACATTCTATTTGCTTTTTTGACTGCTGCAGCACACTGAGCTGACGATTTTAAAGTATTATCCACTATGATGCCTAGATCTTTTTCCTGGGTGGTAGCTGCTAATATGGAACCTAACATCGTGTAACTACAGCAAGGGTTATTTTTCCCTATATGCAACACCTTGCCCTTGTCCACATTAAATTTCATCTGCCATTTGGATGCCCAATCTTCCAGTCTTGCAAGGTCCTCCTGTAATGTATCACAGTCTGCTTGTGATTTAACTACTCTGAATAATTTTGTATCATCCGCAAATTTGATAACCTCACTCGTCGTATTCCTTTCCAGATCATTTATATATATATTGAAAAGCACCGGTGCAAGTACAAATCCCTGAGGCACTCCACTGTTTACCCTTTTCCACTGAGAAAATTGACCATTTAATCCTACTCTCTGTTTCCTGTCTTTTAACCAGTTTGTAATCCACGAAAGGACATTGCCTCCTATCCCATGACTTTTTTAGTTTTCGTAGAAGCCTCTCAAGAGGGACTTTGTCAAACGCCTTCTGAAAATCCAAATACACTACATCTACCTGTTCACGTTTATCCACATGTTTATTAACCCCTTCAAAAAAAATGGAGCAGATTTGTTAGGCAAGACTTCCTTGGGTAAATCCATGCCTGCAGAGTATTTTGTTGGCACTCGCATTCTTTGATGGTGAGATTGAACTGATACCTCCCTAGGACAGTGAAACTAAGTCATCCCAGCCGCCTTGGGCCTCGGAGGATTTCACTCCTCCCCTCCCACTGGAAAAGAGCTCTGTCCGAAGTGCATTGAAGTGGGAGAGAGATGGCCCTGGCACCCCTCACGTGCCCCTGCCATCTGAGTTCATAGACCAGAATGGGGATCACAAAAACAAAAACCAAGAATTATTTGCAGTGCATCCAGGAAAAACAGAGCATGAGAAATTTACAAATAGGAGGGAGCCCCCTGCGCAACTCTACCTTGTAATGGACCACAAGAAAGAGGGGAAGTCAAGAAGAAAGGCCCAGAAGTGTGAAATCAAAGTACTAGAGAAACAAGAAAGATTTCATTTCCCTGAAATAGAAAGAAAGATTTACAAATCTCGTGCGTGTGCCAATTCATCTTTCCACGTCAGCGCTAGTTGTGACCAGACGCCTAAATGCTGCTGCGGTGGACAGAGCACCAGATGCCAGGTTACCGTGACAGCGGCCGAGCACCCCGGGGCAGCGTGCGTGTGCCCGGCTTTAAAGGGAATCTCAGAACCGCTTCTCTTTATTTACAGCTGCAGTGCAGTTAAGCCAAAGACAAGTCTAAGAGCACCTCAGAGCAATGGGATTAGCAATCAGCTTCTCCTAAACTGCCGGCCAGTCTTTCACTTTAATTTGCATGTTTGCTGTCACGGCTGTAACAAATGTCTGTCACTGAAACGTGGCAGACCGTGGCTCCATTACCCCTCGGTTTTCTCATTAAGAAGGCTAAAGAGACAAAGCACAAGAAAAGAGATGATGCCAGGAACAGCCTGGGATAGGATGAACAATGTCGCAGAGATCCTCAGAGTCCCATTTTGCCAAAAACGTGGTCATATCTTTGAAAGGAGAGCCACAATGCCGCGGCACAAAGACTTGCTGCAGGGCTGAGGCGGGCGCAGTGAAGAGGACCCTAAGCCCTCGGCAAGCGGCTACCTGTGGCTCTTTATGCTCTCTCAACGTCAACAGCTGCAACGAGACGTGAAAGGGCCTGAGGTCCATGCAAAGCATGAGCCAGCCAACAGCAGCAGCAGCTAATCAGAAGTCCAAAATACATTTTTGTTAATTAAACGAAGGAAAAAGTAGTGGTGCTGGATCTTCCTGGGGGTTCAGCAGTTTTTAAGTAAGGGCTTTGCATGTTTCCAATACTGAGAAGCAGCAGGACCTGGTCACCTACAGGAATGTGCGAGGTTACCTGTATCAGGCTTCTAAGGCAGGCCTGCTCGCCGGGGACTGGAAGAGTTTTCAAAGATTACACAATGCACAAGAGAGAGAGAGAGAGACTGGTTTTCTTTCCACATATGCATCCTGCTTTTCTCTTTTTTAAGAGTTGTAAGGCTGTAGGTGTTGGATGAGGGTGGGAGGTGCAGGTGGAGCATACGACAAACACAGCTGGCTTAAGCCGAGATTCACATGAAAGCGAGCTCAGCGCAAGGTTTGCAGCTGATATTGGGAGCACTAGATGGTGCTGCTCACTCAGTCATTTCATAAAGCTTTCTCTTAGCCCGAGTAAACCTTCTCTCTGAAGTGACGGGGCTCAGCCTGGGCACTGACCACGAAGCAGAGCTTACATGACATCCCGGTACCTATACTGTGCATGATTTGTTACACAATGGCAGGCACTAAAAATTGCCTATAGCAAGCACCTCAGGGAAGAGTCGATTTTGGGGATGGAGGCAGGAAGGAAGCAGGAAGGAAGCAGGGCAATAGCCCAGGACTCCAGCACCACAAGATGCCCTGGCAGGACTGAGTGATGCCACCGAGACAGAGTTTTAGGGGACTGGGCCCCAGTGTGTCTCAAATCAGCCTTGACTCTAACTAGCCTGGCCTTCCATACAATAAATAACCCATCTGAGAGCTTTGAGACACGTGCCTTCACCACCTGTTAAAAGACGCTGCAGAAGTCTTTGGAGAAGTAGATTTTAAAACGTTTTATTTATGCTCTTAAAAGTAAGGGCTTGCCCCAAGAGTGACTGCTTACTCTTGGGGCAAGCTCTTTGTGTACCAGAAATGACTGCTTTACGCCTGCTATCCCTATTTGCAATATTTGTGACTTGACATTAACTATTGGAATAGGCCTGTAGCAGGTTAATCGCATATATTGCTCTTCTGCTTCGTTATTGAATTAGAATATGCATTTGTTCTTAATAGTTAAAGTAGTTATATTAGGCACTCCTGAATTCCGTTATTTATGTAAAGCCTGTTGCTGTCAATTGTTTACTTCCTGTAAAGCCTGTTGTATGTAAAGCCTGTTGCTAATTTATTGTTTACTGTAAACCGAGGTGATGTATATCTTTACGTGCCGCGGTATATAAAAATCACTAAATAACTAAATAAATAAATAAGAGCTGTTGGCTTAGTTCATGGATATAGCATGCAGCCTGGGTTAAAGTGACGGGGAAACAAGTTCCTTATTTTACATTGAGCTACCAGATAAGAAGTGCCATGTTGGGCCAGTCCAATGGTCCATCAGTACCGGCATCCTGCCTCTGACAGTGATCGAGCTGCACCTTTTGGAAGCACCCAGCAGATCCAAATTGGGAAGATCCATTTCCTGTTGCGATCCCCAAGTCTATCTGGATAACAATCGTTGATGGACCTCTCCTCCAGAAACCTGTCCACATCTTTTTAAGCTCAGTTATTTTAGCAGAGTTGAGCACATTCTCTGGCAACACATTCCATACATTAATTGTGCCTTGACTTTAAAAAAAACAAACAAAACCCTCTCACATTTGTTTTAAATGTGCTACCTGCTGGTTTCAGGGAGTTCCCACTAGCCCTAGTACTATTTGAAAGGGCAAATAACCATCCCCTATTTATCCATTCTACCCCACTCATGATTTAAAAGCCTCTATCACATCCCCTCCAGTTGTCCCCTTTCCAGGCTGAAGATCTGTAACCCGTTTAATCTTTCTTCATATGGGAGCCGTTCCGTCCCCTTTGTCATGTTTGTTGCTCTTCTCCATGGCTTTGCTAGTTCTCCTATATCTTTGAGGTATGTGTGGACAAAAACTGCCCACAAGATGAGGTCGTACATGGGTCAGTACAGAGGCCAGGGCCGGAACAAGGATATCTGGTGCCTTAGATGAACCTTTACAACCTTGCGTGCCGCCCATCCCTCTCCACACACACAATTAAAAATGATGCATTTATAACAGATTTTACATGAAAATGGACAAGGTACAGTCTTCTGAGGTAAAATCACTTGCAGCATCTTTATTATATTTACATGCACTACTGTGCTGCAACCAGAAAACCCTGCAAAAAAGATGCATTGTTACTAGGCCTATTCTAATGCTTATTCAGGGTAATTTTCAAAGGAAAATGTAAAATGTAACATACTATTGTAGCAATATTCAAAAATAGCATATATTGCAATATATGCTATTGAATTGTCAATAGGTTTTACCCATGTTAATTGCACTTAACGCAGGTAAATGGGCTTTTGAATATTGCTACAGTTTTATGTTACACTTACATTTTCCTTGAAAATGACCTTGACTGGGTGTGGGCTTGGCCCTCAGAAAGCCATGAGTAAACTGAATTATGATTACTATATAGTAAACCTCCCATACTAAAATAGCACTAACCGCTGGCACTCAAACAGTAACAATGCAACCTACGAAAAGGCAACAATGTAAACATTACACCAGACCCTAAAACACCAACCTCCTGTTAGGACCCACTAGCAGAATAGCCACCTCAGTCACAAATGCAGAACATGGACAGACTCTCACCAAATACAGAATAAAGAGACCATAAAGTATAAATAGAATTGTGCAGTCAAAAACTGAACTTGAAACAACAACAAACCAGACTCTACATGTAGTGCAACAATGGAAAAACAGAAATATCACGTGCCTCATTAAACAATAAAATCAAGAATAGAAAACATCAAAAATAGAAAAAAAATACTAATAAAAAGAAAAAATATTTCAAAACCGCTGAGAAATAAGAACTCATATAAAATGTTCCCAACACACATTCTCAGTCTCACACACATACTTCCCCCCACCCCCCCCCTTTCTCACACATGAACTTCTCCCACTCCCTCCCTCTCTATTCTCCCCCTCTGGAAGCACAAGCAGCAGCCTCCACCTTCAGCCCCCCCGCACGGCCGATGAGACGTCTTTTCTTGGGCTATGAAGGACGACACTGCTCTGCCTGCTGCTTCATTGGCCGACACGACACTGCTCCGCCTTCTTCTGGCGACGCGGGCCAGTGCTGCTCTGCCTCCTCCTCTTTTCGGCTATGCGGTGGGATCCTGCAGCCTGCTCCTTCCAGCACCATACTGGTATCTCCTCTTTCTTGTTTGTGCGGACCCACGTGACACCAGCTCCTCGTCCAGGACCACAAAGGAGGAGGTACCATCACGGCGCCACCCCTGAAACGCTGGCGCTGCCGGCGGCCGTGAGAGAGGAATCACTATATTACCAGTTTTGATCTTCATTCCCTTTTGGATAATTCCCAACATTCTATTTGCGGTTTTGATGCTGCTGTTTTGTATTGACTTCAGTGCCGGGAAAAATCGTGAAAACAGTTATAACGAATGAAAATACAAAACATTTATTTATTTATTTATTTATTTAACAATTTTATATACCGACCTTCATAGTAGATTACCATATCGGATCGGTTTACAGTTTAACAGAGGGAAAAAACTAGAGTAACAAATTCACGTAAACGAAAGATAACCAAAGCAGGAATAAGTCAAAGTTACAATCAACAGGGGGCGGGAACTTGGAAGCTTGCAACAAGCTGGAAAGAAGAAAAGGCCAGTAAAGTAATTTTACCGTAGAGTACAAGTTACAAACTTAAGAACGGTGCTTTAATCTTGATTTGATGGGACACAGTCAGCATGGCTTTACCCAAGGCAAGTCTTGCCTCACAAATCTCCTACATTTTTTTGAAGGAGTGAACAAACATGTGGACAAAGGTGAACCGGTAGATGTAGTATACTTGGATTTTCAGAAGGCGTTTGACAAAATCCCACATGAGAGGCTTCTAAGAAAACTAAAGAGTCATGGGGTAGGAGGCGATGTCCTTTTGTGGATTGCAAGCTGATTAAAAGACAGGAAACAGAGAGTGGGATTAAATGGTCTGTTTTCACAGGTAAACAGTGGAGTATCTCAGGAATCTGTACTTGGACCGGTGCTTTTTAATATATTTATAAATATACGATGAGTGAGGTTATCAAATTTGCAGATGACAAAATTATTCAGAGTAGTTAAATCATGCCAATAGAGGCGGCCCCGTAAAAAACAAAACAAAACAAAAACAAAAAACTGTAGAGTTGCCATGTGACATCCCCCCACCACCCTCTGCCCCCTTTTTACATCAGAAAATTAGGCTGGTAGGGCCTTCCCCTCCAACAGATCAAAAACACCAGTGGTGGCCTAGAGGCCCCTCCAAGACACTCCCTACACTCGATCCCTAAAAATCAGTTTATCTGGAAAGGTAGAGGGCCTGTCACATGGCAGGGCAAGGTCTAGTTGGTGCTGTTTTGGAAAACGGAAGGGGGGTCCTACCAGCCTAATTTTCTGATGGAAGGGGCAGTTACTATTTTGGAGGGGTGTTTCAATAACTAAGGAGCTGGGTGGCTGACGGGGGGTGTGTGTGTGTGTGTGTGTGTGTGTGTGCCTGTCTCTGTGTGTGTGTGTGTGTGTGTGTGCCTGTCTCTGTGTGTGTGTGTCTGTGTGTGTGTGTGTCTGTGTGTGTCATTGCGCGGTAGCTTTACCATTTATCTTGCTTGGTTTTGTTTTTTTTTTTTGGGGTGGGGTCACCTCAGTTGGCAGCGAGGGGTGGGGGGTTTCTAATAAGACAACCAGTGAATTTTTGTTTAATTCTAGGGGGTGCCGTGTTGGGCTGCAGGGCCCTTTAAATCTACCGCAGGGTCACTGGGACCTGTGTTAGGGTTTCAGTGTTCCCGCGGCAGATTGTTTTACAAAAAGGTGTAGTTAAAGCAATGTGGCTGAGGAATTTCTAAGTCGGCCATGGTATTTTATTTACATAGGATTACGTATTCATGAGCTGCTTTGCATGGATTTGCAAAATCCATGCATGCAAATGGCATGCAAAGCAGCTCACTGGAATGGGGGCAGGTTTCTGGCCTGACTATCATGCGGTATTGCTGCAATAGGGCTATGTCACGCGATATATGCTGTGGAAAAGTACGGCATAGCCCTATCATGGCTTCATAAATCTCCCCCTTCGATAACAACTCCACTTCCGGAACAATCTCCAGGTTATCCGGATAAAATCTGTCTGGATAAAAACTTATCCGGATATGTGGCGAAGATCTTCAAAACTCGGCATTTATTAAGGTAACTCAGAAGTTATCAGGATAAGTGCCTTTGAACATCAATCTCCTTGCTGCTGATGGACTAGAGAAAGGTTTTGTTGTTATTTTTTTGCTGCAGTGGAAAGTTGCTCCCTCGTATTTACTCGTGTCCTGCCTGCCACTCAGGAGGGCCGGTGCCACCATTTATAAAGGGAGAAGAGAGAGCAGGAGCGAGAGGGGCGTTCCTCCTGCCCGTTCCAGCACAGCTAGAAATGGGTATGTGGGGGCCGGGGAGGGCCCTGTCCCTGGAGATGTTTGAAGGGGATGGGGGGGAATTGGAGGGGCCAGACTGGGCCTGGTTAAGCTCAGTCCCAGTCTGCTCAGTTTTGCAGTGGGAAGAAGCTCAGAACGGCCCGGGGGGGGGGGGGGGGGGGGGGGACGACTTCTTTTGGGCTGGGAGGCAGGCAGGAAGCGCGTTCCAGTTTTTTGCTTTGTTTTGGGTTTTTTTTCCCAGGGGGTGGGATGTTTATGGGTTTGTTTTTTTTTTGGTTTGATAAATGAACTGGAAAAAAAAAACATTAAATGAAAAACAAATAAAAAAAACTCCCCGAAAAACAAAAGGAACATCCTTGGGCCACACACATCCCTAGCTGATCAACATTTGCTCCTCTTTCCACCTTTTTTTCAGTGTGAGAAATACAATTTATCTGGGCTTCCAAGAAGGTGTGGGTTGGTTTTTTTTTTATCCATTTCCTTGCTTCAGGCAGACTTTTATCTCTTGCATCTGCTCATTTAAGCTTCTTTCTAATTAAATGTTCTCATTTTACCAGTCTCCCTTTTTAAAGTTAAATGCTACTGCAGTAGTTTTATTATCCCTCCAGTGATTATGTCAAATTCAATTGCACAGGACCACTATTGTTAAGCGGCTCTACCATTACCCTTTGCACCAAGTCCTGCGTTTCACCGAGGAGCAGGATCTAAAGCAGCTTGCCCTCTCATCGGTTCCAGATATTCAGCTAATCAATATTAGAGTAATTAAAATCTCCCATTATTATTGTGTTCCTCATTTTATTAGCCTACTTAATTCTCTGTTAGCATTTCATAGTCTGTTTCATCGTCCTGGTCGGCCGGCTGTGCAAGTTATGATGTATATCCAGCGGCACGGCAAAGCTGCTGAATATACACGTATACGTATGTGCGCACTTCGCCGGATAAGTCAACCCAACTACGTTTAGAGCTGCTCTATGGGGCGTCTAAACTTAGACGTAAACTTATGCGGTTAAATGCGAATATCAGTATAAGTTATACGGCCAACTCGCTCGGCCCTCAGTCCGCCCAGTATATGCCTCCTGTTTGTGTGTGTAACCTTTAGCCGTCTAAGTGACGGCCGCTGAATGTGAGTGCTTATTCAGCAGCCATTACTTAAGCCGCATAAGTCCCACTTATCCGACTAAATAGCGCTGAACACCCTTTGAATATCGGGCCCAGTGTTTTTTGACCAAAAATATCATCATTTTACTAGATTTCTTTTTTTTAAAAAAAACACCCTTACTCCACTGCATTTCAGGGGGCTATACTGCCTATATCTCAAAATCTGTCTCCATCCTGAGAGCCTCTGGATGTTACCACGCAGGATAATGAAACTGCTCAACAATTACCCCACACTCTCCTAAGTTATAGTAAAAACTAGCATTTAAGAACAGAATCAAAGAGCATCTGAAACTCTTGAGGGTGAGTTTTGTTCTTTTGCATTTTGTGCACCAAGCCGCGGACTGAATCTGTTTTACATCCCCTGCCTTCAGAGAATTCCCCACAACTTAACGATATTTTATACTTCCCCAGCCTGGGCTCAGTTTTCACGGCTTGCTCTATTTCACAAAACTGATTGGCAGTCCTTGTGTTTTATATGGCGCAGTAGGGGGACCGATAAAACGTTTCAAATATAATCCAAAGCGACCTTGCCCGTGCGTGCATCCCCCACCCACATCTGCGGGCGCGCGGTCAACAAGGCTAGGCCCGGTTTACCTGAGGTACTCGTAGAGTCCATACATGGGCAGGAAATCGATGTCGGACAGGAACATGTACGGCGTGCTCACGTGCTTCATGGCCACGTTGCGCAGCAGGTTCACAGGGTAGAACTGGCCTTCCTTGTAAACAACATGGTAGCCCACGTTGTGGCGCGCCATGAGAACCTCCGAGCCCTGGGCGTAGCGCAGGAACTGCTGGGCCTCGGCGTCGGAGAGGTAGAGCGCCAGACTGATCGGGCCCTCCCAGTGTTTGCAGATGGCCTCCAACATTTGAAGCCTGGAAGAGAGAGAGAGAAATGAGAAGGGACCGCCGCTGGAGATGAGCTGCACAGTAACGGCACCCCTGTAACGTACATGCAGCGGCACTAAACATTGACGAACGTGCAGAACGTGAACCTGTGGAAGAAACTGCAAATCGTCTGTGCGATTCGTTTTAACAAACATGCAAGAAATCTGTGGGGAAACATTTCGGCAAATACTTATATCTATCTATCTATCATGATATGTTACAGTACTATAACCTTCACGCAGCTCTTACAATGTTTTTTTTTTAATTGTAACTTGTAGGCGCCTCTGATATTTCGGCATTGCCACCCTCCCACCTCGCGTCTGTAAATGCACCTCTGTCCTCGCCTACAGCAGACCCCGCTGTTTCAGGACTGGGACTTCTCAAACACCTCTGCTCAATGTTATTAGATTTTAACTCTCGCCACTCTCCCCTTCTTTTCCTTGTCAGAAGTCAGTGAGGAGGTGTGTAACCCAATTCCCAGATTTATAGGAATCAGACAGGAGGCACAGCGTGAACGGTTCTGCTGTGGCCTCTGGAACGGCCCCCGAGAACATCCTCTCATTTCACAGAAGTCACCTGAGCTAGGGTTTGAACCGCTGGCTGTAATGCCTCGGCCATTCCCCTGGAGCCACCCTGTCCCCTCTGTGCGCCTCTTACAGTCCATGTTTCCTCTCAAACTTGCCCAAAATTCCAGAGGGAAGGAACAGAGCCAATCAAAGGAGGGGCCAGGAGGTTCGTTTCACCTGGGCCTCAGATTTAGACACTGGCGCTCATCCGTGTCATTTTTATTATGACAAGGGGGGGGGGGCCTCAAAACCTGAACATGGCCTGGGCCATTCTGGACCTCTGAGAGGGTCTTAGAAGGGGGATGCAGTCGGGCAAACAGCAGACAACACCATGGTGACTCGCTCAATCCCCACCTTTTCTCTGCTCAGTTTTCCCAGCGATCGTCCCTTGCCCTAAGGTCATCCGACTGAACTGCCACTGACTTGAATGAGGGATAAGGCGGGTCGCACGCTGGCAGATTCACTTCTATATGCATTGCATCCTGGGCGTTGTCGGCGTGATCCCTCCCACTCCGCGATCCAATTCACGCCAGGCCGTCCGTTCCAAGCCACGGGCAAAAGAATTAACACCTGGGGATGATCTCGGTATCCCGGCTCCTGCCTGTAACCCCCCCCCACCGACTATCCGAGCCTCACACCAGGATCCACAAAACCAGAATGTGTGGCTGTGGCATCCCTTATGCCGCCTAATGACACCTCATTTACAACCCTGGTGTTCTGCCACGTGACAAGACTGTGCCGTCAAACGTCTAAACACCGCCGTGCTCATCTGATACCGCTTTGTTAATCATGATAGGCAATAACAGCACATTTTACACTGGTGCATAAGGTCAACAATAATAAACTATTAAAATATGTAAGGGTAGCTAATTGTTGTATCTGTATTTAAAGAGAGAAGGGTTTGTTTGGTTTTTTTTTGCCTAGCAGCAGGTTAAAGCTTAGCCTCTGTTCGCTCTGCCTCATCAGAGTGATTTTTCTCAGTCTAGCTTTTACGGTACACGGCCGTTCTGCCAAGTTTCCCCCCCATCCTGAGCCCATTACGTCCTCTCCAGTCGCTGCAGCAACGGTCCTCAGCCGGAGCAGGGGCGTGAGCGGCATGCGTCAGGGCTCTATCTGGGACCCTGCATCGCTGGCCCTAAACCCAGCTTTGACTTCTCTCCCTCCTCCTCCTCCTCCTCCTCCTCCCCAGGCCTCTCCGCATGGCGGAGCACAGCACTAACCTCCCCCCCTCCCGAGTCTCCGAACTGGACCTCATTTTGCAAGTCCTGAAATATTACTGAATGCAGCAGAACCTGTCAAGATACGCGCGCGGCTCGCCCACTGCGACTAGAGCGTCCCAGCTCTGGCAAAGTCTCAACCCAAACCAAAAATAAAAGCGCAAATTTATGGAAATGAAAAAGCGTTCTTAGGTTTCCCTTCCCTTGGTGAACAAAGATCCAGCACTCATAGTGGGGAAAGCTAAAAATATTTTGGGACCTTTATTTTTGGTGTTTTTTTAAATTTTATTTTATTTTTCCCAGGAATTTATTAATATTTATTATGACAAAAAAAAACCCAAAACAAAACAGGAAGAAAATCAATGGAAGAAAATGACTCGTTTTTCCAGGTAAATAGAGTTTATTTTGGTGGACAGAAGCCAAGACAGTAAGACAGTATTTAAGCAAATTCTCGCCCTCACTCAGTAGCATCCCCGTCCCTACTCCCATCCCCTACCTAGCACGTCCCTCTCTATCCCCCCCCAGAGTCTCCCTCTCCCCCCCTCCCTTTACCAGTGGTGGCTCCAGGCTCCTTCACTCCCCCTGTTTGCTGCTTGAGGGTAGCGGGGAGGACGTGAAACTCTGCATGGATGGTACTGGAGGGTGACCGCATTTGCTGATTGCAGCGGCAGGTGGGGGATGGGGAAGGCTGGAAACGAGGCACAATCTTTGGCCCGCACTGGCTTTGAGCATTGGTGGGAGTCCTTGAACAGCCACATCCACAGCTCTGGAGCCGCTCTTTAACAGCAGCCTAAAATTTGGGAAAATCTGGGAATTTATGGGATGAAAAATCTGTTTAAACTGATAACGAAGGATCCTAAAAATATTTTAGGTGCAGAGTAGGGATGTGAATCATTTTTCTGACGAATTAAAATATTGTATGATATTTCTTAACTCGTCAAAAATTCGTGAATGATGAGAAACGATCGCATTTCCCCCGAATTTTCGTCAAAAATCGTTTTTCTGATTAGTGCGCACTAAATAACAAAAAGTAACAAAAATTAACGGTTTTCGTTAGTGCGCGCTAACGGGAGTTAGCGCGCACTAACAAAAACCATTAATTTGTGTTACATTTTGTTATTTATTGCTATTTTTGTTAGTGCGCACTAACCCGAAAAAACGATTTTTCACTAAAAAAAAAAAATGCCGATCCGCAGGAAACCGAGATTTTCCCGCGGCCACACGAACCCGATAGCAGAAACGATGGGGCACCCGATTCACATCCCTAGTGCAGAGGGCTCTGACTCTTAAATATCACAACCCCAGTTCTTCTATCTACTCAACTCTCAGACACTCACCGACATACCAGCTTCCATCTTCTCTGACACCCACACCCACATACCAGCTCCCATCTTCTCTGACACACACACCCACATACCAGCTCCCATCTTCTCTGACACAAATACCCACTCACATGCCAGTTTCCATCTTCTCTGACACCCACACCCACATACCAGCTTCCATCTTCTCTGACACACATACCCACTCACATACCAGCTCCATCTTCTCTGACACACACACCCACATACCAGCTCCCATCTTCTCTGACACAAATACCCACTCACATACCAGCTTCCATCTTCTCTGACACCCACACCCACATACCAGCTTCCATCTTCTCTGACACACATACCCACTCACATACCAGCTCCATCTTCTCTGACACACACACCCACATACCAGCTCCCATCTTCTCTGACACAAATACCCACTCACATGCCAGTTTCCATCTTCTCTGATACATACACACACCCAATACCAACTCCCATCACCTCTGACGCATGTACATATGCACACCCCTACATACCAGCTCCCATCATCTCTGGTATAAACACACCCGCATACTAGCTCCCATCATCTCTGACGCTTGTACATACACACACCCCTACATACCAGCTCCCATCATCTCTGGTATAAACACACCCGCATACCAGCTTCTATCACCTCTGGCGCACAGATACAGCCACTTACCAGCTCCCATTACCTTTGGCACCTACACATACACCCAACCACATACCAGCTTCATCACCTCTGACCCACATACCAGCTACCATCACCTCTGACACACACACATACCAGCTTCCATAACCTCTCTCACACACACACATCAGCTACCATCACCTCTGACATACAACACACATCAGCTCCCATCACCTCTCACACACACCCATACCAGTTACCATCATCTCTGACACACACACACCCATATACCAGCTACCATCACCTCTGACACACACGCACACTCACATACCAGCTACCATCACCTTTGACACACACACACACACCAGCTCCCATCACCTCTCACACACACACACACCCATATACCAGCTACCATCACCTCTGACACACACAAACCCCCGCATACCAGCTATCATCATCTCTGGTACTCACAGTTTTGCCTTGGGGCAGGACAATTTTGAAAGCTATTTAGCCAGTTGCAATACCGTTCCTGGTGACACGTTTAGGTTTGGGATAATTTGGGGGCAGGGGGAGGGGCTAAAAACGCATGAAATTTTATCATTTTCACAAGTACACCCCTCAGCTGTTTGCAAAAATAGCAGATGCAATGTATTTAGGTGCTTTTAGCACACACTTCCTTTCTGACCAACAGTTCTCAAAGGGGAACAATACACATTTTATTCCCTTTGAAAACTGATTGCAGTATCCGAGGGCTGAAAGCAGCTTGCTAACACGGGGCCTAAACACGACTTTCTATCACGGGGCCTAACAGCGGCCAGGTATACTGTAAATAATGTGGGCTGTTCAAAATAGTCCCTACAATGTCACACACACACACACAGATACATTCAAAGAAACCTCTCATGCTGCCAATTTTCAACTCATATTCCCCCATCCATCCTGCTTCTCTTTACTCTTGTTTCACAGAATACCTCCATGGGCAATACCCCACACTGCCCGCCTTTCACACAGAGCCATCTCATTTGCACACACACACACACACATATGCACACTGTCTCAGGCCTCACTAGATGATTATCATCTTCTTCGATGGTCTTCTAAGGAAGAACTGACTGGATAGGCTTAAAATATACTAGTTGAAAGATAGGCTTAAAATATACTAGTTGAAAGATGCAGTCCCTCCCATGGCAGGTATCTGCTCTATCAGCACAAGTATGGGCGACTTTTCCTAAAAACCTTCAAGAAGATATTCCACAGTTTTGGGGATGGAGTGCTGTATAGATGGCCACTTCCTGTTCTTAGGTCAGTTCCAGGTCAGAGGTTTAGCAGCAGTATTTGTTTCTGAAGAAAACTGCAATCTTACTAGGTTTTGATACCTGGTAGCCGAGGACAGGACCTTCTGTGCTCTTGAATGCTCACCGACTGTAGCATATCTGGATTATTCTTATGATGGGTTAATAATAGGTGTCACAGCCTGCAGAGAGTATTTACACCATGTGAAACAGTGACCACTGCCTGTCAGATGCTGTTGATGACTGCCTTTTCCTCAAAGACTGGATATCTTTTCTGCTTGGAAAATCCTATCTTAGAAAACACTTGCATGTCAAATTCCTGGTTTCTAGGCAGGGAGACTGTGTCCTTGCGTACAGGAACTCCTTTCAATGCAGCGGATCTATTCTTAGTCCTGCAGGCATTTACATTCGAGAGCTCGCTTTTCTCCTTGACCAGATTGGTTGTATAAATGTCACTGCATGTCCTTCTAGGGCGATTCTTCTGCAAGGTGCAAACGCGTAAGAGACAACATTTCCCAGGGTATTCACTCAGCACTCCTTTTCTGAGCTTGACAAGAGCAGCCACATAAATAGACTCAGGGCACTTTGTGCAGCAGTGCAAGAGATCTCTGGCTGGCGTCTTCGTCTCTCTGTGAAAGGGCTTCCCAAACCCGTCCTGGTGACCTCCCCACGGCCAGTCGAGTTTTCAGCATGCACACAATGAATATGCATGAAGTCAATTTGCATACACTGGAGACTCATTTTTGCAGAATTGTCTCCTACATATTCATTTGTGAATATCCTGAAAATCCAACTGGCTGTGTGGGTCCCCAGGACAGATTTTGATAGCCTGGGTCCACAATGCTCTGAATGGTCGAGCTTAATTCCCAACTTCTAATGCAGGTCTAATCACATATCATTCTTCTGGCTATTCCTGGAGCATGTATGTCTGAAATGTTGCTTATTTTCTCTGCCCTGTTGTACATATCTTCAAGATTTCTTTGTAGAGGGACATCACTTTTCTCCCTCCTGGTTTCTTTATGTATGCTGTTGATTGACTGCCTCTCCTGATTTGGAATGACAGCTTCTGTACATGTTTATGAAAAGATGATAATGCTCGTTTAGCTACCTTCAGCTCTAACAAATCTGTTAGAGGCAATTATACCATCTTACTTCACAAATATGAACCCAAAGCAGTTCACATCACAAATTAAAATACAACCAATACAAAATAATCACTCATGGGCAATTTTTGGAGAGCTGATTAAGATGGGGAAAGGATAATTAGGTTTCTTACCTGACAATTTTTTTTCTTCGAGTCCAACCAGACCAGACAGGACATAAGAGTTTAACACCCCTGCCAGCAGATGGAGACAGAGAAGAATCTGATTCACCAATGTCACTCCTTAAAAGGCACTGTGAAGCCTGCAGCATTTCAGTGTATCTATAACAAAGCAAGCATATTCAACTTCCCCTTAAGAGCATGGGAGAATCAATGAAGTTCCTTAACACTTGATCATAAAAGGACCTACTTAACAACCGAACCGATACAGTATATATATACATACACATCAGGTTGCTAGCTAACAAAGATGGGAGTCTGGACCTAATTTTCCCTTCCTTATTGTCCTCCCACCAGACAAATCCAGTTCAAATGGGAAGTACCTAAGCCCATCTAAAGCCGGAGGGAACCAGACAATCCTTCCCTCATGACCCCAGTCCCAAGGGAGGCAAACTCCCTAGCATGCAGATCCAATCTGTAGTGCTTTGAGAAGGTATGCAAAGACCACCACCACATGGCTGCTTTGCTATTCTCAGGTGACACTGCCTGTCTGTCCATCCACGAAGTTGCTTGAATTCTCATGGAGTGAGTTCACAGGTCCTTTGGAAACAGAAACATACACTGAAGTAATAGCTTCTTTAATCCATCTAACAATCGTGGGCTTAGCAGCTGCGTCCCCTTTCCCTTGACCACCAAAGAGAACAAACAAATGATCCAATCTACTAAAAGAGTTGGCCACCTTCAAATATCTGATTAAAGGTCTATTAACATCCAAAAAATGCAAGTCTTTAAACTTTCCTGACAAGTCCCTCTTCTTGAGCACCAGGAGATCCACTGACTGATTTAAGGTTGAATGAAAACACAACCTTTGGCAAAAAGGAAGGGACTGTATGAATGGATAACCCTGTATCCAAAAACGGAAGAAATGGATCTTTACAAGATAGAGTTTGCAACTCAGAAATATATCTCACTGAATAGCCACCAGAAAAAGCATCTTAAGCATTAAATATTTAACAGATGCCCTTTTAAAGGGCTCAAAGGGAACTGTAGACAAGGTACGCAGAACTAAATTCACAGAAGAATGTTTTTATGACATAGTGGCTGAAGATGATTTATACCTCTAAGAAAACAGGAAACATCTGGTGGAGTTTCTAGAGAGATTTCTTGGACTTCCCCTCTAAAACAAGTAACTGCGGCAACATGCGCCTTCAAAGAATTTAAAGCTAAACCTTTTTATATGCCATTCTGTAAAAAAGACAGAACTATAGGCACTGCAGCTTTAAAGAGAGAAAAGCCAGACTCCCTGTACAAAATATCAAAAATCTTTCAGACTCAAATATAAGCTAATGAAGTGGACTACTTCCTTGCCTGTAAAAGAGTGGCCACAACCTCCTCTGAATAAACTTTATACTTCAATTTTCTCCTTTCAATAGCCAGGTTGCAAGTCAAAATGGAGCCGGATCCTGCATGACCACTGGCCCCTGATGTAACAAATCCCAAAAGTGCTCTAACCTCAGAAGATTCACTGGATTTCCAGAAAGCATTTGAAAAAGTCCCTCATGAGGGACTTAGGAAATCAAAAAGTCATGGGATAGGGGGCAGTGTCCTATTGTGGACTGCCAACTGGCTAGAAGATAGAAAGAGTAGGGCTAAATGGT
The DNA here is from genome assembly GCF_901001135.1 of Rhinatrema bivittatum. Taxonomy (NCBI): domain Eukaryota; kingdom Metazoa; phylum Chordata; class Amphibia; order Gymnophiona; family Rhinatrematidae; genus Rhinatrema; species Rhinatrema bivittatum. Next base: position 472,515,528 of record NC_042618.1, on the reverse strand, counting down.
AAATTTTCCCAATGGAGAAAGGTGAATAGTGGAGTGCCCCAAGGATCTGTTCTGGAACCACTGCTTTTTAATCTACAATATAAATGGGCTCTGACCGACGGCCCGCAAATTTGCAGTAGAGAGCAGCTCTACCACGCATGCGCGGGTGAGAAAGCACGTCGGTCAGAGCGGAGCAACATGGCGCTGGGAGGAAATGGAGCCGTGTGAGGGCTGCCTTGGAAGCGATGGGGAGGAGCAGTGGCGGCGGTATTCAAGCATCGGGCAGGCCAGCAACGTGCCCGGTGGTGAGGCACGCGTAAGGGAGAGACCCCCGGAGATCCCCCATGGAGCAGCGGTGGCGGTATTCAAGCATCGGGCAGGCCAGCAACAAGCCCGGTGGTGAGGCACGCGTGAGAGAGAGACCCCCGGAGATCTCCCATGGAGCAGCGGCGGCAGTATCCAAGCATCGGGCGGGCCAGCAACAAGCCCGGTGGATTATTGAGATCGTCCCCTTCAGCTGGGGGAATTTCAACTTCCTCAAGAGGTTCTCCTTCTGGATCACTGTCCTTACCAAGAAGCTCTTCTCCAGAATCAGTCCCTGAAAATATAGAAATTCTTTCTAGATCCTCACCCATATCTAACCTGGGTCTGTAACAAATTGAGACCTAAGACATCTCTTCTGCCAGAGTTTAAATTATAAAATAGCTTCCCCTTTGGGGGAGGGGGGAACCCTTCCTTAAACTGAAGGCTTTTGTGGGGGGTAGGTTGACGCCACCTGCAGGTCCTCGCCATCGGCTGGCGGAACTGACTGGTGCAAAGACCCAACAGGACCTTCACCAATACCAGCCCATTGCTCCCCATAGGTTGAGCCCTTGGGTGCTGGGGCCGGCTGGACTTAGGTGCAAGGTCTCCAATGATGAAGAATCCCACGATGGCAGCAGACGATAATAGAGTCAAGACGTACCAAAGATGAGGGCAGGCGGTGATCAAGCGAAGTCCAAGAAGTGAGCAAGTGGTCAAGACAGGCAGCAATCAAGGCAAAATCCAGGAAGCAAGCAAGTGGTCAAGGCAAGTGGCAATCAAGGCCAAGTCCAAAAGACGTACTGAGGTCAAAGCCAGAGAAGCAATCCAGGATGAACGCAGGATGAAGAGCAGGAGACAGGAACACAGAGTCAGGAACACGGAGAGATGCAACCAGCTAGTGCTAGGAGCTCGACCTGTTGCTAAGGCATCTACTGCAGGGCAGGTCGGGCTTTAAATAGAAAGGCTGCAGTGACATCATTGCTGGGCACCGCAGGATGTTTCCCGCCGCGGGCCCCTTAAATTGAAGAGACACGCGCGCACAGGGACGCTCACTCAGAAAAGCGGCGACCCCGGCGCGGCGTGGTCTCTTGAGCCCGGAGGCCTGCTGCGTCCAAGTTGGGGGAATCGCAGCAGCGTTGACGTTCCAGCCACTGCCCTAGGTTTTGGGTGAGTGCGGCTGGCTACCGGATAAGCCCGTAGTCGGCCAAATGCAACAAAAGCCTCATACATCAAAAATATAAATTCAGGTGAAAAGGGAATGGGGGGAGGCAAAAGGCAACCAACCCACATCCTTTTTCACTGGGCTCTTTCCACCTTAAGCCCTAATCACAGTCCCCTCCTCTGGAAGGAGGTTCCCCAAAGGAATTATTGCCAGAGGCACTGCACCGGGAAACAGGCAAAATGTCTGCCGCCAGCCCCAAGAGATGCAGCTTAGAGGCAGTTTCAGCTCCACAGGCCTCCCCTTTCAGAAAGTTCCCAGCCTTAACTAAGTCTCTTATGGAAGTCAGCGTAGGCAATGTCTCTGGAAACAGCTATGAACCGATCCTGGCAGTGGCCTTCACACAGAGAACAACGCTGAAGCCTGAAAAAGCAAAGAGCCACAGCTTACCTCTCTCCTCCTGAAACGCAAGGAGTTTTTAAAAACATATGAGAGGGCAGAACTCTCTGTGCTTCTTCTTTCTTTTCTTTTTTTAAAGAAAGTAACGTTGTCAAAAAGATGCAGAAATGAATACTTCCCTGAAGAGAAAACGTGTGCACAGCAGGGCTCTCAAAGAAGACACCTTTACCCCCCCCCCACTCTTGGGACCAGGTTAACCACCTCAGGATAATGGAGGAGGAAGAAGCCATAAAGTCTGCCAGAAAGGCAGGGAAAGAGGGAGCCAGCACTACTGGCAATCAAATCCCCCCCTACTAACATGGACCAAGACAGAAAGGAGCGAACCATAGCTCCCACCCTGCCCGGCTCGTCCCTAACGCCACCAGTATGCACGCCCCAAAGGAAGAAATGCACCGGAAGCAATTTTCCTCAAGTTACCAGTGCTGCTGGATTCAGCGCCTCTGCCATCTGCCGGAGACCGAGAAATACCGTAGTGCTGCAAGCTTCACAGTGCCTTGTAAGGGCTGACGTTAGCAAATCAGATTCCTCTGTCTCCATCTGCTGGCAGGAATGTTAAAGGCAGGTCCTGTCCTGGATTGGTCTGGGGGGACCTTGTTATAATGTAACTTTATACTCTTTCAAATTGTCTCTTGTTATTGGTTGGTTATAATTACTGCTTTGTTCGATGTAAACCGAGTTGATTTGATTTGTATCAAGAAAGTCGGTATATAAAAGCCTTTAATAAATAAATAAATAAATAATAAAGAAAATGTTTTTTTTTTTTTACTTATGTAAATCTCTGTGAAACTTTTCCTGCCTATGATATGGGTTTGACAGAGAGAGAGAGCATCCAGTCCAAAGAACGATACACAGGCAGATGTATGGTCACATGTCGTGTATACATGTAAGTTACACAGACTCAGCAGAATCATTCACAGGGAGGGGGAGGTTTGTATTTATGTGCACAAAGGATCGGCTGTACTTGTATGTGAGTAGATTTGGTGGGATAATTTTCAAATTATACATAAGCATGCAAGTTTGCTTTGAAAATGGAGGAACTTATGCGCATTATTTTGATTCCAGCACTTAGGAAGACTCTTGTCACATTAGCCCCAAAACAAAGTTATCATGTAAAGCCAGAAGCAATCATATTTTATCAGAGGGAATGTTATGTCCCCATCTCACAATGTCGCTTATTCCCGATTTCCACAGTGAAGTTTTATTTATTCATTTATTTTATACTACTATCGCTGAATTCAAAGCAGGACTATAAGGAAAAGGGTACGGAGGGATGATAGAAAAAAAAATGCACATCAGAATGGAGTGAAATGCAATAGCAGCTACAGCAGATATAGTGGAAGCCAGAACAGAGTGCAGCCTCACTGTCTGAACTAAACTGAGCTGGGGCAAACAAGCAGCCTCTCCACTTCCTCATGGCATTTGCTTCAGGTTGGCTTTTTTTGGCATCAAAGGTTTACAAGGCGTATAAGAAATGCTTTCTAGAGCTGGAAATCAATAGAGCGGGCTGGGATCACGATGCACAGAGGCAGCTGTGCTAGCTGATGCGCACGTTAAAGTCTCTGCAAAAAAATTCTCTTTTTCAGCTTTCTGTGAGGAAATCGATGCTTTTTTTGTAGAAATTTTGTCTCCTTCCTGCAGGTGAAGGTCACTATACTGCAGACAGCAGTGTGTGTGGAGGGGGCAGGTATGTTGGGAGGGGGCATAAAACGGCTAAATCAAATCACAAATACAAACAAAAAAAAATCATAGGGCGCCCCCGTCATAGGCACCCTGCACTCCAACTAACTTCTGAGAGGTGGCTGCACCGGGGAGCCAGAGGGCAGGATGCAGGGTAAGCCTGTGCCCGTAACGTGGAAACCCGCAGACTCTGCTACCTAAGGGTGAGCTTTTCCATACAGGGCCCGGGTTTAAGACTGACGCCGGCCGCCGTGCGAACCTGAAAGAGCTCCGGAAGGAAGTCGGGAAAGGGGAGACAGGACACAGCCATTCAAACGTCCAGCAGCAGGGTACAAGAAGGTGCCAGCAGAGCGAATGCAAAGAAATGAAGGTTACAGGGAAAAGAACAACTTAAGGAGACAGGGCTAGCTAGAGGCATTTATCATCCCCCTCCTCAGGTTTAAATGGAATAAGCAGCTCAAAACAACAGACAGCATGGCCAGAAAATAGAAGCGAGTTCTAAGATACTCCTCCACGGCAGTGCCAAGGGGAATGGGGAGGATGTGCTGGAGCGATAAGAAGGTGACAGAGAGACAGAAGAATTATTTCTGCCACCAAGTTAAAAAAAACAAAACCAAAGTCTCTGCGAAGTCCTTTTCTTTTTTACCTGTTCTGTTTTTTGATCATTTTAACCACAAATGTCTTCTGTCTTAGATTGCTCCTCCCTCCGTAGGGGAACTTGCTCAGATGCAGACTGTGCACCAAGTGAAATGGAAACTGAGAAGAATCCAAGACATTTCTACTTAAAACAGAATCAAACACCTCTGAACGGACACAGAAGGACTTCACGGAGACAGAAATAATTCTACCCCCTCTCCGTCTCCTTCTTATCACTGTCACACCTCAAACCCTCCCTCTTCCCCCTTCTCACCCATATTCCCCGGCGATGCTGTCATCTCTTGCTCTGACCCTGAGCCTTCTTCTTGGACCGGAGGAAGGGAATCCTAACATTAGCCTACATTAGCCCCATTAAAACTAGATCAATTTATGGGTTTGCTTTCATGCAATAAGGAACCAAAAAGGAGTATTTTCCATAGCTGAAGGACAAGGGCGCATTTTATGAAGCAAAAGGGAAATGTGAGAAAATACTTTTTTTTTTTCTTCATCACTGAGAGCGTGACGGGCCTGAAACAGATTTTGGTTTCTTCTCTTTCTTCCATTATAAATCCAAGCGGAGATTACAGGAACCAAAACCGTGGCAGAATTCAAGCACGAATGGGATTAGACCCAAAGAGACCTTAGTGGCGGAAGAAGGGAGGGAGGAAGACCACAGTGTGCAGGCAACAACGGGCAGACGGGTCCCCCAGATTTTCTTGCTCTGCCGACGTTTTCTGTGTTTCAGGATTGTGCAGCCAAAACGCCCCCTTTATAGCGGAAGTTACTTAGCTTCGGAAATACCGTGCCAGCCGCTACAAACCGCATCAGTGTGTACTATTATTACTACTAATGCTGAACACTTCTATGCAGCGCTGTACAAAATCACATGAGACACCGCCCCTGCTCAATAGAGCTTACAGTCTAATCAAGACAAAGGAAGGGAAAAAGAGACTTGGGGAATTTCATTTATTAACACACTGGTTAAAAAATGAATGAGACTGTACATGGGACATGCAAGGGTTAAGATGTGAAAGCAGCCTCAGAAAGGTGGGTTTTTAGATGGGATTTAAACAAGATGAGAGAGGGAGCGTGACGCACCAGTTCAGGAAGTCTGTTCCAAGCCCGTGGTGCTGCCAGGTGGAAAGCACAGTCGGAAATTGATAGTGGAGGAGAAGGGCATAGGGAGGATTGACTTGTCCGATGAGCGGAGTGCACGAGGAGGATGTAGAGAGAGATAAGAGAGGAGAGGTAGTGAGGGGCTGGAGAGTGAAGGTATTTGTAGGTGAGTAAGAGGAGCTTGAACCGTATTAGGGAACCGTAGGGAGCCAATGCAGTGACTTGAGGAGGGGGTTATATGGGTGTAGCGACTGGTGAAAGAAGTCACACCGCTGAATTTTGGAAGGATTGTAGTGGAGAGAAATGAGAAACAGATTGCAATAGTCTAAGTGGGGGGTGATGAGAGACTAAATAAGAGTTCTGGAAGTGTGTTTGGAAAGAAAGGGATGGATTTAAGCGATGTTATAGACAGCAGGGGTGGCCAACTCCAGTTCTCAAGAGCCACAAACAGATCTGGTATTCATAATGAATATGCATATGAGAGATTTGTACACAAAGGAGGTAATGCATATAAATCATTGCCATGCACACTCATTGTAGATATCCTTAAAACCAGACCTGTTTGAGGCTCTTCAAGACTGGAGTTGGCCGCCCGATATAGATAAAGAAATATCACATGGTTTTGGTTTTGTGTAGAGAAGATTTCGGGCTGAGGGGAATGGGAGCATGACCTTGTTATCCACAGAAATAAGAGAAGGGAGGAATAGGGGAGGTGGGCTTGGGAGGAAGATAAGGAGCTCTGTCTTGGCCATGTTGAGTTTAAGGTGGTGGTGGGACATCCAGGCTGCAATGTCAGACATGGAGGCAGAGATCTGGGACTGGATGTCTGATGAGATTCCTGCTGTCGAGAGGTAAATCTGGGAATCATCAGCATAAAGATGGTGCTGAAAGCCATCAGAGGGAACCAGAGCACCAGCGGAATTAGTATACAGAGAGAAGAGAAGAGGGCCCAGAAAGAGCCTGAGGCACACCAATGACCACCATATCGGTAGGGGAGGCTTTGGTGCCCTCCCAGGCACCAATGCTGTCCTGGGAAGCAATGCACTGGATCAGCATGTTGAGCTTCACCAGCAGCAGTATGAGGACAAGTGGCATAGGTCCGGTGCCATTGGTGCCACAGGACTGAAGCCCTGCAGCGCCCACTCCACCACCAGTTGGACTTGCCAGTCCAGTATCTTCTCAAACATTGCCGATGCCAACACTGACTGGAGGAAGGAGGGGTGGCCAGATCGCCTTTGAACCCATAAGGCAAATTGGTGACTGGCATCAGGACTGGTGGAGACCATAGTGGGCCCCAGCACCGATGGGGGACTGGCTCTCCTCGCCATAGGGTCGCTTCAGAGGCATCGTGGCATGAGTGGGTGGATCCCCGTGCCTGGCACCATGCATCGACGGGGACCAGTGCCGATGTTTCTTGGCTTCCCTCAATGTTCGGCCTGGTCCCTCCCTGATGCTGAGGCTGATAACGAGGAACCCGATGTCCTCAGCCTGGAGGAGATGGACGGTGGTCAGTCTCTGGCTCTCCTATCTGCCGATGGCGCTAATGATGTCGATGGCACAGTGTCCATTGGGGTGGCTCCCAGGTCCTTTGATGTTGATGGCTCGGACGTCTTCAACCCAAAGAGCTGCTCCATCTTCTTGAGTCAAAGCAGATGTCCTTTCAGTGTAATGGGCACACAAGTGGCAACCCCAGACGTCATGCGATGACCCCAGGCAGAGGACACATTATCTCATGCAGATCAGTGATGGACATGGTCCTTGGGCACCGGGAGCATCGTTAAAACTAGATGTGGCCATGTCAAGACGAAACAAAAGGGACGCAAACCAAAATGATGGATGTGGGCTTCAATGGCTGTTGAGCACCAAGGCACTACTGCCACGGGGAATCGACTGTGAAAGAAAACTTACCAGAATCGCCATGAGAGAAAAAACTGTGAGAAATAGGAAGTTTTCCACAAGGCCAAAAACAGCCAAAAGTGAACTCACTGACACCATGAGGCTTACATCTCTGCGGTAAAAGAGAGACTGGAGAGGGACCCCACGTGGACATTTGGTATAGGGCAAGCTGGGCATGCTCAGTGTGCCAAGTCAAAGTTCTAGAAACTTTGTCTTAAGTTTTCCACATAGAGGGTCCATCTGATGATATCATCCATTTATGAGGACTGACATCCTGCTGTCATTGGAGAATTCGGTTTACTTGTGGCTTTCTGAGGATCAAGACCATTTCCAAATCACATTACAACAGATCTAATACCAATTCCAAGGGACCTTTTTGCAGGATTTTATAGCACTGCATGTAAATATAATATACATGTTGTGATATTTTTACTTCAGAAGACTGCACTTTAAATATTCTTGTTCACGTAAACCCTATCATAAATGTATAATTTTTAATTGTGTGTGGGGAGCGTGTAATATGTGTATGTATATGTGTGTGTGTGGGAGGGGGTGGGGGTGGGGGGGAGAGTCAGGCTGTAAAAGTTTTATCTAGGGCACCTATTATCCTTGCACCGGCCCTGGGAGAATTTGCCAGAGGAAATACTAAAAGTGCAACGGCAGAGGTAAGAAGAGACGCAAGACAGGACAGAGTCCTGAAATGCAATTACCCTGAAGATTTTGCTGGGGTTGCTGTGGCAACCCGGTGGAAGCTCTGCTACCTCCAGTGAAAATGATCACTGCTCGCCGTGGCAATCTGCGCCAAAAAGTGCAGGGCACCACAGGTTTCCAACTGTTTATAATTACCAGCTTCATATTTGACAATGATTAAGAAATGCTTAGGGTGACCCCGCAATTCAAGTTAACACGATTATCAGCACTCGGCACACGATGCAGTATAATGTGCATCTTAAGACGACGACCAGGAATAAGAATGAGGCAGAAAATATTTTGCTGCATGCCCTGCTGGCCTCTCCCCTCCTTCCTCTGCCTCGCCATCTCATCATCTTCCTCCTACCTCTCGGTTCACACTCCTCGGGGGAGCAGCCCTGGCTGCTGACGGGGCAAATGGCTACACAGCGAGTCACGGGATAGTGGAGAGGGATCCAGGCAGCCTTTGCAGAAGAACCCCCTGGTAGTTACTTCGGGGGGGGGGGCTGGGTGTGTGATTGTCCGTCGCCGGCGCTGCTTGCGCCAGGCACGGGCGCTATGAGCTCGTATAAGCCCGGGGAAGGGAAAAATCAACAGTGGCAGAGCTCCGCACGCTAAAGGAATCCACGTGCTTTGCTCTGGCTTTGTGTGCGGGTGCCTCGAGCCTCTGGGACGGACGGTTAAATAAATAAAATATCGCATGAAATACTGAATGTATGCCTGCTGCTGTGCTCCTCTGAGGCAGGAGAGACTGGGGGGAAAAAAATCGCTCCTGCTCCGGGGGGATTTTTCCGTTTAAGGAACACAAAGGGTAAATCTGTGGGTGGAGGGGGGAGGCCCCACGTGGGGGGGAGGGGGGAGCGCGACGATTTTAAAATCAAAGCAAAAGTAAACGAGGCGGGAAATAAATGAAGCCAGCCCAGAGAAGAAAGCCTTTATCCTTCTCTCCTATCTTGCAAAATATGGAAGGCACCTTTAATTATTCGTAGTGCAGTCCCAGTGCAAAGGCACAGAAAATCTGCTCCGAAGAATGCACGGCCTTCCACGGGATCAGCAGGTGCAAGAGCCATTAGCACTGAAAAGCAACCATATGTCCAGAGTGTTTACACAGCCAAGACGTTGTCTCTCGGACTCATGCACAAACCTGTACATAATTTATAAGAAGCAAACAGTGACATCTCGCCATAACGTCCCACTGGGGATCTCGTTTTCTGTTTTCTACAGTTTTGTGTTCAAGACAAAGTAATCGCAGTTTTGCCTGGTTACAGCAGTGACATTCAGCCTGAGGACTGGGAGTTACATGCACATCGCCATGGGAAGGGGGCTCCATCTGGCTCTTTTACACCAGCAGCTTCAAAAATCACCGCGCACTTTTAAAAGTTCGTATGATAACACCTGAAAGCAGTTTTTCGTAACGCGGCTTACTCCACAATTAACTACCCGACATGTTGAGTGCCACCGGGCTGTACTGCCAGTGCCTGTGTCACAAGCAGAGCAAAGGGCACAATTCTGAGCTTAGGTTATCTCTGACAGCTTTCCTGACGTCTGTTCCCAGTGTCCCTTTGCATCAAACACTAAGCACGTCCAAGGGTGCAGGGGGGAAGGGGATGAAGGGTATACACATGTAAACAATAAGGAAACAGGCATGGAATATTTCTGGTGGCCTTTTATCCAGCAGTAGTCCTCATGCTCAGGGCAGGGATCCAATGCCATCAGCCATCATTTGCAATTTCCAGGGGATGTTTTACCCTATTTTTTTGCACACACATCATCCCCCCTCCCATGTGCCTAGTGTGGTCATTGCATGCTCCCTCCGCAGATCGAACCGGAGACCTTCCACGTGCACCGCCGCCAAGACACGGGGGGGGGGCGCGGCCTGCGGGCATGGACGTCTGGTGAGCGTTCGGGCAAGTGCGGGGCCTCGACGAGACACGATCCCAAGCCGATGGTTTTTTTTGTGATGGGTTTCCGGGGCCTGCCCTGAAACAAGAGCCCCTACCTGTCCATGGAGAGCTGCGCCACCAAGGTGACGTCTGTACGGTCAGCCGCCGGCTCGTACTCGTAGTGCAGGAAATACAGGTGCGTGCGATGGACGGTGAAGCGCTCCCTCCGGAACTCGTAGCAGAGGTCGTCCTCGTCCAGCTCCGCCAGCTGATTCTGAAGCTGTGAATCGCAAAAAAACAGACACCACGAAGGGAGTGAGGGGGCGCTGGTACGTTTTAGTTTTGTATTTTTCTTTTACCGTTCTCAGTATTTTTAATTTTGCCAATACAATGGCAGTTATTCTTGTTTCTGTCAGGAAGGGAAATAAAAGTAAATTAATCAAACGACATAACTCATTATTATTTTTTTTTTTTTAAGCATTTTTACCTACTTCCCAGCACAAACCTGTTACAGTGAAACAGAATACAGTAGAGTCAAGGAAGAGAAGTGCAAAGGTGCAGACAAGAACCCTAACCAACACAAACCAAAAAAAGCGCTACAGCGGCTCAGAGAAGGACTTCCCAAAGATGTGTGGGCTTTCAGGACACCACAAGGCATATGCATAAGACATTTGCATGTAGTGGAAACATGGTAAATGCAGATTTATCTCATGCATATTCATTGCAGACTGGCTGCATGGCTCGCTGAACCAGATCTGGAATGTCCTGGATTAAAGTGGCTTTTATCATCCCGAAGACGTATTTCATAAAAAGGAAGGTGTGACACCCCCCTCCCCCCCCCCAGAGCATGCCAGAGGGAGCTGATGATCAAACGCTGCTCCCTCCCCATACAGTGGAGCAGGCTGTGCCAGGGGAACAGCAGGTCCACCACAGAGCCGTGCCAGACTCAGCTGAAAACTGTGCTTCCCTTCAAATAATCTATGAGGGCCCTTTCACCTCTGTGATCGAGGCCGCTTTTCTGTTATCCCTCACGTGTGGCCAGCAATAGCGCATAGCTACATCACCCCCCCCCCCTTCACACTTCCTCCAGAGTGAAACAAGTGCCCATGCAATGCATCCTGGAAGTTACTAAACCCCCAACGCATTTTGGAGATGGCGGCGTTCTTCTATAGGCGTGAATAAGGACAGGGGATACTCGCTCTGCGCAGGCGGATATAAATGAAAACTGAATAATACACCCTTCGTTTTGCTGCTGGCCTCGCCTTCCTGTGGGGGCTGCTACCCAATATCTGTCCTTCAATACCCTCCCCACACGAGTCTCAGCATCAGGGCACGTGGCTCCTTTAAAAGTCCGTGGCACTGCAGGACGGCGATCCCATGAGTTTGCTGAACTAGGGGGAGGGGAAAAATTGCTCCGGGGAGCTGGTAATGAAGGGCACGGTGCCAAGATTTCTTTTACTGGCTCATTTAATTATACTGGGAGTAAAATATTCCCCTGAGCCAATGAATCATTATACAGAACTTGAACTCTGACAAGGTCACATGCCATTTAGAGAGAGGGAATTTAGTTAGATTGCATAAAATGTATCAGTGGCTCCCAAGATGGAATATTTATTAGAGGAGAAGCGCCGGGACGAGCATCGGGAGATTTGTTGGTGTGTTCAGGAAAAACACTTGCAAAGTATATCTGCCGCGGCCTTCCTGTAGTCAGTACAGCCGCAGTGTTGATTTAGTTCCTGCTTATTAAGCTATTCTCTCTCAATAGCTCAATACCAGTTTAATTACAATAAATATTTCACAAACGGATTGAGGGGCTGGAAAAACATATTTAAGCGAGCCAATCTATTTCATGCCTCCGAAATTACGGACTTTTGACGTTTCACACCGGCTTTCAGCCTCGCAGGCTCGGCCGTCGGGGGTGGCGTGAGCTGGGCCGCGCTTACGCGCTTCGGCATATGTGCGCGAGCGTGCTCTCGCTGCAGAACACCAGCCGAGCCTGCGATGGTAAAAGCCGGCATGTGAAGCTTCAAATTCTGGTGCTGGGGGGAAAAAAGCACCTGTGTACTTTGCCCCCTGCCTTGCGCAGGCCCAGGAACGCACATCCGCTCGACAATGCAAATTTTATGCACTCCCAGGAAATCCTCTTTACGATGCAGCCAAAGGCGTGCATGGACGTTCAGCTGCTGTGCGGGGGTGCAAGTTTCCACTCGCGGGATGTAGCCGGCTAACTCAGCAGTTACCTGGCTGGACCCCCCCCCCTCAGATACAACTCTGCTTCAGTGGTCAGCTCCATCCATTCTTACGCCTGCTGTCCCGCTCCCAGCGAGCGAGAGCCACTGTGATAAGACTTCATTTTAGCGATATGGGGAAAAGCTGTGCAGAATTCATTTCCAGGGACCGTAGCAATCCCTTTTTACATATGGTATAAAATATTTTTAAGGAAACAGATTTTAGCCCAATCTTTTATCTGGGCAAGCAGTAAACTCCCAGAAAGCCTTTAATACGTGCATTTGGCTTCACATCTATAAATCCGCATATGAGTAAGTTTGCAATAAAATATAGAATCCTCTGTTTGAACAATCATTAAACAAACACATGCAACGCGTACAAACACCTCCCCTCCATACAGAATTCATAAAACACAACAGAACATGCAACCAACTGCATCACCAGAAGATTCACAGTAGTAACAAGCTTGGAGTCCCCTCAGCGCTCACCACGGAGTTGCAACCACCTAAGGGTATGGCAAATGGACTGCAAACTGCAGGTCAACTGGAAATGTTAGTTGAGTTGATCTGGGCATGGAGGACAGTAAGAAAGAGGTGGAAGAGATCCACAAGGTTAAAAAAAAAAACACCCAGAAAATAAAACAAAACCGATGGTTTGTGGCAGATGCTGTCACTGGTTGCGTCTGGCTCTTGTGCATTTCCAGAAATTAAATGCCAGAGTGTGGAGGAAGCCAGAACTGCGAGATGCAAAGTAACAGACGGGGCAGGATGAATTGGATTTGCTAAATTAGCTCTTTGCACAGGCAGCTGCGGTGTGCTCGCCCACACCAGCACAGCAGAACCTGCTCCAGGCATAGCTGTCTGAAGTCTCTCTCTTGTCTTTATTTTCATAAAGGAAGAGAGAGATTTGAAAACAGGGCTACACCAGTCCACAGCTCCCTGCTTTCATGAGACTGTGGCTCGGCCCTAGTCTTCTGCCTACCATTCCTATAACCTACAGGTAAAGCCGTCCACCTTTTCCATGCAGAATCATTCAGTGCATTGCACAGAAAGAGCTGGGTGGGGAGGCGAAAGTCCAGGACTAGACTTGAAGTTTCAAAAATCTGCCTTCAATGCGGGTAACAGGGGACAAAATATTAAAACCGTGCATAAACCTAGATCAGAAGCGCAAGACCCTGGGGTCCTCCAGGACTGCAAGCGGGCCTGGTTTCCTGAGTAATCGAGCTATGCAGATTATGCAGGTTACAATAGCAAGAGTACACAAATATGCCTGAGGAATATCCATTCTCTAGATCCCAAACTCCGGGCTTCCTTGCAGCTCTTCAAGATCAAGGTCATGCACCTGGAGGAGTAGCCTTCAGGCTAGTGCAGCGGGCTGCAAATCAGGGATACTCAGAAGCTCGGGGTTCAAATCCCTCTGCTGCTCCTTGTGGCCTTGGGCAAGTCACCTCACCCTCTATTGCCTCGGGTTCAAACTTAGGGCCCCCTTTATTAAGCCTTTTTTTCCCCCATAGACACAGAATGGGAGAAAAGCCTTAGTAAATCCGGCCCTTAAGACTGTGAGCCCCTCTGGGGACAGGGAAATACCTGGAGTACCTGGAGGCAGTACCTGAAAGGCAGAATATAAATCAAATGCAACAAATAAATAAATACATGGAAAGAGTGTCCTCCATTCATTCATGAGAGAGGCAGCGTGCAGGCTGCCCAGGAAACTCTGCACTGCTAAGGTGCATCATGCTCTGCCCCTAGGAAGCATCTCTAATGGGGAAAAAGTGGCATTCGCTGCCCAGGCATGGTCTACCCCTGCTCTCTGTGTACCAAATGCTAACTACTGTGCCAATTCAGAAGGCAGTTTTAATGACAGGTGGCCAGCGACCTAGAAGCGTGCAGTTCTGCATTCATCCTTAGCACAATCATCTAAACCAGAACCCTCTGTGTCCCTGTGCCGATCCACAGTCAGCCCATTTCAGCGCCCCGGGGATGGATTCTGTATCCTTATACTAATCCACTGACTTACACAAGAACATAAGAAATGCCAAGCTGGGCCAGACCGAGGTTCAGCAACCTGTCTCCAACAGTGGCCAATCCAGGCTGCAGGTACCTGGCAGATCCCCTAAAGTAGATCTAATTTCTGTCACTCATTGTCAGGGATAGCAATAGCTTTCTTTAGTCTACTTGGCTAAGAATGTACCATGGACTTTTCTTCCAGGAACTTGGCGACAATCTGATAGAAGGCCCTTTGAGAAAGAGACCATTCCCCTGTGACCACATTATGGCAAATGAGGCAATCCGCCTGGACATTCTCCGTATCCACAATGTGAGACTCTGAACTAGGCCTATAAATTAATCTCTGCCCAAAAAAGTTGCAGCATTATCTCTGACCACACTTGAGGAGTCCTGGTTGCTTTCTGATGGTTTATACACACTGCATTTGATATCATGCTGACCCGCCTGCCCCACTGACCAAGGAGCTAATTTGAGGAAGCTAGCCAAGTTGCCTTGGCTTCCAAGTGGTTGATGGAACAGCTTGCTCTTTTAGGGGGGGCCATTGTCTTTGAGCAACCCATTCCTTAGCATGCGCTCCTCCAGTCCGTTGTTACTATGGATCCAGGCAAGTGCTTGCTGTACAGTCATCTTCACAAGCTCTAGCTTGTTGACTCTGGCAGCAGCAGTCTCACGGGATAGTCTCAGGGACTGGGTATTCCACCTGGAACGCAGGCCCATTGAAAAGGACACACATGCACCCTCGCCCAGGTACTAAATCTCAGGCTGCCTCCATGGATCCGAGAGTCTGGAGGGAATCCTGGCTGCCAACAAAACTCAGATCTGAACTCTTCAATTTGTTAGATTTATATATAAGATATATAAGAAGATATATAAGAAAATGCCATACTGGGCCAGACCAAGGGTCCATCAAGCCCAGCATCCTGTTTCCAACAGTGGCCAATCCAGGCCATAAGAACCTGGCAAGTACCCAAAAACTAAGTCTATTCCATGTAACCATTGCTAATGGCACTGGCTATTCTCTAAGTGAACTTAATAGCAGGTAATGGACTTCTCCTCCAAGAACTTATCCAATCCTTTTTTAAACACAGCTATACTAACTGCACGAACCACATTCTCTGGCAACAAATTCCAGAGTTTAATTGTGCGTTGAGTAAAAAAGAACTTTCTCCGATTAGTTTTAAATGTGCCCCATGCTAACTTCATGGAGTGCCCCCTAGTCTTTCTACTATCCGAAAGAGTAAATAACCGATTCACATCTAAAATCATCTCTCATGATTTTAAACACCTCTATCATATCCCCCCTCAGTCGTCTCTTCTTCAAGCTGAAAAGTCCTAACCTCTTTAGTCTTTCCTCATAGGGGAGCTGTTCCATCCCCTTTATCATTTTGGTTGCCCTTCTCCATCACAATTATATCTTTTTTGAGATGCGGCGACCAGAATTGTACACAGTATTCAAGGTGCGGTCTCACCATGGAGCGATACAGAGGCATTATGACATTTTCCGTTTTATTCATCATTCCTTTTCTAATAATTCCCAACATTCTGTTTGCATTTTTGACTGCCGCAGCACACTGAACCGACGATTTCAATGTGTTATCCACTATGACGCCTAGATCTCTTTCTTGGGTTGTAGCACCTAATATGGAACCCAACATTGTGTAATTATAGCATGGGTTATTTTTCCCTATATGCATCACCTTGCACTTATCCACATTAAATTTCATCTGCCATTTAGATGCCCAATTTTCCAGTCTCACAAGGTCTTCCTGCAATTTATCACAATCTGCTTGTGATTTAACTACTCTGAACAATTTTGTGTCATCTGCAAATTTGATTATCTCACTCGTCGTATTTCTTTCCAGATCATTTATAAATATATTGAACAGTAAGGGTCCCAATACAGATCCCTGAGGCACTCCACTGTCCACTCCCTTCCACTGAGAAAATTGCCCATTTAATCCTACTCTCTGTTTCCTGTCTTTTAGCCAGTTTGCAATCCACGAAAGGACATCACCACCTATCCCATGACTTTTTACTTTTCCTAGAAGCCTCTCCTGAGGAACTTTGTCAAACGCCTTCTGAAAATCCAAGTATACTACATCTACCGGTTCACCTTTATCCACATGTTTATTAACTCCTTCAAAAAAGTGAAGCAGATTTGTGAGGCAAGACTTGCCCTGGGTAAAGCCATGCTGACTTTGTTCCATTAAACCATGTCTTTCTATATGTTCTGTGATTTTGATGTTTAGAACATATGACCTAATATCAAACCGAGCTCCCAGAAAACCAGTGTCTGAGACGGCTGAAGATTGACAATCAGTCCCAAGACCTGTAATATCTGAACCACTCATGAGAAACCACAATATTCTCTTGAAAGGGCTTTGTGTCTATCAGCCCAATTGATCAAATAACGGTGCACCTTGTACTGCATTGCTGCCACCACCAGCATCACCTTCGACAAGGATCTCGGGCCATTGCTAATCCAAAGGGATAGTCTGCCCTAGTAGTGCCAAGGTTGGGAAGTGAAGAAGCTCTTTCAGGATTAGTATGTTAGGTCCAAAGAGGTCAGAAATGCTAATTTCTGAACTGCCAGAATTACTGATCTGCAGGTTTCCACCCTGAAGTACGCTACCATCCAGAAGACAGTGACTCGCTGCCAGTTCAGGATAGATGAAGAGCCTCTTCTTCTCTGGGAATATAAAATAAATGGAGCAGTGTCCTAGCTCTTCCTGGTCCTTCAGCACTGGAATTACAGCCATCAAGTTGAGAATTCTCTGCAGGGCAGTCCTCTGTCAGCTTCTCTGTTGTCGACCAAGCAATAAAGCACAACCATAACAGTGACGAAAACAGCATGAGTGAATTCTAGAGTGCTACCATTTTAATACTTCCAGGCTCCAACGAGCCAATGTAACCTGGGGTCCATGACTGCAAAAACTGAGGCAGATGGCCGCCTATAAGTGGTACTGGAAATAGGATTCCCTAAGCACATATTGAGCTACTAGAAGACCTGAAGTCTGTGGCTCCATCTTTGCCTCTTTTCATAGATCAAAGAGACTGGAATCTGGAAGAGAGCTTAGACAGTCTTCCCGAAGCATTGTGGCCCAGCCTGACTCTTAAGTCTCAATACTAACTGCAAAATGAATAGCACCAACAGTGACCCTTAGTTCTATCACTAGGATCATTGCTTCAAGTCACCCAGTATCTTTGCCATCATTTCCATGCTACTCTACCAACAAGAGTCGACCCTTAAGCGGCCGTATAGTCAAATAGAATAGAAGTAGAGTCTGTTGACCAGGTGCATATCCAGAGGAATTTCCAAGTGGCTATCATGGTCACCACCTTTCTGTCCGAGTAGCATACCAAATTGTAGTCAGCCTCTGCCCAGCATGCAGCTCCCAGCTCTAATGGTGGAAAAAATCTGGCCCTTGCGGGAGACTAAAGAGCTTTGCCCACAGTCTCCATGATCTACTTAAGCACCGACTTTATATTTTGTTCTGAGCATTATTAAGAGCCATCCTTCTGCCACTGGGATGGTAGTACTTGCAGCCATAGAGTCTACCGAGATTTCCATCTGGGAAGAACTCGTCCACCTCCTGAGAGGCCAACAGATATAGTCCAGAGAGAGGGAGTGAAACACTTTTAAGGACAGCCACAGAAGCCATGGTCATCTGCTCGCCTGGAGAAGAGGAAGAAACCTAAAGTCCTTCTGTATAGCACCATGACCGGGTTCCTTTGGAAGAAAAAGTCTACCATTTCTTATCCTCTGCAATACACCTTGTACGCAGAGACTGTGCAATCAGGGCCAATGCCCCTTCTACAAAGAGGCACCCCCTTTCCTTCTTCCACACCCCCTGCCAACTTCCTGAGGAAAAACAAACCCGACGAGAGAATCCTCAAATAAATCCTCTGGAAAGCCACTTTCTTCTCCTGCCTTGATTTTCTTTCGATCCAGAGATCTACCAAAAAAAAAAAAGACAGACGGCAATTTGGGGTGGGGGTGGGGGAGGCTGAGATAGACCCCTGCATAGTAACAAGCCCCAATGGGAAATAGCCCAGGGCAGGAAAGGGACTGCCACCACGGTGGAAGATAACCCAGCTAGTGTGAGGACAGGGAAGGGACATGGCGCTCTAGTTCCATCCCTACTCTTTCTGAGTTGAGAGGTGGGGGCCCACACAGCAGGTCAGGATCGCAGCATCACTGCTGCATTCACGCTCACCTTGCCCAAGCTAAGGGGTGAGGACCCACAGCCAACTTCACTGCCCCACAGCGTTTTTATAAGGTGACACTGTGTCCACATGCTGACCGTGGGAGGGTCGGGGAAGGAGGCCAGAACAGCTCTGCTGTGTCGTGTGGCTTTAAAAGGCTGCTGGCATCCCCTCTAAAATCAGAGACCTGTGGAAAGGGTTTCCATTTCAGCAGCGCCGGTCACGGACCCTCCTGCTGACACAAACTCACTCCCATGAAGGCTTCCTCAAGCTTTGGAATAGTACTGGCAACGCTTTGAATTTCCCACTTCGAAGGTACTATTTGCTGAGCAGAGTGCAGGCTTTTCTCCCCGCTCCCCCTACACCATTACTCCTCCTCCAAATGCTCCCGGACCTGAAAGATCCCCCAAAACGGGTACTCACGCCCCAACTGGCCTCCTCAGCTCCGAGAAATTCGGTCCAGGACTGCTGCTGCTCCTCCTATCATGCACATCCTTCAAGGCCGCTCCTCCCTTCACAGGGATATCCCGTTTAGAAACAGCACAGACAAGCGCATCCACTTTCGGGAAATGCAGACGCTCTCGCACCACTGGATCCAGGGGGTACAGGCCTTCCAAGGTCCTATCCCCTTTAAAATTTGCCTCCAGGGCGTCTCACTCAGGATCAGTCAGTTCTTGAATGACTTCCATAACAGGGAAAAAAAACACAAGCGGCTTTACGCAAAGAAACCAAAATGGGATTTTTTTTTTTGGGCTCAGCCACGGAATCTGCCCCAGGAAATCCCAGCATCTTTAATGTCAGTGAAATCAGAGCCGGCAGCTCATCTCTATGAAAGAACCGCAACATATAGTCCCTATACGGTTCCAGTCCGGGAGGAGTTTCCCCATCCTGCGGAGAGTCAAGATCTGCCTCATCGTCATCAGTGCCCTCTGGATTCCTGCCGGGAACACCTGCGGTTCCAGGTGCACTTCAGCGCTTAAACGTAGAACCCGGGAGAGGGCGAGGCCACCGCCTGAGGACCTGACCTGGCAGGATTGTGCGGGGCAGAGGGCTACGCCTGAAGACAGGATTGCAATCCCTGAAAAGATTTTACCCAAGGAAAAGGCAGAAGGATCCACGCCAAAGCCAGGAGGCTCTTGTGCGGCGCCTGCTGAGCCGCCGTTCCCCCGCTGAGGAACCAGACAAGGGAGTCCCTAGGTCGGGCGTCCCCCCAGACATGTCCTTAACCAGGCCGCCATCAGGCTGGGAAGAGCCGGGCTTAGTAAAATCAGAGGAAGGTAATTCTCCCTGAGCCTGTAAGCAGCGCTGGCACAAGTTAGAGGGCGCGCCAGGCTGAGATGCACGAATAATATGTCAGGCACCACAGAGGGAATAGTGCTTAGGTTTCTTCGCCACCGGCGCCATTAATCCATCAGTACGCTTAACAGGTGACTGAAGATGCGAGTCCTGCCGAGTTCCCACTGAAAAAATTTAGGGACACAAAATTTATGCGCAGACAATGTAAGCGTCCCAAGTCCGTGCCACTAAACTAAGTGCACTGTCACCACACTGAACCTGGGCACGCAACAGGTTGTACCAGAATGTGCGCACAGGCGGCGTGCCCAAAAGAATCTGGGCGCACAATTCGGACGCACAGCCGGATATGCAGAAAAAAAGCACGTGAAAAACACCACCATGGCCTACCACGTGGAGCTCAGAAAGAAGCCTAACAGCGGGGCATAGCTCACCCGGGCTGCTCAACCCACCAGGCCACCCAGTTCCCCTAACCCCCCCCCAAGGGAGCGTGAACAAACGTCAGAATGGTGCACCGAGCACGGAGACCGGAGGAAGTCCTACAACAACCTCTCCACTCTGCCTTTCTCTCTCTTTTTTTTTTTTAAACTTACCTGAGCGCCTTCCCGGCTGAATACAGAGATGGTTTCCAGCTGCGGGGGCAGAAGGCATATACCATCGCCCGCGTGCTCAGCTTCCTGCACCCGCTGCCTTTCAGCTGCTTAATTCAGCTAAGTCCATGCTGGCCAAATAACCAGCTACCGGACCAAGGCACTCATCTGAGGGACCACGGAAATCACCATAGGAATTGTCAGCTGGTGGAGGGACCATTAGGTATCACCCTCAGGAGAGCGGGGCAACTCAAATCTCCAATTATTTCTCCTCTAAATTTGAAGCAATCCCCAGTAGGGAAATACATGTCCACCATTTGCTGGAGACGGAGAATACTGGCAGGCTGATATCACTGCAGGTTAGACCGCACCTTGAATACTGTGTGCAATTCTGATCACTGCATCTCAAAAAGGATATAGCAGCACTGGAGAAAGTGCAGAGAAAGGTGACCAAAATAAGGAGCATGGAACAGCTGCCCTATGAGATAAGGCTAAAGAAGTTAGGGCTGTTCGAGTCTGGAGAAGAGACAACTGAGGGGGATATGATAGAAGTCTACAAAATAGTGAAAGCACTTGAACAAGTTAATGTAAATCGGTTATTTACTCTCACAGATAATAGAAGGACCAGGGGGCACTCCATGAAGTTAGCAAGTAGTTCATTTAAAACAAATCGAAGAAAATTCTTTCAGTCAGCACATAGCTAAGCTCTGGAATTCATTGCAGAGGATGTGGTTACAGCAGTTAGTGTAACTGGGTTTAAAAAAAGGTTTGGATATGTTCCTAGAGGAAAAATCCATAAACTGCTATTACAGTAATTAATAAGCAATAGTAGCTTGTGATCTATCTAATGTTTGGGTACTTGCCAGGTACTTGTGACTTGGATTGGCCACTGTTGGAAACAGGATACTGGGCTTGATGGACCCTTGGTCTGACACAGTATGGCAAGTCTTATGTTCTTATCTTATGTTCTTATATATACTGTAATGTCAGTTTGTTCCGTCTCCATCTGCTGGTAGAGGTGCATAACCCACTGGTTCTGAATCCATCTAGCTGCATGCTAGGAAATATATTGTTTACACCTTTTCCTAGGTGGTGAGTCCCAATACAGAACCCAGGATTGCGTATCTGTAGTTGGGATTATTTTTTCCTATGTGCATAACTTTGCACTTTTCCACGTTAAATTTAATCTCCCCTTTAAATACCCAGTCATGTTAAACCAGGCAGGTCCCAGTACCAACCCCTATGGCACTCCACTAATGACCCTTCTCCCTTTGGAAAACTGACCCTCTGTCTTCTGTCTTTTACCAATTCACAGTAGGCTCCTGCTTCCTATCCCATGACTTTTTATTTTTTATTTATTTGGGGTTTTTTATATACCGAAGTATAGCGTTTTGCCTTCACTCCGGTTTACAGGATAACAACGTAATACATACAAATATCTTATAACTATCTTTAACATTCAAAGAGTAGAACCTTATTTAACATATTAAATGGGAAAATTACAGGAGATAATCTATACGAAGATATAATATATGATATTCATTAGCTATTATGTGGAACAAATAGCAATCTGAGCAGGGGAGGGATAATGTATGAAATGGGTCTGGGAAGGAGCTCGGGGTATGTTAGGTGGTTTCAGGTAAAGACTTGATAAGGTTGCATGAGGAACGAGGGCGAATTTGCTGAGGCGTCTTTCATGGGGGACTCTGTCAAATGCCTTCTGGAAAACCTAATACACTAATGGCCGAATTTTAAATCGGCCACGTGCGTAAAAATCGCCACTTACGCATGTAGGTGGGACCTGCACGTGCTGCGCGCATTTTCAAAAAGGCCCAGCCACATGCGTAAGTGGTGATACGCGAACAAGTGCCGGGCCCTGAGAAAGGGGTGGGCTGAGGGGGAGGAGTAGGGCGAGGTGGGACAATGGCCATTAGCTGCTGTCCTGGAGGAGCGCGTGCCGGCAGCCGGCCGGCGTGCATAAATTACTTGCTGCTCCCAAGGAGCAGCAAGTAATAAAATAAAAAAATTCAGGCAAGGTAGGTTAGGATTAGGGAATGGGGAGGAGAGGGGAAGGGGAAGGAAGGTTAGGCAGGGGGGTTAGGGAACTGGGGAAAGCCCGATTGCGTCGCCACGCGGACTTTGCAAAAATTCCCTCCCCCTTGCGCTCGCCACCCGCACATGCGGATTATAAAATGCATGCAGCCAACGGATTTTATAACATGCGCGTGCACGTTATAAAATCGGCGTGTCCATGTGCCGGGAACCGCGCGCACATGGACGCGCCCGCATGTTTTAAAATCTACCCCTAAATCTAGCTGCTCACCTCTACCTGAACGTTTATTTACATCTTTAAAAAAATGTAAAGATTGGTAAGGCAAGAGTTCCCTTTGCTAAAGCTATGTTGATTCTTCCCCAAACTTTGAAGTCTGGGTGATTAGCTCTGGTGAAAATAATAAAGGAGAGGGGCCATCTGATCCCTCAGTTCCAGCGAGGCCCAGTTCCTGGGTAAACTGGAGTGAGTGCAGCAGGACTGCAGCATTGGGCCTTTGGATAGTGCGGTAATCACTGCACGCTCACAGCAGCGCGGTCCATCCGGCGCTTGTCGGGATGCCTGGCTCTTCTGCGGTATTGCCCATCGTCGATAGCTGCGCCCCTCAGCTCAGACGTTTAGTCCTCCGAGCTCACGGGTCGCACAGGAATCAAGCTCCAGCCCAGCAGGTACATAGCCTGGAATAAATTCTGCAGCTGCATATTTACTCCCTGCCCCCAAATTGCACCATCTGCTTCCCTGCACAAGGAAAAGGGGTTTTTTTTTAGAATACACTTGGATTCATCTCCTTTTTAACTTGTAATTAAAGGTGATACGGCTCTGCCATTCTCCCTTCGAAGAATTTAATAAAACAAGAGGAACAGAAAGCTTGGGCTCCCTGGCAGCTTCGGCAGATAAAATTAATCGCAAACCAGCAGATGTGGGGGGGGGGGGGGGGGGGGGGAGGAAACTGTGACTGAAACAATCTTGGCTGACGGATTGGGGGGGGGGGGGGGTCACAGTTACCAGGGCATCCAAAGAGCACCCGGCAATGCACAACCAGAGCACAGCAAATGTCATGATGCCAAGGGAAATGTGTAAAGATAAACTGTTGAAACATTGCAGGAGAAATTCATTTCATTTCTTCGGTGGCTATTTTTTTGTGTGGAGCTCTGGCCAGACTGCACACTGTTTGGTCGCACTCTGTTTTCTAAATTGATCTCATTTGGGCAATTGAAGTAAAAGATGTAAGACGTTAGCCACTTAGGGCCTGACTCATGACGGCTTTCCTCCCATTCTGCGTCTACAGGGGATAAGAGACCTTGATGAATCAGGCCCTCGGCAGCAGCGCCGCTACCTGCTAGCACGGAGGACGTCTTTAACAGGTTGCACTGACTGCTTCTTGGGAGTTTTTTCTGTCCTGAGAAGGGAAAATAAATAGCCAGCATGACGAAGGCTGTTTTCAGTAAGAGCTGTTCTCTGGGATCAGGATTAACGGCCTGTGTTCGCTTCTCCCTGAGAAACGATTTTGCCAATCCCCCCCCCCCCCAAAGCACAGTACCGGTTGGTTTTTTTTTGTTTTTTTGTTTTGTTATTTTTCTTTCCCTGAGAACCCATCGTGGAAATGAAGGAATCCGGGCCGCACGCACTCACGTTTTCACTGTTGACGTCCGCCTCGCTGGGGCAGCCGAAGAGCTCTCGCCGGAGGAGGTTGCCGTCGTACTCCAGGAACGTCAGGTAGAGGTTACGGAAGAACTCGACGTGCTTGTTCTTCACGCGAAGCTTCTTGGGCGAGTTCCAGTGGATGACCTGTCGGGGGAAAAAAAAAGGCAAAGAACGTGAAGGGAGGCGCTGAAAAGCAGGACTTGGGCCAGTCTCAGCCCTTCTCGCTGGTACTCGCCCTCGTGATCTAATTCAGAGGCATGTTTTCTTAAGAATACCACGACGCGCAGCAGAATTTAAACAACATTTCTGGCTCTATAATTTCCAGTCCTTGTGGCCTACCTTCAAAAATAAATAAATAAATAAAAAGTTCTAATCCTGCCGCACAAGCTCCGTAAAACCAGGCCACAACTGCCTGCAGAAGCAAAACAAAAATCCTGGGAAATCTCCATCTCGCGCAAACGCCCTTACACATCTTGTTGCTCTCCCTAGCCATTCTTAACTGTAGGCTAGAGATTTTCACGGCTCTCTTCCTCCTGAAGGGAAGCTAAAGCATCATAAATTTAATTCCGGCTTCAGCTCTGCGAGCACTTAATACAGGAAAGAGGGTTAAAATAATTTAGCACGGGACTGGGCTGCAAGATCCTTTCTGTTCTCTTCACTGGGAAGGGGGATTACAGCACAGCAGAGGGCTGAGCCATACAGAGCCACGATTGGGAACTGCAGGACTAACGTTTACCTATTGGGGTACATTGTGCCCACGGGGTCTGCAACCTAATGCTGAAAGGGAAAATCCCAACAGACTTTCCCTTTGAAAATTCAGATGGGCAGAGGAAAGCGGCTACTTGGTATCCCATGCACTACACACCGGCTTTGAAGCATGTGTGTGAAAGTACACCGCATGTACTTTACCTCCTCAAACCTGACCACACCCATTTTATCCCCATGGGTAGATGTAATTGGCATCTCAGAGACTGGTGGAAGGAGGATAACCAATGGAACAGTGCTATACCATGGTACAAATTATATTGCAATGATAGGGTGGGAAAATTTGATGGGGGTGTGGTGCTTTATGTTAGGGATGACAGACTCCACAGGATAAAGATCCTGCAGAACACTAAATACACAGCAGAATCTGTATTTGTGGAAATCCATGAGTGATAGGGAAGAGTGTAGTGGTGGGGGTATACTATCATCTGACTGGCCAAAATGCACAGATAGACAATGAAATGAACAAACAGATGATGAAATGCAAGATTTAGTACGAGAGGTAACAGTAGTGGGCCACTCGGCAACAGTGATCATAATGCAATCAAATTTGACTTAGTGACTGGAGAGAGGACATTAAGTAAATCTACTGCTCTAGCATTTAACTTTCAAGAGGGAGACTTTGATAAAATGAGGAAAATAGATTTAAATAAACAACAACCTAAAAAGTGTAGATACAAAGGTAGAGAGTTTACATTAGGAGTGGACATTATTTAAAAACCATCTAGGAAGCCCAGACCAAATGTATTCCATGCATTAGAAAAGGCAGAAGGAAAGCCAAATGACTGCCAGCATGGTTAAAAGATGAGGTGAAAGGCTACTTTAGCCAAAAGAACTTCTTTCAACAATTGGAAAAAGCATAAGCATTGACAAGTTAGATGTAAAACACTGATAAGGCAGGCAAAAAAAGAGATCATGAAAAGAAGCTAGCCACAGAGGCAAAATCTCATATATATATATTTTTAAAATATATCCAAAGGGAGTCAGTTGGACCATTAATGAAAGAGGGGTTACAGCAGCACTTAAAGAAGACAAGGCCATAGTGGAAATAGTAAATGAATTCTTTGCATCATTGCTTACTTAAGACGATGTTGGGGAGAAATCTGTACTGGAAACAATATGTAATGATGATTCAGAAGAATTGAAACAAATCATGTTTGAACCTGGATGATGTAGGCAGACTGACAAACTAAAAAAATAGCAAATTGCCTGGACCAGATGGTTTACACTCGAGAGTTCTGAAAGAATTAAAACATAAAATTGCAGATCTATTATTAGTAATTTGTAACATATCATTAAAACCGTATATTGAACCTGAAGATTGGAGGGTGGCCATTGTGACACAGATCTTTAAAAATGGCTCCAGAGGTGATCCGGAAAACTATAGACTGGTGAACCTGACTTCAGTACCAGAAAAAATTGTAGAAACTATTCTAAAGAATAAAATCATAGAACATATAGAAAGGCATGGTTTAAAGGGACACAGCCAACGTGGATTTACATAAGGGAAGTCTTGCTTCACCAATCTGCTACATTTTTTTTGAAGGGCTTAATAAACTGGGGATAATGGTGATCTGGTGGCTAAAATGTATTTGGATTTTCAGGAGGAGTTTAACAAAGTCCCCCATGAAAGACTTCTGTGAAAAATATAAAGTCATGGGAGAGGGGGCAATGTCCTAATGTGGATTGCAAACTGGTTAAAACAGAGTACGACTAAACGATCAGTTTTCTCAATGGAGAAAGGTAAACAGTGGAGTGCCTCAGGGATCTGTACTTGGACCGGTGCTTTTAATACATTTATAAATGATCTGGAAAGGGGAATGACGAGTGAGGTAATCAGGTTTGCAGATGACACAAATCACATGCGCTTTGTGAGAAATTGCAGGAAGACCTCACAAGACTGGAAAATTGGGCTTCCAAATGACAGATGAAATTTAATGTGGATAGTGGAAAGTGATGTGCATAGGGAAAAGCAACCCACACTGTGGTTACACAATGTTAGATTTCATATTAGGAGTTATCATCCAGGAAAAGATCTGGGCATCATCTTAGACAATACTTTGACATCCTCGGCTCAGTGTATGGCGGCGGTGAAAAAAGCAAACAGAATATTAGGAAAGGAATGGAGACTAAAACAGAGAATATCATAATTCCTCTGTATCGCTCCATGGTGAGACTGCACCTTGAGTATTGTGTGCAATTCTGGTCGCTGCATTTCAATAGATATACAGTAGCACTGAGAAAAGTAAAGAGAAGGGCGACCAAAATGATAAAGGGGATGGAAAGGCTCCTGTATGAGGAAAAGCTAAAGTTGTTAGGGCTGTTCATCGTGAAGAAGAGATGGCTGAGGGGGGTATGATAGAAGTCTATAAAATTATGAGTGGAACAGAACAGGTAAATGTGAATTGGTTATTTACTCTTTCAAAATTACAAAAACTAGGGGACACTCCATAAAGTTAGTTAGTAACTCATTTAAAAGAAATCAGAGAAAATGATCTTTCACTCAATGCACAATAAAGCTCTGGAATTCATTACTGGAGGATGTGGTGAAAGCTATTAGTATAGATGGATTTTAAAAAGGTTTGGAGAAGTTCCTGGAAGAAAAGTCCATAAGCCATTATTAAGGTGGACTTGGAGATATCCACTGCGTATCCCTGGGATAAGCACAAGGAATATATTTACCTTTTGGAAACCTGCCAGGCACGTGTAACCTGTACAGTTACGTGTAACAGTTGGAAACAGGATACTGGACTTGATGGACCCTTCCCCCCCAGTCTGAACCATTATGGCAACTTCTTATGCAGAAGTATGTGCACCGTGAACAGCATATTTTACTTTTACCTACCCCAGGAGGGGTATTATTTATTAGATTTTAAATAGCACCAAGAGTGGATGCCGCACTCTGCAAGGCAAACATACCAAAACAAATACAGGGATGCAAGAAATCTTTCTCATACTATGCATAAGAAGGATCCCTATCCCCAAAGCTCTTGGAAGCCATGAGTAGATGACAGACGTTGTGTGGCAGAATGAAAACAATCCACCCCTTCCCCTTCACCCAACAGGAGTACTGTGGTACAATTATTTGTAAGGGGATGGGCTTGAGAGGAAGTTATAAAAGGTGCTTCCACGTGCATTTACTGAGGGATGAGACTCCCACAAGTCAGGGGCCTGGAGTGGAAAGAGAAGCAGGCCGAGGTTTACAGCCATGTGACGTAATTAGAGTGGTTTTAAGGTTTTTGGAGGATCTGAAGCCTGCGTGTGTTGAGGAAGCCAAGGAAGGGTTCCTGGGAAGGAAAGCATTCCTCTGAGGTGTGGGGGATTTTCTCTGTCTGGCCTTGGGAAACTCTAGGCTTGGGATAAGAGAAACTGTGACTGACCTCTGTGATGGAGTTGGAGATTTGGAAGAGAGAGAAGGTGCTTGTAATTTTTTTTGACTTGTGCACCGGAAGTGTAGGGTTTTTTCCAGTTATTCTGCCCTATCTGGACTTAACAGTACATTTTCTCTGTTTTTGAAAGAAAACTTCTGGTGTGGACCTATAATTTTTCCCTAAGTGCAAGTCTCCCCTTAGGCTTCCCAGCTTTTGCTGGTCCCAAATTTGGTTGAACTTTGGTTTTTATCTATTTCAGGGCAGCAGAAGGGTCGCTCACCACCCCTGCTTAATGTTACCTTTAGTGTTCCCCTTCTTGGGAATAATATGCAATATATTTAGAGCAACAGGAAGACATATGAGGTGGTAATAACTAGATTCTTCAAATTAATTATCTGTTTCTTGGCTCTGCTGATTATATGATTTGCCATATTGGATCAGACTAAAGGTCTATCAAGTCCAGGATCCTGTTTCCAACAGTGGCCAATCCAGGTCACAAGTACTTGGCAGGATCCCAAAAGGTTGACAGATTTCAAGCTGCTTATCCCATGGGTACACAGTGGATTTCTCCAAATCCACCTTAAGAATGGTTTATGGATTTTTTTTCTCCAGGAACTTGTCCAAACCTTTTTTAAACTCATCTAAGTAACAGCTTTTACCATGTACTCTGACAACAAATTCCAGAGCTTAATTATGCGTTGATTTTCTCCTATTTGTTTTAAATGCAATAGTTGGTAACTTCATTGCATGCCCCCTAACCTTTGTACTTTTCGAAAGCGATCTGCGTTCACCTGTTCCATTACTGCTCATTATTTTATAGACCTCTATCATATCCCCCCCTCAGCCCTCTCTTCTCCAAGTCCTAACCTCTTTAACCTTTCCTCATAGGGCAATCGTTCCATTTCATCATTCTGGGAATCCTTCTCTGTACCTTTTCTAATTCTGCTATATCTTTTTTGAGATACAATGACCAGAATACTCAAGATGAGGTCGCACCATGGAGTGATACAGAGGCATTATGATATTCTCTGTTTTATTCTCCATTCCTTTCCTAATAATCCTCAGCATTCTATTTGCTGTCCTGGGGGCCTTATTCCTAGCTAGCGGTTCCCTACTTTATCTCTAAACAATATATTTTTATTCCTTACATTTTGTAATAGAGCCAGACATGCTTTGGCATGGTTATACCCAATCTCTTTCCTTAGGTTTACCAGCTTGTGTTGCGTTTCTGCTTGATGCCCAGCTGCCCTGCAGAGTGACTTTTACCACTAGCATGGGACATGAGTAAGGGGGAGGGAGGGGGGGAGTTTGCTGCCTGCCTGCATTTTCTTTGGAGGAAGCCTGCAACCAGCGACTTTGTTTTTCCATTAGGAAATAAGTTTAGTGTCATAAGCTTGTCTCAGAGTGCAAGGGCAACACCTGTGTGATCAGGATCAGCGCAAGACCACCCCCGCGTTGTTTAGAGTCATTATGTCGGGCGCGGGTAACACCGAAGAGCTTTCAGAAACTCTAAATACCACCGACATCCCTCTAGAAATGCAAGGAGAAAAAAAAAAGGGAATCCGAAAAGGCTCAGACTGATTTTCTCTCTTTTAACGTGCAACTCAGTTATCTAAAAAGTTTCTGGGAGCTTTGCTGCCTGAAGGAGCAGGAATGGGTTTGCTGAAAGACCAGTAAGAGATTTTCTAGACGGCAGCTTTTAGAAAATGACTGTAATTAAGTAATAAGGCATGGCAGGCAGTGTGTTGTATTGTAATTATAAGCACTTGGGTTGTTACACACAGGACTGCAGGTCCGCTGTCACCATGGAGTGTGTAATTACACAATGGAAGAAGTCACAGAGTGTGGCACTCTGCTTGCAAAATGCATAAGTAGGGAAGAAATCATTAATAAGGATTTGCTTTACAAATCCAAACGTTCACCGTATGTATTACTGGGTGACACGTTTTGAAGGACACCTAGGGCCCTTTAGAGGGGACCTGTAAAGGGAAGCTGGCTCCAGACTGCTTTCCAACCATCCTCCATGACTTCCCAGCAGTCTGGAGTCCTTCCTCCCTGCACAGGCCCCCTCTACACCGGGCAAATTGGCAAGTTTGGGGCAGTGCACCTCTTGACTCAACACAGCTCTCGAGGAGAAACGGAGAGCCACCCTATACCCTAGGCTAAGAAACAAATGGAAAGAGAATTAGGCAAACAAGTTGGGTGCGCTCTCCATGGCCCAATGCCAAGGCATCTTTGATGCCCTAGGGGATAATGCCACCAGTCACTGGGCAGCCCTTCTGTAATCATCTGTACAAATGAAAAACCACTGCATTTTAAACTTATGACTTTTGGCACTCTTCAGGGAGCTTCTGGTGCTCCCATGGAAATTGCTGTTTTTCGGCAACAGCTGAAGCTGCACATGATGGTGGCTGCTGCCAGTTCAAAAACACGTGTCAAACTGACAGACTACAGCCCTGGCAGCACTAATGCATTTATTCTGCACTAGAATGGAAAGTCGGGATTTTACAGCTTCCCAGGCTCTGAGTTGGAAAATTGCTTGCATACCTTATTTTTGTATTTTAAATAACTGCTGGTCACTATCAAGGGGCACAAAGAGATAGGCATAAGAACATAAGATTTGCCATACTGGATCAGACTCAAGGTCCATCAAGCCCAATATCCTGTTTCCAACAGTGCTCAATCCAGGTTACAAGGACCTGGCAGGATCCCAAGGGGTAGAGAGATTCCATGATAAGCAGCAGATTTCTCCAAGTCTATCTTAATAGTTTATGGACTTTTCTTCTAGGAACTTGTCCAAACCGTTTTTAAAACCAGCAACACTAATACCTTTCACCACATGCTCCTGCAATGAATTCCATAGTTTAATTATGGGTTGAGTAAAAAAAGATATTTTCTCCTATTTGTCTTTAAATGTGCCACCTAGTAACTTCATTGAATGCCCCCTAGTCTTTGTACTTAAAGAGTAAATAACTGATTCATGTTTACAATTCCACTCCACATATTATTATATAGACCTCTATCATATCCCCCCTCAGCCGTCTCTTCTCCAAGCTGAAGAGTCCTAACCTCTTTAGCTTTTCCTCATAGGGGAATCGTTCCATCCCTTTATCATTTTGGTTGCCCTTCTCTGTTCCTTTTCTAATTCTGATATTTCTTTTTTGAAATGCGGTGACCAAAACTGCACACAATACTCAAGATGAGGTTGCACTATGGAGTGATAC
The DNA here is from genome assembly GCF_901001135.1 of Rhinatrema bivittatum. Lineage (NCBI taxonomy): Eukaryota > Metazoa > Chordata > Amphibia > Gymnophiona > Rhinatrematidae > Rhinatrema > Rhinatrema bivittatum. The sequence goes on along the minus strand of NC_042618.1, from coordinate 472,484,352 downwards.
AGAGGCATTAGGATATTCTCCATTCCTTTCATAATAATTCCTAGCATTCTATTTGCTTTCTTGGTCACTGCTGCACACTAAGCAAAGATGTCAACATATTATCCATGACGACGCCTAGGATCCTTTTCCTGGATGGTAACTCCTAAAGTGGAACCTTGTATTGTGTAGCTATAATTTGGATTGCTCTTCCCTACATGCATCACTTTGCACTTATCCACATTAAGTTTCATTTGCATGCCCAGTCTTGCAAGGTCCTCTTGTAATTTCTCACGATCCTCTTGTGATTTAACAACTTTGAATAATTTTGTGTCATTGGCAAATTTGATCTCCTCACTCGTTTCCATATCTAGGTCACTTATGAATATATTAAAAAGCAGTGACCCTAGTACAGATCTCTGGGGCACTCTACTATTTACCTTTCTTCAATGAGAAATCTGACCATTTAGCTCAACTCTGTTTTCTATCTTTTAACCAGTTTTCAATTCACAACAGAACATTGCCTTCTATCTCACTACTTTTTTATTTCCTCAAGAGTCTCTCATGAGATAATTTATCAAATGTTTTCTGAAAATCCAGATACACTATATCAACTGGCTCACCTTTATCCACGTTTACGCTGTTAAGTGCCAAATCACACCTTCACAAAAATTTAGCAAATTGGTGAGGCATGTCTTCCCTTAGCTAAATCCATGTTGCCTTTGTCCCATGGATTTAGCTAAGGGAAGTCTTGCCTCACCAATTTGTTTTGTCCCCAGAAGAGATACAGACTCTTCTGTAAAAGGAGTTGTGTCTAGTCCATTTCCTTCTATGGTCTTGTCAACCAGCAATGGTCCTTCTCCAGGGTCTTCTTTAGCGAACACCAAACTGAAGTATTTGATTAATATTTCCGCCATATCCTTGTCTGTCTTGGCACATTGCTCCTTGTTGCATGTTTAACCTGCTAATTTACCACCTACCCTGACCCCTGCGTTAGTGTGGAGCATCAGGTCAGAGAGACAAAATTTCACGGGCAAACAACCCCCTCACCCCCCCCCCCCCCGGGACAAGACCTTTAGAGGAGCCAGGATCAGGCAAACATTCCCCCCAGCCCCCACTCACCTTCCCCGGTCGCGTCCATGGGTGCCGATCTCCCGCGCGGGCGCGCTGGCAGCTCCGGAGCAGGAAGGAAGGACCTGTTGTTTCCAAGCATAACCTCTAAACCTCCATGCGCTCATTCACCATCGCCGGCGAGGGCTGCTGGAAGCCGCACCTCGCATGGGGAGCGCCCGATCCGCCCCGGGCTGCTGAAGCCGCTCTTGCTCTCGCCGCCGGCTGCTCCCGGGAGGAGGAGAGAGAGGACTGGGGCTGCTCCGGAGTCCGGCACCCATGGACGCGGCAAGGGCAGGTGAGCGGGGGCTGGGGGAAAGTTTGCCCGATCCTGAAGCGTGGCTTTCCCGGTGCGTTGGATTTTAGGTTGGGCAGGCAAGAGTTTAGGCCGGCTGATACTTCTTTGATCCTTTTTCTTTTGCTTTAAGTTGGGATCCACTTCCTGGTACCTGTCATTTGAAATGACATTTCAAATGACAGGTACCACCGCACCCAGGATACTGTATAGGCGCTCTATAGCGCTCTATACAGTAAAACGGATTGCGCTTCATGGACGCTTCTTGGACGCGGCTTGCATTTGCATGCTATTTAAATACTGTATCGAGCGGTATGTGATCCGAACTGTGCGCGCAGCAAACGCGGGTGCGCCCGGCACTGCCGAACTCTTTCTACCGCGTCCTTACTGTATCGGCATGTTTGCGATTTGTTCCTTTGTAACAGCTCCTTTTCATTTAGCTCACTGTGGTTCCACCTCACCCATTTTCTCCTGGTCTTCTAGTTCTTCCTCCAAGTACATCCCCATTTTGTCAAAGTCCATATATTTGAAATTCAAAATTCGGGTCTTTGTGTGACTTCTTTGCATCTTATTTTCAATATCAAAACATATTGTATGATGATCACTTGTACTCAGATGTCCGGACATTAGCCCCATTTGTGAGCACTAGGTCAAGTATCTCACCATCCCTCGTGGGATCCATTACCATTTGTTTGAGCATAGCCCCTAGGAGGGCATCCACTATCTCTCTACTTCTCGGAGATTCAGCCGAAGGGATACTCCACTCTGCATATGTTCATTAATTTTGTTCTTTATGATATTTTTTACCATTTTACCTGGCACAGACATCAGACTTACTGGTCTGCAGTTTTCTGGATCATCCCTTGATCCCTTTTTAAAAACTGGCATTATATTGGTACCTTCCAATCTTCAGGTACCTTAGCTGACTTTAATGATTGTTTACAGATTACCAACAGTAAGTCTGCAAATTCATTTTTCAGTTCTATAAGCACTTTGGGATGTATACCATCTGGTCCAGGTGATTTACTGTTCTTTAGTTTGTCAATTTACCCTAGTACATCTTCCAGGTTCACTGAGATTTGTTTTATTTCCACTGAATCATTACCTTTAAATATAACTTCTGGGAGAAAATAAGAGAGGTAGAACAGTGGGCCAAACTAAAAGGAGCAATTACAAAAGCAACAAATCTATATGTTAGGAAAGTAAACAAAAGTAAAAGAAATAAGAAAATGATCTGGTTCTCAAAGGAGGCGGCTGAAAAAATAAAGGCAAAAAGAACAGTGTTCAAAAAATATAAAGGATCCCAAAAAAAGGAACTCAGGGAAGAATATCTGGTGAAACTGAGGGAGGTGAAGAAAGAAATCAAAAAAGCAAAAAGTCAGGCGGAAGAAAGGATTGCCAAAGAGGTAAAGTGAGGTGAAAAAACATTTTTCAGATATATCAGAGAAAGGTCCAAAGTGGTATAGTGAAATTGAAAGGTGACAAAGATCAATGTGTGGAAAGAGACAAAGAAATGGCAGAAATATTAAACAAATACTTCAGTTCGGTGTTCACTAAAAGAAGAACCTGGAGAAGGACCGTCACTAGTTAACAAGTCTGTGGATGCAGGCGGAGTAGATGAAACTCTGTTTACAGATGAGAATGTATGGGAAGGGCTAGGAAAACTGAAAGTGGACAAGGCCATGGGGCGGATGAGGTACATCCCAGGATACTGAGGGAGCTCAGAGATGGGCTGGCAGGTCCGTTGAAAGACCTGTTCAACAGATCCCTGGAAATGGGAGTGGTGCCGTGAGATTGGAGGAGAGCAGTGGTGGTCCCGCTTCACAAGAGTGGGAGCAGAGAGGAGGCTGGAAACTACAGGCCAGTTAGCCTGAACTTACTGGTGGGAAAATGGAGACACTGCTGAAGGAAAGAATAGTGAACTATCTACAGGGTGGCCCATTGAAAAGTAGCCTGTCGCCCATGCACTGGTAATGGAGACAGGCTACTTTTCCATGCAGCACCCTGTACAATCCGGTGGGTTGCTTCCCTAAGGCAGCATGGATTCACCAGGGGGAAGGTCCTGTCAGACAAATCTGATTGATTATTTTTGATTGGGTGACTAGGGAATTGGATCAGGGAAGAGCGCGTGATTTGATTTACTTAGATTTTAGTAAAGCTTTTGATAAGGTCACATGTAGGAGGCTTGTGAATGAAATAAGAAGCTTGGGAGTGGGTGCCAAGGTAGTAGCACGGATTGCAAACTGGTCGACTGACAGGATACGGAGTGAAATGGTAAATGGAACCTACTCTGAAGAAAGAACGGTGTTAAGTGGAGTGCCACAGGGATCAGTTTTGGGACGGGTTCTGTTCAATATCTTTGTGAGTGACATTGCGGAAGGGATAAAAGGTAAAGTTTGTCTATTTGCAGATGATACTATGACCTGCAACAGATGGAAATGCCTGAAGAAGTAGAGAAAATGAAAAGATTTAAGAAAGCTTTAAGAGTGGTCAAGGATTTGGCAGCTGGGATTCAATGAAAGACTAATGTGCACGGACTTGGAGAGGGACCTTGGTGTGATAAGTGTCTGATGATCTGAAGATGGCGAAGCAATGTAACAAGGCAATAGCTAAAGCTAGAAAAATGCTGGGACGTATAGAGAAGAGGAATAACCAGTAAGAAAAAGGAGGTGATAATCCCCTTGTACAGGTCCTCGGTGAGGCCTCACCTTGAGTACTGTGTTCAGTTCTGGAGCTCTTATCTCAAAAAGGATAAAGACAGGATGGAGGCGGTCCAAAGAAGAGTGACCAAATGGTGTGGGGTCAGCATCAGAAGACTTATGAAGAGAGGCTGAAGGATCTGACTATGTATACCCTGGGTGAGAGGAGGTGCAGGGAAGATATGCCTTTTTCGTTGGACATAAATCAATAGAACTAGCAGTATTTTCTGCTTTTCTGTACACTGTTTTGGGCTGCTCAGAAATTAATGCCTGCTCTGGACTGAAAATTTCTGAGCACTAAAATGTGCAGATCGGGCACACATTTTTTTTTGTATCTGGGGCAAATAGCTAACAGCCTCATCAACATGCATTTGCATTTGATGAGTGCTATTAATTTCGGGGGGGGGGGGGGGCAGGCATTGGATGCGTGTTTTGGACGCACTAAACCCCTTATGGTATAAGGGGTTGTGGATGTGCGTCCAAAACGCGTGTCCAACCGCGGGTTAAACAGTGCATTCGGCTGAGTGCGCTTTACTGTGTCGGCCTGACTGTGAGCACCAGAGGTCCAGTGACTTGTTTAAGATCACATGGTGAGCGATGGAAGGAGAGAACGGTGCCTGGTTTTATAATCTTTACTTCCATGTTCTCACCTCTTTTGTACTGCCAGCCTCAGGCAGCTGTGCAACATCTGTTCTGCAGTCCCATTATGCAAGCAATCCAAACGAGGCATCATCCTCACTAACAACAGTGAGGTGCACCATATTTCTGCACTTATATCAGTTTTATATTTTTTAATTCTGGTTAACACGTGCCTGCTGTGATTTTATCTCCAGAAAAAGTGTTTATTCTTTGTAGAGTATTTCTTAAAATGAGAATTGCAAGGTGCAATAGCAAAAGAATGAGAGAGAAAGGCGTGATTAAATTTAGAGTGGCGGGAATGAAAAGTGGATGGAGGCTATAAAGAGAGGTCTTCCTCGAGTTGAAGGTGAAGCTAAGGCTGAGAAGGAATATTATGGGATAGTCTTCCATAGCCCACGTTGCTGCAAAGCACCCCAACACCCACAGACCTGGCGTGGGCGTGGCGCCGATCCGGGGGCAGTCCGGGGGCGGGACCGAGGCCTCCGGCACAGCAGCTGTGCCAGAGGTTGGCGTGCCGGCAGCTGGCCGGCGCGCGCAAGATACGCCTGCAAGAGGCAGGCGTAAAAAATAAAATAAGGTAGGAAGGGGGATTTAGGTAGGGCTGGGGGGTGGGTTAGATAGGGGAAGGGAGGGGAAGGTGGGGGTGAGCGAAAGAAAAGTTCCCTCCAAGGCCGCTCCGATTTCGGGGAATGGGGAAAGCCATCGGGGCTCCCCTAGGGCTCGGCGCACGCAAGGTGCATAAGTGTGCACCCCCTTGTGCGTGCCAATCCCGGATTTTATAACATGCGCGTGGCAGAGCGCGCATGTTATAAAATTGGGTGTACGATTGTGCGTGCTGGGTAGCGCGCACAGGATTAAAAATCTGCCCCAGTGTGCGTCATAATTTAAAAAGACAACCAAAATGGTCACATTTTCAGGTGGACCAATTACAAACATGTGACCTTTCTGGCAGTCTTTCTAAATCCTCTGCTTTTTTGTTCCTCACTCGGGACTGAAAATGATAGCACGCCGTCTTCAGAAGCTGTCATTTAAAGTCTGTATAAACATCTCCTGCCTGTAAGGATTTCGTGTAGCCTACATACATATCTTTAGCATCATACATATATCTGATAAAAGTATTTTCTTGAAGTTTTGTATTCATTTTTTTTATAAAAATCTCTTTTAGATGAGGATCTGTTTATGAGCTGCTTTGTAGAAATTTTGCTGGGATCACCACCACTTTAAGGCTGCCTTACGATGGCGAGATCAGCCGCATGTCACGTCAGGACACCGTGGTTAATTCACGGTCTGAGGAGCCCCTTTTTTTTTTTGATCATCTACAAGTTAAGTCCTTTTGATGCAATTTGGTTGCTGTTTGTTCACAAGTCGCGATTAAGTGCTGTATTTTAAGAGAGGGTTTTGTTTAGGTTCATCATGATTAGTACGGTAAGTCCTGACTGGAGGTGTGCTTCTCGCTTTCAGTGCATGAATGTGCCGTTTCACTTCCTGTTTTCACAGATTTATTTATTTTTTTTTTATAGATTCTGTGATTGTTGAAAGTTACATAAACAATTTTTCGGATGCCTTCTCTGCATCATTATTTTTTTTGACATGCAAAGTAATTACAGAAGAATAAAAAAAAGTGTCTAGTGATGGCACTGGGATATTTGAACTGTACCCCATTGGCTCACAAGCACGGAGGGCAACGTTGGTGAAAGGGATAGACAGGAATGGAGAGAGAGATGAAGAAAGAAAGAGAGACGAGGAATAGTGAGCGTGAGCAGGCCAGCAAGAGAGAGGTGCAGAAGGGGGGCGATGAGGGAGGAAGATACACAGAAATATGACAGAGCCTCTGAGATTAAAATGAAGGTGCAGTAATTTAATGCGACGAAACTTTACGCCCCTAGGGAAGGAGGTGGCAAGGGAACGAAGCACACGGAAAGCACAGAAGAGGAGTCAAGCGCAGCAAGGTCACATGACTTTTTAATTTTTTTTTTAAAGGTCACACAGCAGGTGCGTGGCAGAGGTGGAATTCCCTTCTGCGCCTCCAGATTCCATAGTAAAAAAAAACAAAACAAAAAAAACAAAACTGCGCTTTCCTTACTCGCAGGGCTGCACTGCTAACCACTGCGTGCTACGAAAAATTGCCCGTAACCAGAGCCGTGGGCATGAAAAGCCATCCAATCGACGCGATCCGAAGCCACGCGCTGCAGAATTCCTCGACAGGCAGCTCGTGAAGCCACCGGTTTCGCGTGCGTCCCCCATCCTGAAAAGATGCTCTGGTCAGCAGCGCAAGGCAGCTGTAGACAGGGAGCTGCGCTTCCCGCTCGTGGCGGCTGGGGGGGGGACGGGACGGGAGCAAGGTTAATCCACGTTCCCCGCCTCGGCAGGAACAAACAGCAGCGCATCAAAATTCTCAGCAGCCATTTATATTTATTAAGCCTGAAGTAACTCAATTGCATTTCATTATATTCCTCGTTAATTCATTCTGAGCGTTTCTACTTCATAAAAGGCTTTCATGAGATTGCTTAATAATTAAATTCTACTCCTTATTGGTTAATGAGGAATGCAGTCTTATGCGAGGCTAAGACCTTACGTTGGGTTCAGAATAAATATAATGCTTGTAAAAAAAAAAAAAAAAAAAAAAAATCATTAACAATTATTGTCTGCGTTTCTTTCGTGTGCAAAAAAAAAAAAAAAAAAGCTTTCATGCTGATAAAAATGAAAATCCTAGAAAGTTTTAGGAGCTCCAACATCCTGGTAACAGTTCCCGCCTGAAAGCCTGTGCTAAATACCACCCCCAAGACTCAGCCAGGCCCTGCAAGACGAAACGCAGGCCTGACAGGGTTAAGAGCTCTTAACACTGATCTCACCGCTGTCCCAGGTGATGCATTTTTACAGGACAGCGAAAGGCTGGGCAGGTGCGGCACGCTGCCATTTTCTGACCTCCATGCAGAAAGTCTCTCATTAGAGTCCATCTCAAGTGCTGCAGAACATTCATAGAGCTAGGGACGAAATTAACACTTTTGCTCATCCTCAGGAACAGGAAGCTAGAGCAGGGATTTTTTTTTTTTTAATTGGGCAGGGTAATATTTAAAAACAGATTGACCCAGGTAAAATGGCCTTCCTGAAAACTGTGTGGATCCTTTTAGCTGCGGGTTGGGAGAAAAAAAAAAAAGGCATTCCCACAGGTGCGATTAGGTTGGTGTAGGAAAACAGCACAGATGCGCAAATAGAATGTGGTTTTATTATTGCACTTTGTTGTTTTTAGATTAATTGATTATGCTTAATAATTTTTTTTATGTTAACAGTGTTTTTTTAAATGATTTTTCTGTTGTATTGTAATCCACCTAGAACAAGTTGGGCTTTGGGGGAAGATAAATATTTTAGCACAGGTATTTTCCCCCTTCCTGAATACTTTCTCCTTGATACCTGGTGTAAAGTGCACAAGCTAAAACCATCCATGCAGTTTGCAACCAAACAGGCTGTTGGAAAATTTCTCCCCCCCCCCAAATAAAATAAAAAGTCTTCCCCCTTCCCATGTAAAAAATAAATAAATAAAGATCCATTGAGTGTTTTCCTTGCTTAGGAAAAAATAAAACTTAGGGGAGAGGCGGTTTAACCCTTCTTAGTGTTGAAGCCATCTGAAAATAATCTGCAGTCACGCCGAGCAGATTTCTGGGTAAAATAATCGCTTTTCCAGACTCATCTTCACAACCCTGCTGGACAAGTGGAGAAGAGACCTTTTTACACCTAATTCCTATGAAAGAAATGCATTACAGTGTTTCAGAAAATTAATTATATCAGGAGAGCGGCCTCTCCACCAGGATCTGCCAGAAAGATACAAAAACCTCCAACAGATGTGCACGGTGTGGGGGAAACGACACGCGGACGCTTTCCTATCGCGCCTACCTCAGTCAGGTTTCAGCTGCGAATAATGGTTTTCCCCCTCTCTCTCTCTCTCTCTCTTTTTTATTCTGCAATTATAATTAAATGATGAAAAAGATGAAACGACTGTTGAAAGTTATGTTTTCATTAAAACTGTCCCTGCTAGCCGGGGAGGGGGAGCGTGTTAGCTGTAACTGCGGGCAGCTTCGCGGCTGGCATTATTGACGCCGTCTTACCTCCCAGCCTGAAAGGACCGCGCATTCGGAAAACGCCAGCCGATGCATCTGAACGCGGCGCGGAACGTCTCGGTGAACAGATGTTAGTGTAAGAACCACAGCGACAGCCTGGGCCGGGCGGGGCAGTTCCACTAAATCCCTGGAGCCATTCAAGAGGCGTCAGCTTGGACATTTTTTTTTTTTTGCGCGCACATTCTCCATGTTTTATTTTTTTTGGATGGGGGAAGGCAGTTTAGGAAGCTGTAATACTGTAACTCCCCCCCCCCCCCCCCCCCGGTCTCTCCGTGAAATACGCCTTTTCCCCCCTCTCTCCAGCACGCCTCGCGCCACGGCTTGGGCGCCTCCGAATCCTCAGCGTACCTGAGGCAGCCCGGGCCTGGCACGTGACCTGAATTGGGGAGGGCTGGAAGGTTTGACGTGCGCAGGTCACGGGCACAGCAAATTATAATGGTTAGGCTGCATGAGCCCTGACACGGTTTCCTCGGCGTGGAAGTCATGCTCTGGGAAACACGAAAAACACCCTTCAGTCACTTTCAATCTTTTGTTCTTTTATTGCAATCCCAGCGCACAGCCCATTTCCCGCAGACAGCAAGCACCCTAATGCTTTAGGACAAGAAGGAAGGAGAGCAGACTGGAGAAAAATGTTCTGTGTCATCCGGCGGACTTAATGAAGTTCCCGTCACATCTGTTCCTGCTGACACCTCCGCTCTGTGATCTGCCCAATGCGGCTGAACACGGCTATAAATTGCCAATTCCTCCCCCCCCTCCACTATCACCACCACCCCCCCCCCCCCCCCAAGAGGACATAAAATAAGCCACAAATAGGAGGCTCCTGCTCTGAATGTAACTTGCTTGCTGGCAGGGGAATTTTCTTTTCTTTTTTGTAATAACGCCAGGCGATTTCTGTATGTGGCAAACCCCGCCCATCAATAACCAGTCACGCTGCCCTGCTTTCCCGTTTAACAAGCCTTTCCGGCCGGTCAATAGGCAGAGAGAACCCGGGATCCTGTGCATCTCATCCCTGCCAGGCCTAGGAAATGGACCCCATGCAGCTGAGACTTGCGACTGTCCCAAAACTACAGTAAAGCTGGATCACAGCTACTTAAAACCATTTCTGCTGGTCAGGTCTCTAAACTATTTGGCAGCATGTGCGTTGCATGACGAGCACGGTGCACGGAGAGCCCCATATTAAAGAACCCGCCGAGTGAGTAAGACAACAGGATAATATTATAAGGTTATTTTATCCACATATTCAACACAATCTATCCAGGTAAGTGTTCTGCTGAATATCTGGACAACTTTAGGGCTCTCGGTCTGCACACATTCATCTGGAAAGCACTCAATATGGTGCTATCTGGCTAAATATGTTAGCCTGCCCTCGCCACACCTCCAGCCTTTTCGTCCAGATACCTTTCCTGGCAACATTTTGTGCAAAGTTATCCAGACAAGCACAGGATATTTTCAAAGGGCCAGATTTGTGCAAGTGAAAGCCGATTTTAGCCGTGTAAATCTTTTGAATATGGACCCTCGGACGATACAATTTTCTTTGAAGAAAACCAGGACTGGACCAACCTGACCAGGTCGACTTACATCAGGTGGCAATACTGTTGTACAGACCCCTATTTTGGGCTTCCAAATGATCCTGCTAAGAGCAGGTTTAAAAGGAACTGCATGCAGGTAAATTCACACTTTCCGTGACTTGGAATGGACGGGAGAGCAATATCGGCATCTTCTAAAAAAGAAATTTTAGCATTCCCTGCCTACAGAAAAAAAAAAAAAAATCTATACTGAATAAAGCCTTCCATGTCATCTTAAAATTTTACTCCATCCCTGAGGTCAATTTCAATGTCCTCTGGGTGCACAAGCACTGCGGTGTAGTGAGATGACAGCCCAAAAACTTGGAGTGCACCCGTATCTCACCATGACCTGGAAATAGACTGCACACACTGCAAGCAGTGAGAAACAAAATAATGCACTTTGGTAAGAGAAAACAGAAGGTACTGGGGACTTGTGACAAAATACGAGCCCTGAGACGCATTCCAGTTGGTGTCAGGGCTGAACCTATAATTTTGTCAGCTGAGCTAAAATTTGAGTGTACTGTGAGTTGAGTTAATCCTTTGGGACAGTATCAGAAAACAATTTTTGCGTCCATCTGAAGACCATCCAGTATGGGATGTCAACACTTAGAGCTGGGTATCACTTCCCTGGAAGCTGTGCGGGATGGGAAACACAAGCGTCATGTTGCCGCATTGCTCCCGACTTTACCTTCAGGTCCGAGACATCCCTGTAGCACTGCTCAGAGCGGGTGTGATCAGACAGCTGCACGTTCCAGAAGCAGGGAAGCTGGTACACCAGAAACGGGTTCTGCTTGATGACTGCATTGAAGATGTCCTGCAGAAAGTCAGACGGATGGAGGCCCATTATAAACATGAATATATAACAACACGGTCCTAGGCAGAGGTAAAAATAATATCATCAGAACACACCCACTGCTCTAACGTAGTATATCTTTCACTGCTACACCTACACCAACATTAATGTACTGGGTCTGGGAAAGACAGTTTTGAAAAACACCGTTATTCCACGATATTTCAAAAAATAATTTAAAATGAGATATAGGACCTTAAACGAGCGGCACAGGGTTATAAGCATAACACTTGCTTTTCACCACTTATATGACTTATCGTATTACCGCTAGACAACTCTCATCATCGGTCCAATGCCCATTTTTTAAAAATTATTTTTATGCATTTGAAATCACTGCTCCATACGTCACTTATCTTGTGAATCTTTTCTTGCAATCCCAGACAGCTTTTCATAAATCCCTTCTCTCGAAGCCCCAAACAGCTATTCAAGAGAGGAAGATATCGTGACTCGCAGACACCATGAATGTTTTGAACTTGAGTTTACAAAATTCTCCGAAATGCAGCAAAAGACTTTCTCCGAAACACGGCCTGTGCTGTTCGGGACTTCGAGAGAGGGGATTTATGAAAAGCTGTCTGGGACTACAAGAAAAGATTCACAAGATAAGTGACTTATTGAGCAGTGATTTCAAATGCATAAAAATAATTTTTACAAAATGGACATTGGACCTATGATCAGAGCTGTCTAGCAGCAACACGATAAGTCATAACAAGTGGTATAAAACAAGTGTTATAACACTGTGCCGTTCTTTGAAGGTCTTATATTTTAAATTATTTTTTCAAATATCGTTGAATAACAGTTTTTTCAAAATTAAGACTTTCCAAAACAGTCTGAATACGTTAATGTTGGTATAGGCGTAGCAGTGAATAATATACTACAGTGGGCCCATTATAAATGCCACCGTCTGCACCACCAACATCTCCCTGTACCTTTATGACTGACATGAAAAGTGATGCAAAAAAATTCTGATAGTCTTACTAGTCTATAAATATTCTGAAACTCATCCAAGAAATTCCCCATGACCACCTGCCTAGCAAAAGCAGAGATTGATGGCTCAGTGGTGCATACATGTCAACATCTGGAAGCTCTTAATAGCGGCCCTCCAGCGATAAAAGGCACTGGGATGGAATGCAGATCTCAGCACGCCGCTTCCAGGAGCTGACATCCAACAACGGAGAGATGATCAATGTAAAGTAAGGTCTGCTCAGGAAGGAAGCGCTCTGAACTTTTTAAGTCATCTTCCTTGAAGTAACTCAAGATGTGCTAGAAAATATGATTTAGTTTTTTTCTGGCACAGCAGTTTCCTCCTGCTCCTTTGGGATTCCAGCTCAATTGGAACCAACTATCCGGAGATATTCCCGCTATTTTAACTCCCTCCATCTCCCTCTGCCCAACTCGCTTAGCCCAGTTATTGCAGTGACGGTATTCAGCCTGGGGGCCATGCACCAGGGCTCCTGAAACCCTGGCCGCTGGATATCACCGTTGTGCAAGTGACCAGAACTCCCTCCCTTCCCCTCATATGGAAAAATCAGATTTCTATAATGCTATTTATTACCTATGTGCTCCTCATGAATTACTTCTGAGCTCAGTCTTGGCGCAGAATTGTTCTGCACGTCCTGGTCCCCGCTTTGAACAGATTTTGGACCAGGAGAGGAGCAGTGTATAAATGAGTAAAACAGACTTAGCCTGGTAGCAATGAAACAGCAGAGGGCTCCCCCCCCATAAAAGCTATGGCACTGCCCCTGCGTTACACTGTCGAGGCAGACGTGGGCACGCACCTGATCTGCTAACGAGGTGGAGAGCATGCTCATTAGCTCTCGCTCCGCCGTCAGCCTCCACATCTGCTCCCACTTCATCTTTCGGAGCTTATCCAACAGGAGCAAGATGACACCTGGTATTGGGTGCAAAAAGGAGAGGACACGCCGTTAAGATACCTGCTGCTCTGGTCACAGGAAACGTAGAAACCTAAACAGATGCTGAAGGGGTGGTGTCTTCCAGGGGGAAATGTCGTGGTGAAATATTTCAGAATGCCACCCCCTTATTGTTCAGGAAAGGTTAAAAGCCCGTCAGAGCATGCCCTCTTGATATGTTTCCTGTTCATGGGATCAAAAAAAAAATAGTCTCCAGAGACCCCAATAGGATGCACCGCAACAGACATTTGTAGAATGCTTTGATACACTTGTGCAGTCCTGATATATTTGAATAATCGTGTGGCACGAGAACGTGGCAGACTGCACAACATAGACCTAACATTTGAGGTGCCTTGTGCAAGCATACGGCAGCACTCATCTTGTATCGCCAGCCTGGAGAGATCCATGCTACCTGTGAAATCGGTGAGGATGCCCTGCCTGACTGACCAGCAGCGATTCTCAGCCATGGCTACAACCTGGGATGAGTGCGGGGGTAGAGCCCCACTGTTAGGTCATTTGCTAGCCAAATGACGCAGGTGCATTGCTGGGTTAGGACAGGGTTTGAAGTCAATGGGTCAGATTTTTGTTTCGAGCAAAAGCAGGGGAAAAAATAAAATGTAGTAAAAGTCAGGTTGGCTTTGCACAGTTTTGAAGTGGCAGATCTTTTAGCCAAGGATTTGATTTCACTGGGCAACAAATTTTCACGTGACTGTGAAAATGCAAAATTGGCTCTAGTTTTTTTGTAATATGCAATAATATAATTACATCTTGAACTGTATGCCAACAGTAGGAGACCTACGGTTAATACCCTTTGAAAAATGAAGTCATAGACTACGTCTTAGATTTCTTTGCTTGTCTCTTGTACACCTGTTCGGGAGCATCTCTGCAGAGTGTCCAGCAGTAGTCAGCCAGCATGAATATTTCAAATGCTCACCCTTTCTGACTGGGCTGACGTCAGCTTACTCAGCAGCAGCATGGCAGTAGAACTGCATTGCATCAGAAAATGATGTAATAAACTCTGGATGATGTGTGCATGATGGTATTATGCCATATGATGCAATATTACATCATTCTGGGCTTATTTACAGTCCTACTGGATAAATTTACACGACTATAGAAAGTGAACTATATTAAATATCTTCAAAACGAGAGCCAATAAAAACTTTTCATGGTCATATTCGTGTTCAGCACATCAAGATACTGCAGAGCAGGACCTTTTTAGGTCAGTAACACTTTCATTGTTGCCCAGTGCCTGTCTGCAAGGAGGAAAAAAAAAATTTATACTGGTCAAAAAATGTACCAACAAACTGACGGGCAGACGTTTTGCATAAACGGAGGCCGTGCTGCCAACTTCCAACTGCGAAAATTCCGAACGCTTGAGCGCACGGAGTCAAACTTTCAACCTTTCTCCTTCTGCACGACTATTTAAAAAAAAAAATGTAATTGATCAGGTCCCACAAACTTTCCAATAACTCATTACATCTACTTTGCCCCATTACTGTTGCTTATCCCTCAAGCCAGACATTGGCCTCATAGGGAGGTACAGATGGTGGCAGATAAAGCCCAAACTGGTCCGCCCAGTTAATATTCCTCTGTTTTGGGTGGATGAGCGCACATATTCCCACACCAGCTTCCCTCCCACTCTCTTGACTTTTTCACCTGATATCACACCCCCTTTGCATTAGGTGCTCTAGGACAGTGGTTCTCAACCTTTTTGTGTGTCAGGACACACCCGACAGTGCTCACGTGCATGCATGCATGACACGCTCAACACATGACCGCCACAGGGCTAAATGTAGACATATACTCTGCATGCACAGGAACGCCCGACCCCCAGCAATGGGTACAGAGCAGAGCTGGGACATTACCCATACAACTCGCCACGGGAGAAAGATAATCTGATTCTCACTAACAGCAAGACAAACTCCCTCTACAACCAGGCGCATTGTAAGATACAATGCGCCTGAAAAATAACCCCTCTCAGCACACGGGCAAACCTGCCATACCCACAGCAATAGCCCTACTTATGAAAAGGCAGCAGTGCAGCATCAACAGCAAAGACTGAGAGAAAAACCTGCGAGCTAGTGAAATACCTCACCTCGGTCACAAACACAGACCACAGACTGACCGACCTTCACCAAACACAGAATAAAAGACCTCAAAATACAAACGTGGAGACAAAAACTGGAATGGAAATCCCAAAAAGCCACTGCATGCAAAACTGGAGAACTAGAAACAGAAATACATCTCCTCCTGCACTAAGCACATTACAAAGATAGAAGAAATGCACATTCCCCATACGGACATATGATGGCTCTTTCACCCCGTCACTCTCTCTCCATGCTCCCATCATCCCTCACTTTCAGTCCCAATTACTCCCTGCCAGTCATCCCCTCGCACTCGCATCCTTGTTCAGCATTTCTAATCCCCCCTCACATCCTCTTCCCTGTGCTCCCTTTTTCCCCCCTGCCTGCCCAGATACCTCGACCCCTTCTTTCTGACCCCTTCCTGCTCAGCAGGCACCACACTCCCTCTCTCATCCACCTCTCCCTTCCCAGCATCCCTATCTCCTCCCCCCCCCCCCCCCCCAATATGGGGTAAAGAGAGCATGGGCAGCATCACTTCCAGGCCCAGCGGGGGAAGATAAAGTTGGTGTCCTCTCGGGCTCAGAAGAGCGGGAGTTGGTGATGTCTAGCAGTGACCCGGCTGAAGGAGGTAACAGCCTTCCCACTGGGCCAGGAAGAGGAGAAGGAAGCGAGAGTAAAGGAGAAGTCAGCTGACTCCCACCCGGGCTGATGAGAAGGCCGCAGCCTCCTGCCACACACCTCCCAGGAGCTCCCAGCAGCGCACCAGTGCGTCCCCACGCACCTCCCAGGAGCTCCCAGCAGCGCACCAGTGCGTCCCCACGCACCTCCCAGGAGCTCCCAGCAGCGCACCAGTGCGTCCCCACGCACCTCCCAGGAGCTCCCAGCAGCGCACCAGTGCGTCCCCACGCACCTCCCAGGAGCTCCCAGCAGCGCACCAGTGCGTCCCGACACACCTCCCAGGAGCTCCCAGCAGCGCACCAGTGCGTCCCCACCCACCTCCCAGGAGCTCCCAGCAGCGCACCAGTGCGTCCCCACGCACCTCCCAGGAGCTCCCAGCAGCGCACCAGTGCGTCCCCACGCACCTCCCAGGAGCTCCCAGCAGCGCACCAGTGCGTCCCCACGCACCTCCCAGGAGCTCCCAGCAGCGCACCAGTGCGTCCCGACGCACCTCCCAGGAGCTCCCAGCAGCGCACCAGTGCGTCCCCACCCACCTCCCAGGAGCTCCCAGCAGCGCACCAGTGCGTCCCCACGCACCTCCCAGGAGCTCCCAGCAGCGCACCAGTGCGTCCCCACGCACCTCCCAGGAGCTCCCAGCAGCGCACCAGTGCGTCCCCACCCACCTCCCAGGAGCTCCCAGCAGCGCACCAGTGCGTCCCCACGCACCTCCCAGGAGCTCCCAGCAGCGCACCAGTGCGTCCCCCACGCACCTCCCAGGAGCTCACAGCAGCGCACCAGTGCGTCCCCACGCACCTCCCAGGAGCTCCCAGCAGCGCACCAGTGCGTCCCCACCCACCTCCCAGGAGCTCCCAGCAGCGCACCAGTGCGTCCCCACGCACCTCCCAGGAGCTCCCAGCAGCGCACCAGTGCGTCCCCACGCACCTCCCAGGAGCTCCCAGCAGCGCACCAGTGCGTCCCGACACACCTCCCAGGAGCTCCCAGCAGCGCACCAGTGCGTCCCCACCCACCTCCCAGGAGCTCCCAGCAGCGCACCAGTGCGTCCCCACGCACCTCCCAGGAGCTCCCAGCAGCGCACCAGTGCGTCCCCACACACCTCCCAGGAGCTCACAGCAGCACACCAGTGTGTCCCCACGCACCTCCCAGGAGCTCCCAGCAGCGCACCAGTGTGTCCCCACACACCTGCTGAGAACCACTGCCCCAGGCAAGGCTTGCAGCCTTGTGCGACCCCACTCAGATTTAAATGGAAAAGGACATTCAAAGCACAATCTTCTGAGGTAAAAATATGACTTCCAACAACATGTCTATTATATTTACATGCACTGCTGTGCTGCCACCCAGAAAACCCTGCAAAACAGACACTTGGAACCCATACGATATGAGGCCTATAGTAACACATGTTGGGTCTGGGCTTGGCCATCAGAAAGCCATGAGCAAACTTAAATTACAATTACAAAATAGCAAACCTCCCGAAACAAAACAGCACTAACTGCCGGCACTCAAAACGGTAAAAACCCTAAGACAACGCTGCAAATATTACCCCAGGCCCCAAAACACCAATACACCTATTAGGAAAACAGAATAAGCCAGGCTGCTATAGATTCCTACACAGAAACTACACACTAGCAGAATATCTCACCTTAGCCACACATGTAGAGAGCACAGACAAACCCTAATCAAGCCTAAATAGAAACGTGCAGCTAAAAACTGCAACAAGCCAGACTCTGTATATAGTGTAAGAATGGGAAAACAAAAGCATCACCATTCTTCATAAAACAAACAATAAAACCAAGAAATATAAAACATCTTAATAATAAAACCATATTTCAATATGGTTCATAAATATTTCAAAAGAGCTGAATGGAGTAACAAACAATAATTAATAACTCATTCAAAATTTTAAAAATTACCAAACACCAATATTTCAAAAAAGGCAAATATATCAAAGTCCATAATTCAAACAAATACAAGTAAAACCCTCCCTGTTCTCTATACCTGGGAACTTTTGATTTCGTAACCCTTGTCATGAAGGATTAATCAGGTAGAGGGAGAGTGTACATTTTGGTCTCTCTCTCATACACACACACACTCACTCCCTAACATGTTTGTTCTCTCATTCACAAACACACTCCCTCTCTAACACAAACACACAAAAATCCTCTCTTACATGCTCACTCTCTTTCACTCACACATGCAAACAAACTCTGGCCCTTACACACAAGTTCCCTCACACACAAGCTCTCTTCCTCACACATACAGGCTCTCTTTCCCTTACACACTGGCTTTCACACTCACTGGCTCTTCCCCTTCACCCGGCTCTCTTTCCCTCAAAAATTCACTAGTTCCCCTGCCCCCCAGGCTCTCTCTCACACTCACTGGCTCTCTCTCCCCCTCACACACGCACTGGGTGTCCCCCTGTTTCCCAAGCTCTCTTACATTCACAGTCTCTTTCCCCCCCAGCTCTCTCACACTCAAGGGCTCTTCCCTCCCCCTCCTCAGCTTTCTCAGACTCATTTATTTGTGGGTTTTATATACCGTCATTCCATGTGAAAATCACTAGTTCATAATGGTGTACAGGTTTGACATTCATAAATAAATAATGAGAACAGAGAAAGACATACGTATAGGTAGTAAACTAGGGGAACATTTAGAGACTAAGAGCACTCTCACACTCACAGGCTCTCCCCCCAAGCACTCTCACACTCACAGGCTCTACTTCAGCACACCTATGGCCCCCCCTGGGCCTCTTGTTGTGCTACACAGTGGGAGGGGAGGTGGTGGTGGCGAGGGAGAAGTCCTGATGCCCTGTTCTTTGTACAGTTGGCAGGAGGTGAGACGTTGGCAGTTCTGCGGGGCCTTTTCTTGTTTAGTGCAAGCAGGAGGAGAGGTGTTGGCCGCCATGCTGATCCTCTTTGTTGCATCGTGGGCAGGAGGGAACAATGCCAGAAGCTCCATGGGGCGTTTTATTGTTGCTCAGTGGGCGGGAGAGTAGACACCCATGGCCCCGCTGAGTTTGTTAATGATCTTGGGCAGGCCGAGGGAGGGTTTAGGCCAGTGACCGAGACTGCAGCAAGGAGAGGGGGGTGTTCGTGCCTCCTATGGGTCTACTAAGGAATGGCAATATGTTATGATGTAGACTGCAGAGTTGGCAATCTGAACCAGCGGAGCACTAGAGATGGTGCTCAGCTGGACAGAAAGTAGATAGGTGAATCCTTGGGCCAATGGCAGATGACAGCGCCCCCAGGAGAGATTCCCGAGAGGAACCACTGGCTAGGCTGGAGAATGGAGACAGACACAGATAGTTCTTTTTATTAGATAGGTAGTATAACCACCAGAGGTGGCAGTAGTGAGCTGGTAAGCCCGGCAGGGCTGAAGTCCCTCAGATACTGGAACTGCGATTCCAAGGTTTACAACCATTGTTAACCCCCCCCATTTCCCTATAACCTATTTTGTAAACCGTTATGATGGCGTTATTTTAACGTTTCCGAATGACGGTATATAAAACTCTTCAAATAAATAAATAAATACTGGAACTGCGATTCCAAGATTGCTGAGCTGCAAAGAGATTGTAGATAGTGAATAGAGAGGGTATGCAGATATACATAGCCAGTACTAGATGATAACTCACATAAGGTCTTGAGAAGGCTCAGTAGCTGGAAAGGGTTAGGCCCTCAAGGAGCAAGTACCTGGTTCCAGGGAAAGCTCAGAGAGCGGTGGTAACTCACAATAATCTGTATCTGGAATAGCTTCTAGTCAATAGAGAATCTTCAGAGTGTTCAGGAACATAGGCCCTCAAGGAGCGAGTACTGGTTCCTATCTGTAGTCTGAAATAATAACTCACAAAGGTCTGTACCTGCGATAGCTTCTGGGCAAGGAGAATCTTCAGAGTGTTCAGGAATATATGCCCTCGAGGAGCAAGTACCAGTTCCTATCTGTAGTGTGAAATAATAACTCACAATATGTCCGTCTCTTGCGATCGCTTCCAGGCAATAGAGAGTCTTCAGAGGGTTTTAGGAACATAGGCCCTCAAGGAGCAAGTACCAGTTCCTATCTGTAGTGTGAAATAATAACTCACAATGTCCGTCTCTTGCGATCGTTTCCAGGCAATGGCGAGTCTTCAGAGAGTTTAGGAATATGGGCCCTCGTGGAGTGAATACCGGTTCCTTTCTGTAATCTGAAATAGAGAAAGAGAATGAGGCCCCCGAGGAGCGGGTACCCCTGGTAGGTCCAGAGAGGCAATGTTGCAAGAGTGAAGCAGGTCCAAAGGAAATCCCGCAAGCAATCCTTTGGGTACAAGTAGTCTTGGACAGCCGAAGCTAGTCCAATCATAGTCCTTGCTAACTCAATCTGTTAGCAAACGTAAAGACCTTTTATGTTGGAAGTGGAGAACGTCAATACAGGGGGACGCCCCTGAGGTTCGCTCTCTTGATGGTACATACTTCGGAGCGCTCGCGCGCCTACATCATCAGGAACATGGTGGATCTGCAGCGTCAAGCCGGCCCGGGGACACCGGGGGAGAAGCGGCATGGAGACACCGCGGCATCAAGCTGTCCATCAGGCACGGAGGGAGTCGCCACACAGGTAGAGAGGGTGGAGCGAGGGCGAAAGCAGGCATGAATGCAACACAGCATTAGGATGGAAACCCCGAAGGACTGAGCAGAGCCTTGACCCTCCTGTGTTGCGAGTTCTTCAGTGCTGTTCTGTTCTCCACTGGTGGGCTTACATGTGACCACTGACCCCAAGCCTTTCCTTCTCTTCCATGGCCAGAAGCTACAATCTACTTATTGCTCTGCCTTCTTGAAAGCTGGCAGAGAAGCTAGGTGACGCATGTAAAACAGTATCCATTCTGCAAAAATGGACAGGACCATTGGAACCGGAGTCCTGAAGAGAGAAGTTCCCCCTCTCAGAACCTAACATCTCACAGGCCAGGGAGATGAACCGTGATACACAAGAAAGTTTGGGAAGCTGATCCATGTTTCTTTTTAGCATTTTAAGTTTCTATAGAGCTATATCTGGAGGCTTCTTTATCCAGAGGAAACTGGAAAGCATGTAGTGCACAGTTTCATAAAAAGAATGGGCATTTTACTTAGGAGTCTATGTATTAAAGGGAGTTGGTGTTAATGACTACATTTAACGCCGTGGGCATTACTTAATCATCATGTACAATAAGAATTTGCATGCATGTCAGCATTACTGTGCAATAACAAGTGGCATGCAAATACTAATAAAATTAACACTTATGAAAATGACCTGTTAGGCAGTAATGAATATATTCAGTATAGAGATAATATATTCAATGTTAAAATCTAAGATATATAAAGTAACATAGTGAATGATGGCAGATAAAGACAAATACGGTCCATCTAGTCAGCCCAGCAATTTTTTGTTTTGTTTTTTTGTGCAGGCTACCCCCAAGCCTTCCGTTAATGTGGGAACGTTAAGTGCACCTCATGACAGTCTAGTTAAGCCGCTGGAACATGATCAGACCAGCTGCATCCCCTCATCTATGTGAGAACACGATGAGGTCTTCTGGGATCCACTACCTCCACTCCCACCCTCCCCTGCCATAAAATACTTGGGCCTCAGCTCATCGCCCCAACCATATACTCACTCACCAATCCTATCAGGCCTGCTGGATTCAGGAAGCTTCCCCCACTTACTTATCCTTCTGAACCTTCACCAGCAAGAGGGAGCCGGTTTCCCTCATGCCAGCCACAGCGCCAATCTAAAATGGTGTCACACAAAAACTCTGGTCCAAATGCCGGAATGGGGTAAGAGGCAATGAGGAACTACACTTTAGTTACGCAGGAGAAAATGGAATTGTAGGCAGAAGCAGACGAGGCATCATCGCAGTGACTTCAGAAGAGATTATATTTCATTGACGACGAGATACGTGGGGGGGGGGTGTGAACAGAAGTCAAGTCAACAACTTTTCTGGACACCTAAACAAACTTCATATTCACCCGGATCCTGATCTCACTTTTGCCTTCGCCCGAACACACACAAAAATGTTGCCACTGATCCCTGGCACGGCACGCTGCTCTTTAAACATCTGTGAACCGTGGGAGGTATCCAGCTAATCAAGAAATTGCAGCTAGCTGCTTAGTGTAACAGTTATTTATCTGCATACGAGAGAGTGCGTGCGACACACATGCATTAAGACATTTATCTACACAGACCAGATGCACCAACGATGGACTTAATTAGTACAGTTATTAGTTTACTGCGGGCATTACAGGGGGTCATGTCTGCTTGCTTTGTTTTTTTCCTTACTTTATATTTTGCTATACTTTCAAATTAGTCCACTGGGTTGGCTTGAAACAGGAAATAACATGACAGGTCCCAACCATAACAAAACAAATAAGTAAAATCATCATACAAAGGAAAAACTACACCCATTCATGTCATCTAATTCATACTTTGCTTTGGGGAGAGGACAAAAGAAGAAAAAAAGGAAATTATTAAAAAAAATAAATAAATAAACAAAACCAAAGTAAAAATTAGATATAGTCTTGCAGACCAAAATACATAATATAGATCGTTTAAGCAAACTACCACTACCCATAATTAGAGCGAATATCCTAGGTAGCAAAGTCAGGCTCGTCTACAAGTCTGCCCCTTGAGAAATCTTCTAAATGAGCAAGGTCAGGGAACATAAAGCAATTTCTCTTATGCTTAGTATTACAGTCGCACTGGTACTTCAGGGCTCATGGCCACAGCTGAAGGAAAACTCTCTTCTCATTCTGAGCTACTCGGGGATAACGCGGCGGAAGACTCCAATTCTCCTTGCAAGAAACAAGGCAAAAATGAAATAATTGGAGAGGGGGTATCCAAGATGGCTTCTCTATTGGGTGGCGGCACTCCCCACGCTCTCGAGTCTAGTTAGAATTATTTGTTTCTTGTTACCTGTTTGCAGTGGTTTGGAAGAGGAAAGGAAGGGCTTAATTTTACCCTGCTGTGCCACCAGACTTTCCGACTTCTAGACCTATAGATTAATTTGTGCTGCAGTTGGGAGTATAATCGGGAGGTGGGCCATTAAGAGGTTTGGGAGGTAGAGGGGAGAGGTACCTCAACCCTTCCAGGCCTTAGCCCCAGTGGAAGGGAGTCCTCCGTAGGACCTAGCCACTGTCCGCGATGTTCAAGGCTCGACACTGGCTGAGTTGCTACAAGTGTAGGGGAAGCGATTCTCCTACAATGGAACCAGGAGGCCTGACCAGGCAGATGGGGAGATCCATGAAGTTGAAGGATTTGCTTCTCAAAGTGGTGCCCAGGTACTTGGTACATCTGTTGTCTCACCCCGAGAGAGGGAATTGAGTTTACTCTTGAAAGACCGGCTATATTCAGTCTAGAAGAGATATGGAATGCCATACTGGGCCTTGGTAAAGTCTTAACAGCTCAGACGTCTTCATCAATGGAAAAAGTAGGATTCATGTTTTAAGCAGATATTGTGGAGCATGTGACTAACATTGATAACCACTTTAAACAGATTGCAGGGATTCAAGAAGCAGTAGTTAAAGATAATTTTAATTTAGCTGAGACGATTGACAACTTGGAAAACGTTCATAGGAAAATGCTCATAGGAAATTACATCTCAATTTCCCTCGACTTCCTTTAGTCACGCCACTTGGTATGTTACATTTATTTTATTTATTTATTTTTAATTTTTATATACCGAAGTTCTTGTAGGGACTACAAATCACTCCAGTTTACATAAAACGAAGAACTGCTCAACAGAGAGTGGAGCTTTACATGGAACCGTAGAACAAATGGAACAGTATAACTGGTTGACAATTTAACATAGTGCTAAATAAAGTAATAATAGTTTAACTGGTAATAAATAAAGAAATATAATATTTTATATAAGAAGTTTAACTATTTAACGTAGCAATAAATATAAATATAAGCAATGCCAAATATATATATGAAATAAAGTAAATTTTTGAGCTCAAAGATAATTGTCCAGTTGCAGATTCTTAAAAGTAGTACTTGATACAGTGTCCATAATTGGGGGATACTTATTAATTAGGAAGTCTGTCCGTCACAGTAAGATTAAGTGTCTGGGAAAGCTTGTTGGAAGAGAAATGTCTTCAGTCTTTTTTTGAATTCTTGGTGACTGGGTTCTAGTCTAAGATCTGGGAGAAGCGTGTTCCACTGATGTGGGCCTGCTGAAGATAGCGCTCGTTTGCTCAATGATGATTTTATTTGTGGAGCATGCAGTGTTCCTCTGTATGCGCTTCTGATTGGTCTGGAGGAAGTGTGTGGTTGTAGTTGAGAGCTTAATGTGATGGGAGCTAGTTTGTTTGTCGCTTTGTGGATGATAGTGAGTACCTTATAGAGTATCCTTTGTTTAATGGGGAGCCAATGTAAGTTCCGAAGGATTGGGGTGATATGATCTTTTTTGTTAGTGCTAGTTAGAATTCTAGCCGCTGAATTCTGAACCATCTGTAATGGTTTGATAGTGTTGGCGGGTATACCTAGTAGCAGGGAGTTGCAATAGTCGAGCTTAGAAAGAATGATGGATTGTAGTACTAGCCTGAAGTCGGAGAAGTGAAGGAGGGGTTTAAGTTTTTTGAGGACTTGCAGTTTGTAAAAGCAGTCCTTTGTGGTATTGTTTACAAACTTTTTTAGGTTTAGATGATTATCAAGCCATGCTCCAAGGTCTCTGACGTCAGATGAGAATGAGTTGTTTGTGATTGGTAGAGAAAGGCTGGAAGAGATACATGATATATCACACATGATATATTATACATGATATGTTACATGATACAGACAGGATAAGGTACCTAAAAGAAAGTTTGCGGGTTCTAGGAAGAATCATTTCCTCCAGTAGCAAGGATGTTTTTTTTTTTTATTTCCCACCATTTAAAAAGGCTGAGAGAATGGATTATCAAAATGATTTAGCCACCTATATCTCTGATGGTAGCTTGACTTTAAAATTTTTGCTTGAGGCATCTGATAAAGGCTGGCTCTTGAAATTGTTTTTCAAACATGGTGATGAACTTTTTCTTCAATACTGAATTAGGATATTTCCTGATGTCAAAGGAAGAAGAAACAGTTTTTATTAATGAGGCCTAGAGTTCTTCAGTTAGGGGCCAAAATTTTCTTGAAAGTTCCTTGTAAACGTTTAATTAACATTAATTTTGAGCCAAGTCAATTGATGCTTTTCTTGAATAATACAATTGTATCTAGGGTGCAAAGTATTACTGATATGCAATTCAGCTTCTTCTTAGTTTCATTATCTTTCTTTTAATATATGTTTGACCACCACTGACTTCTTAAATAATTTCTTGGGATTGTGGTATTGGAAGCTATCCTTTTTGTGGGCTTCAGTGTGGAGCTACATGTTATAGCTATTGTTTCTCTCTCAATATTTGCATCTTTTCCTGGGTAGCGCCTAATACATCTGTACAAGGTTTTTTCCTTGAGATTTTGTTATAAATTAATAAATATAAAGTTTCCAAAAAAATTTAAAGAAATAATTTTACTAAGCACCCCTTCCTTATCTGGGTTTAAGGTAAAAGTGACTAAGAAAATTGCGCATTTAGATATTACTTCCTGCAATGTTTTTCGGCACAGCCGAAATGCTGGGGCTCTTGGTAGAGGCGACAGCATCAATATTCCCTTTTTTTGAACTCTCAAACTGACTAGATGGAGGGAGAGATTAAATCTTTCACATAGGTAGGGCAGAGTCTACCGGAATCTTCAATATCTCGACTGGAGAGGGAGTGGATTTTCAAACTCTCCGCATTGGGGCAAAGACCATGTGTACTTTTCGCTTTTGGGCTTTTGACCAAATTTCACAGTGAAAGCATGCACATATTTTTGCTTTGACGCTTGC
This sequence comes from Rhinatrema bivittatum, assembly GCF_901001135.1. Classification (NCBI taxonomy): domain Eukaryota; kingdom Metazoa; phylum Chordata; class Amphibia; order Gymnophiona; family Rhinatrematidae; genus Rhinatrema; species Rhinatrema bivittatum. Next base: position 472,458,596 of record NC_042618.1, on the reverse strand, counting down.
CATGGGTACAGGGGTATGTGCGGAAGATTGTTTTGCTGGAAAAGTGCACGCAGAAATTTGGAAATACAAATTATGCACGTTAGGGCTGTTCAGCTTGGAGAAGAGACGGCCGAGGGGGGATATGATAGAGGTCTTTAAGATCATGAGAGGTCTTGAACGAGTAGATGTGACTCGGTTATTTACACTTTCGAATAATAGAAGGACTAGGGGGCATTCCATGAAGTTAGCAAGTAACACATTTAAGACTAATCGGAGAAAATTCTTTTTCACTCAACGCACAATAAAGCTCTGGAATTTGTTGCCAGAGAAGGTAGTTAGTGCAGTTAGTGTAGCTGGGTTCAAAAAAGGTTTGGATAAGTTCTTGGAGGAGAAGTCCATTAATGGCTATTAATCAAGTTTACTTAGGGAATAGCCACTGCTATTAATTGCATCAGTAGCATGGGTTCTTCTTAGTGTTTGGGTAATTGCCAGGTTCTTGTGGCCTGGTTTTTGGCCTCTGTTGGAAACAGGATGCTGGGCTTGATGGACCCTTGGTCTGACCCAGCATGGCAATTTCTTATGTTCTTATGTTCTTACGTTTCCTCCCTTGACCTAAAACCCAACTGGGAACATTGCCTCTTGATGCGCTAAAAGTCCACGTGTCATGGAACAACACATTGGCCACCCTGAGGGAGGGCAATGCTCAGACGGCTGATTAATGCAGATAAAATGCTTTTAAAATTGTCTTCATATTTCTTAAAACCTTGAGAAGAAAAAAGGCGAAATATTGGAAATTTCAGTTCTTTATGCAGTTCTCTTCATATAAAAGATCAAATTGTCCTTAATGGCGGCCATATTAGATGCCCGAGAGGCAGCAAGATGGCCTCCCAATGACTGCAGTTTAACACTGTGGACCCCTCTCCCTCAGATCCTGATTTCATTTCATTTTCACATTTACATGTCACGCTCCTCCAATAAACATTCCTAAAAAATGCAGTTTAACATTAACACAATAAGCATTAAATACAAACACAACAGCATTTCCTATCCCCTTCCCCTCTCTTACTAAGGAGTAGTGAGAGGGCAACTACTCACGCCCAATCAAAAAGCAGCTCCAAAATTAAGGCGATTCCCAAGCTACAAATAGCTCACATACACCCAGAGGAGTTCCCAAGGGGGACCCCTCTTTTGCTGTGCACCCCTTGGGTGAAGCCCCTTACGGGCACAGGAGCAATGTAAAAATGTTTGGGGGTGGAGCCAGGACAGTTGCAGCTCCCAACTCCAGAGGCAGCAGATGAACAAAGAAGATGCCTTCTTGGCCAAGATACTTTCTGTACAGGTGACAGACTGCTCTATCTCCATTTTTACGCACATTGTTGAGATGGCGGTCCGATGCTCAGTGTGCAAGTTTTCACAAGTTTACAAGTATCGCGTGCGATTATTACAAACTTTTGTTTTCATGTCTAGAAATGTCCCCCTGAAGAAGGTACTGTTGGTATGAATTAGCACTGGCGGTGCTGGTGTGTTTATTCAAACCTCTTCCCACTGAGGTGTTGACTTGGATCTCCTCCACCTACCGATGAAGCTTTATCAGTGATGAAATTTTGTAGAATCTACAAACACTGCAGGATCTATTTTGAGATAGGTGACCCTTATGAGTTATGATTTATCAGAAATAGGAAGCAATGAATGGATGGGGCTTGAAAATATTTTTATATGCAAGAATTTTAAAAAGTAATAAAAAACAGACTGTATTCAAGCACGGTAAATTATTATACTTGGGTTCATTTCAAAGGCTTAATAAGGCGGCATATTTTATGATACCACGCTTTTCTTTGGATGAACATTGAGCATTTTCAAAGTTGTGGGTGCTGCAACTGACACTTTATCTTGTTCCCCTCACTTCTATTTTTTTATGTTACACTTACCTGGATAAGTCATTATCTGGATAAAATTTATCAAGATAAGTGAGGCCTTTAAGGGGCATTCTGAGATGGAGTTGATATAGCGGAATAACGGTGATCCAGGAATGTATTCCAGATCACTTTAATCTTAACTGGCTACATTATTCAAATATATCCACTTAAGCAGCGATTCCCAGTACTCCCCAAAAAAATTAAACAAAAAAACTAAGTCGGCCGGCCAGACCAATCCCTCATCCCTCACCCCAATGAAACAAATGTCAGCCAAGGCCTCCAAAATAGATAGAAATCTTTGCAGGCCCAAAATGCCTCTCTCCCTCCTCCCCTTTCCCTGAATTGGCCAAATAAAATAATTAGGAAGGCTCCCTCCAGAAGGCCATTCACCCCTTCCCAGCCTTTTAACTGAACCCAATGCTAGCCCTCCTGCCCCACTCAGTAGCCCTTATTGTAACCAGGAGCTGAGAACTCTCAATCCAGTTTTGCTCAGATAGCAGGCTACGCTGGGAGATGGACGACAATGCCAAGCTCCTGCATGTAAGGGGATGTGGGGAGTCTGGGTGAGGAGGAAGGAATAGAGCTGGGTTCATGAACTGGGTGTGGCCTTCCAGAAATGACCTAATGAATTCATATGGCCTAGTTGAGAGGAAGGGACGATGAAAGCTTTTTGGATCTATAGGCCTGTAACAATTTCTAATTATTTTGGGGGACTTGGCCGGCAGGGCTACTCTTTTTTTTTTTTTAACTGGGAATTGCTTCTTAACCAGTTATATTCTTTCAATATACTGGTTAAAGATAAAGTTCAAAGTTCCTGGATAACTTTGAAACCTAACTAGCAATTTTCAAACATAGCTGTTTAGGATTCAAAATTATCCCGAAAACTTTATTCAAGGATATTCAGTGGATTGCTTATTGCACTAAATATCCCTGACGACTTAGCTGGATAAGTTATCCATTTTATGTTTGTTTTTTTTAAATTGACCTCTATAACTCCTGTAGGCATTAACCAATTACAGTGGTCACTGGTACAGTATGTGCTATGCACACACATTAAGCCATGGAATCCTGTTCCAGCTGATTTGTACACATAATAGGCCCCAAATGCGGATTCTGAACAGATGGCAGGAATTTTTAACAGAGTAAGATCAAAAGCAAAGGCCTCTGCACTGATGTTCTAAAAGAACTTCAATCTACTTTTATTTCCTAATTAAACATTTAGAGACTTTCAGAGTTAATGAATACAAGAGAAAGTCCATCTGGTAGAGTCAAGTACATGCAGGTTTTCTTCATAACATGCTGTCAATGTACTCCACTCCGGAGCTGCTGCACCCCTACTGAGAACTATACACAGCTCTGGTGATACACCTGAATACAGACCTGCTGCACCTCTACCGAGAAATAGACACACACAGCTCTGCTGATGCACCTCACTCCTGACCTGCTGCACCCCTACTGAGAAACAGATACACACAGCTCTGCCAATGCACCTCACTCCTGACCTGCTGCATCCCTACTGAGAAACACACACACACACAGCTCTGCCAATGCACATCACTCCTGACCTGCTGCACCCCTACTGAGAAACAGATACACACAGCTCTGCCGATGCTCCTCACTCCTGACCTGCTGCACCCTACTGAGAAACACACACACAGCTCTGCCGGTGCACCTCACTCCTGACCTGCTGCACCCCTACTGAGAAACACACACACAGCTCTGCCAATGCACTTCACTCCTGACCTGCAGCACCCCTGAGAAACACACACACACACACAGCTCTGCCGATGCACCTCACTCGTGACCTGCTGCACCTCTACTGAGAAACACACACACAGCTTTGCCGATGCACCTCACTCCTGACCTGCTGCATCCCTACTGAGAAACACACACAGCTCTGCCAATGCACCTCACTCCTGACCTGCTGCACCTCTACTGAGAAACACACACAGCTCTGCCGATGCACCTCACTCGTGACCTGCTGCACCTCTACTGAGAAACACACACAGCTCTGCCAATGCACCTCACTCCTGACCTGCTGCATCCCTACTGAGAAACACACACACACAGCTCTGCTGATGCACCTCACTCCTGACCTGCTGCATCCCTACTGAGAAACAGATACATACAGCTCTGCCGATGCACCTCAATCCTGACCTGCTGCACCCCTACTGAGAAACAGATACACACAGCTCTGCCGATGCACCTCACTCCTGACCTGCTGCACCCCTACTGAGAAACAGATACACACACACACACACACAGCTCTGCCAATGCACTTCACTCCTGACCTGCTGCACCCTACTGAGAAACACACACACACAGCTCTGCCAATGCACCTCACTCTTGACCTGCTGCACCCTACTGAGAAACAGATACACACAGCTCTGCCGATGCACCTCACTCCTGACCTGCTACATCCCTACTGAGAAACAGATACACACACAGCTCTGCCAATGCACCTCACTCCTGACCTGCTGCATCCCTACTGAGAAACACACACACAGCTCTGCCGATGCACCTCACTCCTGACCTGCTGCACCCTACTGAGAAACACACACACACACAGCTCTGCCAATGCACTTCACTCCTGACCTGCTGCACCCTACTGAGAAACAGATACACACACAGCTCTGCCAATGCACCTCACTCCTGACCTGCTGCACCTCTACTGAGAAACACACACACACACAGCTCTGCCAATGCACCTCACTCCTGACCTGCTGCACCCTACTGAGAAACACACACACACACACAGCTCTGCCGATGCACGTCACTCCTGACCTGCTGCATCCCTACTGAGAAACACACACACACAGCTCTGCCAATGCACCTCACTCCTGACCTGCTGCCCCCTACTGAGAAACACACACACACACACACAGCTCTGCCAATGCACCTCACTCCTGACCTGCTGCATCCCTACTGAGAAACACACACACACACACACACAGTTCTGCCGATGCACCTCACTCCTGAACTGCTGCACCTCTACTGAGGAACACACACACACACAGTTCTGCCAATGCACCCCACTCCTGACCTGCTGCATCCCTACTGAGAAACAGATACACACACAGCTCTGCCAATGCACCTCACTCCTGACCTGCTGCATCCATACTGAGAAACACACACACGCACACAGCTCTGCCGATGCACCTCACTCCTGACCTGCTGCACCCCTACTGAGAAACAGATACACACAGCTCTGCCGATGCACCTCACTCCTGACCTGCTGCACCCCTAGTGAGGAACAGATACACACACAGCTCTGCCGATGCACCTCACTCCTGACCTGCTGCACCCCTACTGAGAAACACACACACACACACACAGCTCTGCCAATGCACCTCACTCCTGACCTGCTGCATCCCTACTGAGAAACAGATATACACACAGCTCTGCCAATGCACCTCACTCCTGACCTGCTGCATCCCTACTGAGAAACACACACACACAGCTCTGCCGATGCACCTCACTCCTGACCTGCTGCACCCCTACTGAGAAACAGATACACACAGCTCTGCCGATGCACCTCACTCCTGACCTGCTGCACCCCTAGTGAGGAACAGATACACACACAGCTCTGCCGATGCACCTCACTCCTGACCTGCTGCACCCCTACTGAGAAACACACACACACACACAGCTCTGCCAATGCACCTCACTCCTGACCTGCTGCATCCCTACTGAGAAACACACACACACACAGCTCTGCCGATTCACCTCACTCCTGACCTGCTGCATCCCTACTGAGAAACACGCACACACAGCTCTGCCGATGCACCTCACTCTTGACCTGCTGCACCCTACTGAGAAACACACACACACACACACAGCTCTGCCGATGCACTTCACACCTGACCTGCTGCACCTCTACCGAGAAACACACACATAGCTCTGCCGATGCACCTCACTCCTGACCTGCTGCACCCCTATTGAGAAACACACACACACACACAGCTCACTCCTTACCTGCTGCACCTCTACCGAGAAATAGACACACAGCTCTGCCAATGCACCTCACTCCTGACCTGCTGCATCCCTATTGAGAAACACACACACAGCTCTGCCGATGCACCTCACTCCTGACCTGCTGCACCCCTATTGAGAAACACACACAGCTCTACCAATGCACCTCACTCCTGACCTGCTGCACCCCTATTGAGAAACACACTCACACAGCTCTGCCGATGCACCTCACTCCTGACCTGCTGCACCCCTATTGAGAAGCATACACACAGCTCTGCTAATGCACCTCACTCCTGACCTGCTGCACCCCTATTGAGAAGCATATACACAGCTCTGCTAATGCACCTCACTCCTGACCTGTTACATCCCTCATGAGAAACACACACACACAGCTCTCAATGCCTCAACGGCAGGGGAGCAAGACTGATACTTCACTTTCGATGCATAGCCAGCTGGGCTCTCTGCTTCAACGGCAGGGGGGGAATGAAGAAAGGTGGATCTATATTCAGGCAACAATCAACAAGGACTGAATTACATAGTCTGGATAAACAGATAAGCATGGGTGTAGCTTGCTTATTGCGGTGGTTAATACCCCTAACTAATTAAGCTATTTCACTTAGATGCAGTTCCAACACTGCTCTCTACATTAATGGCGGGGGTGGAAGGGAAATAGAATAAAAAGGTTAGTAAGAGCCAAGAGAAACATAAGTATGTGAGAGAAAAAAAAGTGCAAAAACTTGCTGGGCAGACTAGATGGGCCGTTTGGTCTTCTTCTGCCATCATTTCTATGTTTAATGCACCTCGCTCCTGACCTGCCGCACGCCTACTGAAGCACAGAGCTCTGCCAATGCACCTCACTCCTGACCTGTTACATCCCTAATGAAAAACACACACAGCTCTACCAATGCACCTCATTCCTGACCTGTTACATCTCTAGTGAAAAACAACATACACAGCTTTGCCAATGCACCTCACTTCTGACCTGCTGCACCCCTGAGAAACACACACACAGCTCTGCTGATGCACCTGAATCCTGACCTGCTGCATGCTCTGCTATTCTCGTATGGAGACCTACACATAGAGTTTTACAAACTGCATCATATTACTCACCTAATACATTCTCACCTGTTTTAAGTAGTATCCCTCTCCTCCACCCCCAGACACAACATAACTTCTCCAGTGCACCTTATATCTATGCTGCAGTACCTCTTGCTGTTGCAGTATTCAGGATTTTATTTACTTCAGTTTGATTTATCATCAATTCCATGGGCTTGAATCAATATACAGTATCAAAACACAGAAATAACATAATATGCAATAGTCAAAACCATCACCATGCAACACGGGATGAATTTTCAAAAACATTCACATGCATAGAAATGCATGTAGATTGCCTTTTGAAAATTGCCTTGGGGAGACAGCATTTACACATACTTTCAATTTTCAGAAGTATGTATGTAAATCTGCTCATTCATATTTAAATCTGCTAACAAGCAGATTTATACACATGCTAATGACAGCATGTGTGCACTCTTGCATGGATGTCATGCTGCATTCCACACATACCTGCTGATTTATGCATATACGTCCACTTTGAAAATTCAGGCTAAAATTTGAAACGCACTTCATACACACAGACTTTTGCCGTCTGGAGACCACTGAAAAATTACCTTCTAAATGTTGATACAATACCATCCAATATTTCAGATAATTAAAACAAGTTAAATGTACGTAAAATCTCAATTTAGGGGAATCTAACATCGCAAATGACAAAATCCAAACGTATATGAAAATCTCAGTTTTATAATATAAAAGAAGCCTGATATAATAACAAGAATAGAAATGTTAGCACAGGGATGACCCAGCCAAGCAACCACACAAAGATCCCCAACTACTCCAGTACTGGGATCCAACTCTGCCAGTGCTCCTCAACCCTGCAGCCTCTCCCAACTTCTCATAATGTCACACATGGGATTCTGCTGTCACACACAAAAGTGACTGTGCTGGCAGCAGCTGGGAGGCAAAAACTGAGCTGAAAAGTGAAGCAGGCAGAAAAGAAACAGCACATATAAACAAGAATTAATTTCAGCTATTGAAACCAGCTGCAAGAAGGCTTATTCCTCTCAGCTCCCCAGTCAATAAAGGGCTAAACTCTCCAGTGCCACCTGCAGCATTAATCATCCTCTGAAAGACCCCCGCAGACCCTGCTGGCCCCAACGGACAAGAAACAGATCTATACTTGCTACGGACCTGAAAGTAACTACAAAATGAAAGCCTTCACGGTTACACTGAAACAAAGAATAGAATGAATAACAAGGACCTTAAGGCCCATCTAGTCTACTCAATTTTCTTCTTGTTACAATGTCACGGATCCCAGTTATGAAGAAGTGAAGCGAAAGTTGGAGATCAACCGAGCAGATTCTGTTCTATAAGATGAGCTCCGACTTTCTCTTCCTTTCTTCACAGGTAAGGATATTCTGTGCTTGTTCAAGGTTTTCCTGAATTGTGCTGCTCCTCCACCTCCTCGCTGAGAGGCCGTTCTATGCATCCACCACACTTTCTGTGAAATATTTCACAACGTTACACCTGGGTCTGCCTCCTATGAGCCTTGTGCCATGAACTCTTGCTCTAAAACTTCCTTTCCCCTGAAACATGTTTACTTCTCGCACATTGCCTATACCTTCAAGGTATCCAAATGCTTCTATCATATATCTTTCTCTGCACCTCTGGGGTATACATGTTTAGGTCCTTAAATCTCATTTATAGTGCCTTAGGTAGAGACTCTGTACATCTTGGTAGCCCTTCACTGGACTCTCTGTAGCCTCCATATCTTTTTGCAGATAGTGTCTCCAGAATTGGGTACAATACTCCAGATGAGGTCTACTTAAGAAGTTGCCATATTGGGTCAGACCGAGGGCTCATCGAGCCCAGCATCCTGTTTCCAACAATGGCCAATCCTGGCAAATACACAATGACTTGTACATAGGCATTATTATCTAATTGTTTCTACTGGTTACAGCTCTCCCTATGCACTGAGGCATTCCTCTGGCACTGGTCACTGCCTCTTGACTATTTTACAGTCCCATCTTCTGTTTGGTGCACATCACTATAGTTCCAATCCCACCACCCCCCATTGTGTACTGCTCCCTTAAATACTTGCATCTACACTTCTTTGCCCCGAATTTTAGCTGCCAGGCTTTCTTAGATCATTCTTATGTTTGTGTGATCCATCTTGGCCTTTGCTCTTATATTAAACCCTAACTGTCTGATGACCACAGGAGCTCAGGTAACTATCGCCACCACCCCATATTTCAATACTGAAGAGTACCAGGACCAGTACCGTCCCCTTCCTTGTGGGCTGAGGAGAATACCTTGAAGGGTGGCCAGAATCTCTCAACTTTCATTTCTGCAGATAAGATGCAGACATTGGGCAGACTAAAATCTTCCACCGGCAAATCTCCTTTAGTACAGTCTTATGTATATTGGACTAAATCTCTATCCAGTGCCGGAGGTACGTAGTTTACACCAGTGCAAACGGAAGTGTCCATCTTCCCTTTCCAAGATAACCCACACTGTCTCCTTCCTTCCCCATTGCCTTGTATTTCAGGTGCTTTGATGTCTTTTTTTTTTTTTTTTTTTAAACATAACATGCTATTTCACCCATACACATTTTTTCATCCTACTTGTCCATCCTGCATAGATTAAAGCCTAGCATGATCATATCTCAATCGTGGGACCCAACCTTCAAATCTGTCCTTGCATTTATTAAAGCACTGTGGGGAGGGGGGGACATGTCTCTGACTCATAGCTCTCACCCTAGCTGAACCCACTCTAATTCATCTAGTCATTTTTTGGATCCTGTGTGGGAGTGGAGACAGATTTAGCAAACTCTGGATATTAGGCCATCCTCCTCCTTAGTCTAGAGAGCTGGAAAGAAAGAAGACAACTTTGAAACCTCCAGAAGGTCTCATTAAAAGAATGCTGCCTCACAGTTATTACACTGCATTACTTCATCATTCTACTCCTTATATTTCTGTTTCAATAAAAATACCTAACGATTTTCAAATAACTTTCCTGTTCTAATTGTCCCTTGTAATCGCTAAGAAATTATGAGGTCCATATTCAAAAGCCATTTAGATGAATAACTCAAAAGTTATCCATCTAAATGGCAAATGTGACATATTCAGCTACTTATTCATCTAAATAATAGCTAGAAAAGTAGCTATCCGGCTATTATTTAGATAGATAAAAAAGGGGCATTTTGGGGTCGTTCCAGGGAGGGATTGAGTTATCCTAGCTGAATATTGAGTATATCCAGTTAGGCTAGCCGGATAACTTTAGCAGGCCTCACGTGGCTGGATAACTCACTACTTACCCGGATATCTTCAGAGATATTCGGCTAAGTAGCGCAAATTAAAAAAAAAAAAGTCACAGACCTCCTAGCATGATGCGCACCCCCACCTCCACATATCGCTACCTCCCTCCCTCCCCCGTTTCCCAAAAAAGGTGGGCAGAAGCTAAGAAAAAGCTTTTCAAGCACCATAGTATGATTGCCACAGGCCTGGGCTTCCCCCACCCTCCCTGCTAAAAAAAAATTTTAATTTACTGCTTCCCCCCCCCACGGTCACCCTCCTCCCCCACCCTTAGCTGACACCCTCCCATCCACCTGTTACCTCCAAAAGTGGTTCCTGTTTTCTCGATGCCGGGGTGGCTGTTCTCTGTAATCCCGGCCGCTAGCAGAGTAACTTAGGCTATGACCTACGTAAGTAATAACGCTGGAAGCACACTGTTTAATGGAAGCATACGTACATACGTACAGCTGTACAACATAATGGCCCAGGCCACGCTGGAGACAGGCTCTGAACTGTCACTTTGCCATCATCCTCCAGACAGGCAGTGCCATTTTTAAAGATCCAAGCACCAGGGCAGGAGTAAATGGACTTCGCTCCTGCTCTTATCATCTCTAATCAGGCCCAGCTATAAGGGGACAAGTGGGGGGCCAGGGAGGGTGGTCCCTGTCCCCTGCACATGTTAATGGGAGACAGGAGGGGGTTTTGGAAGGCCCAGCTGGTTGGGCTCGGCTCTCAAGCTCAATCTTAGGGATGTGAATGAGGATCAGACAGGCACAGGAAGGCCCCAGGCAGATCCAGGTCACAGGTTGGATTTTACAGGGCAGAAGGTGGATTGGAGGGCCTTGGAGAGGCCCAAAAATCTTCATGTATTTTCATAAGGTCCTCATTCGTTGCATTTTTAGGATTCGTTTTTAACGAATGCACATCCCGACTTGTTGCTGCCTCCTGCTAACTTTGGCTGATGAAATCACTTTTCTCACATGTTCCATTACAAAGAAGGGATCATAAAGCCCTGGATGATCGGAGGGTACTGGACCAGAGGGATTGGAAAATGACCATCCCTTCATGCAAGAATGATCCCCAGCTTTGAAGCCACCAGAAACGCACCATTAAACAACATACTGAGTGGTGGAAAATGCATAATCCGCTCAGCCGAGGCATCTCAGCCTAGAGAGGTTATGGAGCACAAAGTAACTATTGAGAATCATGAATTGGGAAGAGACAGTTATTGTTCTGCTCACAGGAGGGAAAACTTTAAAGATTTAATGAAGAGAAGAATTTGCCTCTTGTTCCCTCTCTCAACAGTAAGTGGAGGGATCACCAGCCTGACTAAGGTCTGGAGGGGGAAGTATTCTCATTTTTTGAGCAAAGAATTGTGGTTGCCATGTTAGTCCACTTGGATATGTGGAATCTGTCGACCCTTAATTCATCATATATTTAAAAATCAAAACAGTAAAAGTTCAGATTTTGGGCATATAGCGGTGGCTCCAGAAAGTTTTATGTGTGGGGGAGGGGGGGGTGAGTGCCTTTCCCTCCTACCAGTCTCAGTGGTCCAGCCAGACTAAGGGGGCAGGAAGCTTAGGGGGCAAGCTCATTGTCTTTAGTGGGGAAGGGCGGAGGGAGCCTTCACCCCTCCACTCTTGTTGGCAAGAAAAGGAGAATAGGTTTTAGTTCGACTCTTTTACCCCTGAAGGTTTTAGAGTCAGAAGTCATCCGAAGCGCTGCGCCGTGGTTCTCTGTTATAAATCTTTGCACTTGCCAGGTACCTGGAAGCGCTCTCGATATCCAGCTTATACATCATCCCAGGTCTGACGCTTGCTGCCACGCTCGCACAACCCCAGCCAAATAAACAGCCTGGATTGTTAAAACTTGAGCACAGGGTGGTTTAAATGTCTGGCTGAATGGCAAAGAGTGGTGGGGTGTGGAAGAAGGCGGTGACTCCGGGCCGCGTGGCCTGTCCTGACCACCTCGTTACGCTTAAACAGCCCATGCTGAGCCCAAGTGATGTCGCCGCACTAATGCAAACAAGTGTCATAACCTCTTTGAAAGGATGAATCTCTTCCACAGATAGTTTCAGGTTACAGCAGAAATCAAGCACACATTATCCAATCCACCTGACACGGAGAAAGCCATTTTCACCACGAGTGAGGGAGTCGGTGACACACCATCTATTTCAGTAAACGCTCACTGCATTTAAAAAGGTTTCGCCTCTCAGGTTTATTCATATTGAACCCTGTGAATGTAAATGTACAGCAGGCGTAGACTAGGTAAGAAAAAGTGATCACGATGAGGATAGGGAAGGCTGCACAGGGTTTATCAACGTGACTACCGATTGACGAACAAACCCTGAAGGTGGTATCAACATTGAGAGGAAACAGTAATTAAAAAAAAAAAAAAAGAAGTTTTATTACCATAGATCCATTTCACAATAGCAGCGCGGCCCTCCAAGGAATCTGTTCTCTTACATTTACCCATCACAGGTTGTTATTCAAATCCCCCAGCCTTCAGCTTCACGGCTTACAATGCGACCCAGAGGAGGCTCTCTCAGTCCCGACCTTGCCTTATTGCTGTAACAAAGCCCTGCTCCTCAGTGCTCAAAGAGCGGGGGGGATCAGAGAGTGGAATGTTCATGGCTGCCGCTCCCGCCGGAGCTTCCATGGGGGATATACCATCCGAGCAGAAAAGCCAGACAGAGCTCTCCGTGAAAGCAGTGAGCGGCTTCTTTCTCCAGATACATTTCTGGCTATTTAATTCCAAAAAAAAAGGTTTCAAAAATAGTTAAAAAAAAAATAAAATAAAAAAGGCATTGAAAAGTGGGAAAACCGCCCATGCCACAGGCGTCTGAGCGTACAGAAAACCAGTTAAACAAAATGCAGTGTTACCAGGTACACCGCAGTCAGTTGAATTATGAAAGTGTAAGCGCTCAGCATTACTTTTTAGAATTTTATTTTCCACAAGCAATTACTTCCCCTAAGCATGGGCTCTCTCTCCGACAATTTGCCTCCATCCCTGTTAGATGATCCTGCCTTCAATGCAGGATTATCGATTGTAATAAAGATATCTCTCTGACACAACTTACAGAGCTGCTTCTTTTTCAGAGAGGCCCACACACAAGACAGAAAAGCCATGACAGATACCCTACTTAAAATGTAAAAGGCAAGGGTGCACAACAGCTGCAGACTGTGTCCATCTGACTGAGTCTCGGGCTGGAAGAGACTGCGGAGATTTATTGTACACAAACTATTGCCACTCTGGACTCCAGAGCAAGCTTTCAAAAACATTAAAGTTTATTTCCTACTAGGGAAGCAATAAGTGAGCCCACACAGGACAAGCAGCACATGGGACCACCAGGGCGACTGCAAACAGGCCTCAGAATGGTTTCATGTATAGTAAATGCATTCAAACGGAGAACATCCTGTGGTTGCCCGTACTCGCATGAACAGAGACGTACAGACAGCCGTTCTTCCAGCATCGTCAGCGTACACGGGAACTTCTGAGATCTGCTCACCCTCAGATTAGCAGAGATGTACAGACAGCCGTTCTTCCAGCATCGTCAGCGTACACGGGAACTTCTGAGATCTGCTCACTCTCAGAATAGCAGAGACGTACAGACAGCCGTTCTTCCAGCATCGTCAGCGTACACGGGAACTTCTGAGATCTGCTCACCCTCAGATTAGCAGAGATGTACAGACAGCCGTTCTTCCAGCATCGACAGTGTACACGGGAACTTCTGAGATCTGCTCACTCTCAGAATAGCAGAGACGTATGGACAGCTGTTGTTCCAGCGATGTCAGCGAGGATGGGAACTTCTGAGATCTGCTCACTCTCAGAATAGCAGAGACGTATGGACAGCTGTTGTTCCAGCGATGTCAGCGAGGATGGGAACTTCTGAGATCTGCTCACTCTCAGAATAGCAGAGACGTACAGACAGCCGTTCTTCCAGCATCGTCAGCGTACACGGGAACTTCTGAGATCTGCTCACCCTCAGATTAGCAGAGACGTATGGACAGCTGTTGTTCCAGCGATGTCAGCGAGGATGGGAACTTCTGAGATCTGCTCACTCTCAGAATAGCAGAGACGTATGGACAGCTGTTGTTCCAGCATCGTCAGCGTACACGGGAACTTCTGAGATCTGCTCACCCTCAGATTAGCAGAGACATACAGACAGCCATTCTTCCAGCATCGTCAGCGTACACGGGAACTTCTGAGATCTGCTCACCCTCAGATTAGCAGAGACGTACAGACAGCCGTTCTTCCAGCATCGTCAGCGTACACGGGAACTTCTGAGATCTGCTCACCCTCAGATTAGCAGAGACGTACAGACAGCCGTTCTTCCAGCATCGTCAGCGTACACGGGAACTTCTGAGATCTGCTCACCCTCAGATTAGCAGAGACGTACAGACAGCCGTTCTTCCAGCATCGTCAGCGTACACGGGAACTTCTGAGATCTGCTCACCCTCAGATTAGCAGAGACGTACAGACAGCCGTTCTTCCAGCATCGTCAGCGTACACGGGAACTTCTGAGATCTGCTCACCCTCAGATTAGCAGAGACGTTTAGACAGCCGTTCTTCCAGCATCGTCAGCGTACACGGGAACGTCTGAGATCTGCTCACTCTCAGAATAGCAGAGACGTATGGACAGCTGTTGTTCCAGCATTGTCAGCGTACACGGGAACTTCTGAGATCTGCTCACCCTCAGATTAGCAGAGACGTACAGACAGCCATTCTTCCAGCATCGTCAGCATACACGGGAACGTCTGAGATCTGCTCACTCTCAGAATAGCAGAGACGTATGGACAGCTGTTGTTCCAGCATTGTCAGCGTACACGGGAACTTCTGAGATCTGCTCACCCTCAGATTAGCAGAGACGTACAGACAGCAGTTCTTCCAGCATCGTCAGCGTACACGGGAATTTCTGAGATCTGCTCACCCTCAGATTAGCAGAGACATACAGACAGCCGTTCTTCCAGCATCGTCAGTGTACACGGGAATTTCTGAGATCTGCTCACCCTCAGATTAGCAGAGATGTACAGACAGCCGTTCTTCCAGCACTGTCAGCGTACATGGGAATTTCTGAGAACTGCTCACCCTCAGATTAGCAGAGATATACAGACAGCCGTTCTTCCAGCACTGTCAGTGTACACGGGAACTTCTGAGATCTGCTCATCCTCAGATTAGCAGAGACGTATGGACAGCAGTTGTTCCAGCGATGTCAGCTTGGGTGTGAACTTCTGAGATTTGCTCACTCTCAGAATAGCAGAGACGTATGGACAGCTGTTGTTCCAGCGATGTCAGGGTAGGTGGGAACTTCTGAGATCTGCTCACTCTCACATTAGTGGGGAAGGGGGGGGGGGTACTGTGCAGACTCTCTCTCGCCCTTTACCCCCCTCCCTCCTCTCTCACTTCTCTCCCCAGGGAACTACTATTGTGGGATGGGTGAAATTTTGTATTAATGAAACCTATGGAGGAATATTTCATACTCTGAATGTGAAGACGTGTAGTAGCCTAGCCCATCTAGCCTGCCCGGGATGTTGGCTGAAGACAAGGTTCAAGATTAACCATTCAATGGAATATATATCTAAAGGCTGATTGAATGGGATACACAAAAAGATCTGAATAATGATTGCCTCTAAGGCCAGACAGGACTAGTACAATTGAATACTCAAAAGCTGAACAATGATCACCTCGAATACACGTCTAAAGGTTGACTGAACTGAATATACATCTGGGGACTGATTCAATCATCTCATGGAATTCATTGCAGAACACGTGAGCTGTAATCCTGCACAGAGGACACAGAGCAACCAGCACACCAAGAGGTGAAGAAGCAAAGAGAAGACAAAGTAAGAAAACAGAAGAGGAAGCACAAATGCATTTCTGCTTTCAGTAAGTCAAGACTTACACGTGCTCTCTCATATTCGCATACTATCACTCAAAAGGTTCCAAATGAGAAATTGCAGGTATTTCAGGGATGTTAAGTAATCCAAAAATTGTAATATAGAAAATTGTCATTTATCTGTCAACAAATAGCTAATGGAGCAGGCAATTTATGAATATAAATAAAGTACTGATTATAAAATGAAACAAGGCTGTTCCTTTAAATTGATAACCTTGCCATAGTATATTTAGTAAATGCCTGCCCTTCTCATGCAGCACTAACTTCTTAAGTAATATTCTCTATCAGATAATAAAACCATTTCCAGCCTTTGCTGTCTCTGGACTGTCTCTCATTCTCTCTCATTCCTGTTTCTTCTGTTTTAGTTCTCTTTCCTTCAGCAGCAGATAGCAAATGTTGCTTACCTGATGTAACAGGTGTTCTCACAGGACAGCAGGATGTTAGTCCTCACAAATGGGTGACATCGAGGATGGAGCCCACCACGGAAAACTTCTGTCAAAGTTTAAACAGAACTTTGACTGGCCCCTACTGGGCATGCCCAGCAAGGCACTGACCCTGTAGCCAGCAGGGGTCTCCCTTCAGTCTGATTTTCAAAGCTACAGGCAGTGCCTAGAAAGTAGAAATAAAACGAACCCAACACCGCGGGGAGGCGGGCGGGTTTCGTGAGGACTAACATCCTGCTGTCCTGTGAGAACACCTGTTACATCAGGTAAGCAACATTTGCTTTCTCACAGGACAAGCAGGATGGTTGTCCTCACAAATGGGTGAGTACCGAGCTGAGGATGTCCCGACCTGCACCAAATGTACCCAACGGTGTGCAGCAGGCACAACAACTGAGGAGAAATTTGGGAAAGGGCATCCGCACCCTACCGGGTAGGTGGAAGGGTGTTGGTACATCAGGTTGGAAAAAGGTTACGCAAGACAGATTGGCCGAAGATGGAGTCCTGTCTTCCAGCCTTGTCCAAACAATAATGGGCTGCAAAAGTATGGAGAGAACTCCAGGTTGCAGCTTTGCAGATGTCAGGAAGCGGCACCGATCGAAGGTGTGCCACTGATGTCGCCATGGCCCTCACAGAGTGTGCTTTAACACGGTCTTGAAAAGGAATGCCAGCTTGCTCATAGCAAAAAGAAATGCAGTCCGCCAACCAGGAAGAAAGAGCCTGCTTACCCACAGGTTGTCCCAACTTATTAGGATGGAAAGAGACGAATAATTGAGTGCTCTTCCTGTGGGAAACTGTACGGTCTAGGTAAAAAGCTAGAGCCCGTTTACAGTCTAGGGTATGCAGGGTCTGCTCTCCAGAGTTTGAGTGGGGCCTGGGAAAAAAGATAGGTAATACGATAGATTGATTGATATGAAACTCCGAAACTACCTTAGGTAAAAATTTAGGGTGAGTGCGGAGTACCGCCCGGTCCTGCAGGAGCTTAGTGTAAGGCGGATAGGTAACTAGGGCCTGTAATTCACTAACCCTGCGAGCTGAAGTAACAGCCAAAAGGAATAACACTTTCCAAGTGAGATATTTCAAGTCACAGGAGTGCAGAGGTTCGAAAGGAGGTTTCATTAGACGACCAAGAACCAGGTTAAGGTCCCAGGATGGGGCCGGAGGACGCAAGGGTGGCTTTAGATGGAGTAAGCCCTTAAGAAAGCGTGTTACTAGGGGTTGCACTGAAATAGGATTACCCCCAATACCCTTATGGAAGGCGGCTACCGCACTGACATGCATTCTGATAGAAGAGGTTTTAAGACCTGATTCAGAGAGATGCCATAAATAGTCCAAGAATTTGGAGATTGGACAGGAAAGGGGATCAAGGGACTGAGAAGTGCACCATGATGTGTACCTTTTCCATTTGTATGAGTAAGACTTTCTTGTGGAAGGCTTTCGTGAAGCTATCAGGACCCGAGAAACGGAATCTGAAAGGTTAAATGGTTGAAGGACTAACCTTTCAACATCCATGCCGTCAGGGACAAGGCTTGGAGGTTGGGATGGAGGAGGCATCCGTCGTTTTGAGTGAGCAGATGCGGGTCCTTTCCCAGAGGAATGTGCCTGCGGATGGAGAGATCCTGGAGTATTGGAAACCATACTTGGCGTGGCCAGTAAGGTGCTATCAGGATCATGGTTCCTCCGTCCTGGCGTAGCTTCACGAGAGTCTTTGACACAAGAGGAAGTGGAGGGAATGCATAGAGCAGACCGGTTGTCCACTTGAGGGAGAATGCATCCCTCGGCCGAGAGTGCTGGCTCCGAATGAGAGAGCAGTAATCGTCCACTTTGTGGTTCTGAGGGGACGCAAAGAGGTCTATGCGGGGAGAACCCCACTTGTGAAACAGAGAGGTCGCTACCAGAGGATCGAGTGACCACTCGTGTGGGTGGAAGACACGGCTCAGCTGGTCTGCCAATACATTGTCTACTCCCGGCAGGTAAGTGGCCCTGAGGTACATAGAGTGGGAGAGGGCTTCCGCCCAGATCTGCGCAGCTTCCTGACACAGAAGGAAGGAGCCTGTGCCTCCCTGCTTGTTTATGTACCACATGGCCACTTGGTTGTCCGTCTGGATTAAGATTATCTGATGAAAGAGATGATCTTTGAAAGTGCGGAGCGCATAGCGGATTGCTCGAAGTTCCAGGAAATTGATCTGGTGTTCGGCTTCCTCTTTGGACCATAACCCTTGGGTTTGAAAGTCGTCCACATGGGCTCCCCAACCGATGTGAGAAGCGTCGGTGGTTAGGATTACTTGCGGATCCGGTGGAAGAAAAGGTAAGCCCTGAAGGAGGTTGACCTGAGTCGTCCACCAGGTTAAGGATAGGCGCAGCGCTTGTGTGACTGTGACTATGGAGGACAGAGGCTGAAAAGCTTGAATCCATTGGTGTCGTAGAGTCCATTGTGTTACTCTCATGGCTAGTCTGGTCATGGGAGTGACTTGAACCGAGGATGCCATGTGTCCTAGGAGAATGAGGAACTGGCGAGCCGTGGCAGTGTTCTGAGACTGGAGCTGGCGAGCCAGGGACATTAGGGTGTGGACCCTCTGAAGAGGAAGGTAAGCCTTTGCCTGTAAGGTGTCCAAGTCTGCTCCAATGAAGAATAAGGTTTGAGACGGGACTAAGCAAGATTTCTCGTAATTGACAAGAAACCCTAAGGAAAGGAGTGTTTGAATTGTCAATTTTAGGGAGGATTGAGCTATCTGTTGGGTGGAGGCCCTGATTAGCCAATCGTCCAGGTAGGGGTAGACGTGGACACCTTCCTTCCTTAAGAATGCTGCTACCACTACGAGACATTTGGTAAAGACTCGTGGGGCAGAAGCCAGACCGAAAGGTAGGACACGGTATTGATAATGGTCGTGGCCTACGAGAAACCGCAGATATTTGCGATGGGATTGTGTGATCGCAATGTGGGTATAAGCGTCCTTGAGGTCGAGAGAGCACAGCCAATCCCCTCTTTGTAGCAGAGGGAGCAGCGCGCCTAGGGTTACCATTTTGAACTTCTCTTTTTGAAGGTATTTGTTGAGGGCTCGAAGGTCCAAAATGGGACGTAGTCCCCCTGATTTCTTTGGTATTAGGAAGTATCTGGAATAGAATCCCTTGCCTCGTTGAGAGGGAGGAACGGGTTCTATAGCATTTGATTGCAGAAGAAGAGACACTTCCTGTTGTAATTGAGCCAAATGGGTGGATAGACTCCACGCTTGAAGAGGCGGGGAGTCTGCCGGAAGAGTTATGAAGTTGAGGTGGTAACCCTGTGCGATAATTGTTAGCACCCACTGATCTGAGGTGATCTGCAACCAAGGTTGTAGAAAATGGTACAGTCGACCTCCTACAGGAATGTCTGGAAGAGGGGTTTGGCATGTGTTCCCTACAGGGGAGTCAAAGGCCAACCGCAGGCCCAGGAGGAGGGGCTACAGTAGGCCTTTGTTTCCTAGGCTGACGCGGCTGAGGCCTAGTAGAGGATCGAGCTGGACGAGGCCTGGCCGATGGAGGGTAGTAACGGCGTGGCCGAAAGAACGACTTCTTAGAGTCCTTCTTAAGTGGTTGTTTGGAGGAAACCTCAGACGGAACAGAAGAAAGTTGTTTCAACGTCTCGTGGTGATCTTTCAATTCAGCTACTATTTGCTGAATTTGTTCTCCAAACAAATTGTCCCCTAAGCAGGGTAAATCCGCTAAACGATCCTGGACCTCTGGGCGAAGGTTGGATGACTTTAACCAAGCCCAACGTCTGGCCGAGATGGCAGTAGCTGAAACCTTTGTGGAGGCATCGAAGATGTCATAAGCCGTTCTGATCTCGTGCTTCCCCGCTTCAAACCCTTTGTTAAGAAGGGCCTGAAGCTGTGGCTGGTATTGGTCAGGTAATGTGTCAGCAAAATCTTGCATCTGTTTAAGGATGGCTCTGTTATATTGCGTCATGTAGAGTTGATATGAGGCTATGCGAGAAATCAGCATAGCTCCATGGTACACTTTCCGTCCCACACTGTCTAGGAATTTATTGTCCTTGACCGGCGGAGTGGAGGAGTGTGGCTTGAGACGCTTGGCTTTTCTTTGTGCGGACTCCACCACAACAGAGCGATGATCCAGTTGAGGCTTTTGAAAGCCTGGTGCTGACTGGACGAGGTATGTGGAGTCAGCCTTCTTGTTAACTGGTGATACAGATGAAGGAGATTCCCAGTTTTTCTTTAAGAGATCGAGAAACACCTGGTGAATGGGGATGGAAGCGATGATTTTTGGAGCGTCCAAAAATTGAAGCAGTTCCATCATCTGGTGTCTGTCATCGGTCTCAGATTGCAGCTGAAAAGGTACAATTTCAGACATCTCCTTTACAAAATTAATAAAGGAGAGATCCTCTGGAGGAGATCTTTTTCTACTCTCTGTAGGAGAAGGCGGTGATGGTAAATCTGTGTCAGAAGATGTATCATCACCCCAGGTATCATAGGGATCACTTGGGGGTTGAAGCCCCGATGGACCTGGTTGAGGATCCGAAGGCATCGAAGGAAACCTTGGAGGAACCGATGGTACAATCGGTACTGGGAACGGCATCGAGGGTTTCGGTGCTGCCGATGGAGTCGGTGCCGGTCTTGGAACCGATGGAGCCAAAGGATAAATCGGTGGAGATATACGAGAAGGCACCGATGGGACCACCCCGGAAGGGGGAATCAAGAACGGTGTTTCTCCCGCCGATGAAAATCCAGTCGGAGACGATGGCGCTGTCGGTGCTACTGGAATTATCGATGGGAGGGCATGTACAAGTGCCTCCATACGTTGTAGTAGCGGTGCCAGCGCTTCCACCAAAGGTTCGGTGGTCGGTTCCTTCCTCGGTGGCGGAGTCGGTGCCGGGGTCGATGCCGGTGGCGGTGCCGGAATCGGTGCCGGAGACGGTGCCAATGGAGGTTGGAATCTTTGCATCGCTTTCTCGATGGCCTCCTGGACCAGCCGGTCCAGTTCTGCCCGGAGACCAGGGGTAACAATACCCGGCTCGACGGGAGAGGGAGGCTGAGGCAGAGCCGGAGGGACCACCGTAACCGGTGGGATCACGGCTCCCACACCCCGAGAGGGTGAGGGTTTCCTCGATGCCTGCGAACGAGACGTGGACGGTGCCAAGTCTGAACGAGGCCTCTTAGTCGGTGGCTCGGCTTGTTCAGAGGTCGATGACTGTGGATCCTCGACAGGCCGAGACTTGTGCCGTCGACGGCGATGCTTGTCCTTCCGGTCTCCTCGCCCATCCGGGGAGGGGACAGGAGTCGACGGCCGAGAAGTCATCGATGGTGGACGGTCACCGGAGGGTTGACGATGGTGGTGCAACTTCGACGGTGCCGGTTCCGATGACGTCGATGCTATCGATGGCGTTGGGGTGGGTGCATGGAAGAGGAGCCCCATCTTCTCCATCCTGGCTTTGCGACCCTTAGGTGTCATTAGGGCACATTTGGTGCAAGTCAGGACATCATGCTCACTACCCAAACACAAAACACAAACCCTATGGGGGTCTGTGATTGACATAGTCCGGGTACAATCCGGGCATCGACGGAACCCCGTCGCCATGGCTTAAGGCCAAATTTAGTCGCGGGCTCGGTAATTGCCAACAGGCCTCGAGGGCCAAATTCGACGGTAGTCGAAGAAAAAAGGCAAAAAACTTACCGGTTTCCGCGGAGGTGACAAAAATTTGTCGAAGGGAGACCCCTGAGGGGCAAATTTTCTTCGGAAAGAAAAATACCGAATTCCTGTCAGGAACGTGGTAAGAGAGCTCCTTTCACCGCGTGGCAACTGCTGCGCGGAAAAAAGAAGACTGAAGGGAGACCCCTGCTGGCTGCAGGGTCAGTGCCTTGCTGGGCATGCCCAGTAGGGGCCAGTCAAAGTTCTGTTTAAACTTTGACAGAAGTTTTCCGTGGTGGGCTCCATCCTCGATGTCACCCATTTGTGAGGACAACCATCCTGCTTGTCCTGTGAGAAACCTTAATACTTTTTCTTCTCTTCCTTCTTTCTCTCCCTGTCTCTTGCTTTTCTCCTCTTCCCATTCATCCTACCTGCTCTGCTTTCACCATTCTTTCTCCTGCACTCTCTCCTCCACTCCTCATCCCCTTCCTGCTACATCATCACCCTGACTTCCTCCCCTTCTCCATTCTCCTGCCATCCCTGCTCCTCACACTCTCACTTCTCTTCTGCCATCCCATTCCCCACCTTTTCTCACCCCCTCCGCCTTGCTCTCACACCTTCCCCCTTTTCAACTCTCTCTCTTTCCCTCCTCTTCGTTATTGCATCCTCCTTCCTCTATCTTGCTCTCCCCGCTCTCTTTCCCCCATGCTCTTGCTCTCTCCTCTGGCTGTTCCCTCTCACCCCCTCCATATTCCTGACCCACGCCTTGCTCGCCCCTCTCTCTTTCCCCAGTCACTTACATACACACTCTGTCTCCTCTCACCGACCTTCCCAGCACTCACTATGCACTCTCTCTCTCTCTCCTTACACTCATGCTTGCTCTCTTCTTTCAATGACCCCCCACCCCCAAAACACGCACACAGTTTTTCTTTCTCCCCTTTGATGTCTCACTGATGCACATATGCACACTTTCTCCTGCCCCCTTCTCCTGTACTGGGATCCATACAGGACTGAAGAGGAAGCATGTGCTACCCCGACTCTCGCTGTTGATTGAGTCATTCTGATAGCCAGAACCAATCAGAGACGAGAGGTGGAGGAAAGAGAGAGCGACACTAAGCGGGGGGGACATCCTGGGTGCTGCCCCTGGAGAATGTGCTCTAAGACCCGGAATCTCATGGTCAAATACAGAGGGTTCCCAGATATAGTACCTAACCTATGGGTTCGTCGCTAAAACAGGTGCAGTGTTTAACTAAACAGTGGTCAGCCACTGGGGCAGAGATAAAACGGTCAGGCACTTAACTCAGGGCCCTATTTGCGAAGCAGGTTTCCCATAGGCACAAAATGGGAGGAATTCTTCAGTAACAAGCCCCTTAAGCTCCCTAAATTTAGGGAAGTTTTCAGCTGAAAATTTAGGGTCCTAAGCGAAGCACGAGAGGGTTTTTTTTTAAATATTGATTTCATAGTTTCACCAAGTAAAACATTCTCTCTACGCATAGCTGAACATGTTATAATGGTTTTATCTCATGCCAAAGGTAAGCTTAATATCGACCCCTGTGTAGGAAAGTCAGTGACAGCACAGGGCCAGGTGAACCACAACCGATAAATCATCTCATTATCTAATTCTATCAAACCCTTCCAAACACAACCAATCTGACAACAACAACAAAATTTTCACTGCAGAATAATATTTCATTTCCATGGAAGCAAGCAACACTTTACTGGAAAACTGTGGTAAAAAAACAGGATCTTACCTGCCAGAAGCAGGAGAGGCCAGGGGTATGTCAGCAGCTGCAAACAGGGGACCTTACAGAAACCATCCCAAAAATAATTTGTGCAAACAAGGTCTTGAAAAGCTCCAATAAACGGAGCTTCTAATACCATCTCCTTCGGCGGTAAATCCCAGATGCCATAACGTAATTTCTAGGCGCCATGGTGACCTGTCTAGCCCTCCATTTGCCCAGCACAATTGTGAAGATACGGCATAACACTGCTGTGAAGAAATATCTCCTGATTTTACTCTTGAGTGCACCCTCGTTCAGCCTCATGTCATCTCTTTTTCAGGAAGATGTTTGCTCTTTTTTTTTTTTCATAAACGTATATTTTTCAGATATTTGAATCTCTTTATCACATCCATCTCTGTAAATACTCTCTCCCTCCCAAAAAAATCCACCCACAGACTATTCTTGAAATACCTTTTTCGGTCTGTGAGGCACGTCATGTGCTACTGCTGGCCTAAACCAAAGACCATGCTTCTCCTGGGAGCCCTTACATGGCTGTGTCCAAGAAATATGGCAACAACAAAGGACATAGCTGAAATAATAAAGGCAAAAATAACAGCATTCAGGAAGTATAAAGGATCCCAAAAAGAGGAACACAGAGAAGAATACCTGGTGAAACTGAGGGAGACAAAGAAAGAAATCAGGAAAGCAAAAGATCAAGCGGAAGAAAGGATTGCCAAAGAGGTAAAGCGAGGTGACAAAACATTTTTCAGATACATCAGAGAAAGAAAGGAGGCCAGAAGTGGTATAGTGACACTGAAAGGTGAGAAGGAGAAATGTGTGGAGAAAGTCTGAGAAATGGCAGAAATATTAAACAAATACGTCAGTTCGGTGTTTACTAAAGAAGACCTTGGAGAAGGACCGTCGCTGGTTGACAAGACCGTAGATGGGGATGGGGTAGACAAAACCCCATTTACAGAAGAGAATGTTTGGGAAGAGCTAGGAAAACTGAAAGTGGACAAGGCCATGGGGCCGGATGAGGAACATCCCAGGATACTGAGGGAGCTCAGAGATGTGCTGACAGGTCCACTGAATGACCTGTTCAATAGATCCCTGGAACAGGAGTGGTGCCGAGTGACTGGAGAAGAGCGGTGGTGGTCCCGCTTCACAAGACTGGGAGCAGAGAGGAGGCTGGAAACTTCAGGCTGGTTAGCCTCACCTCGGTGGTGGGAAAAGTAATGGAGACTCTGCTGAAGGAAAGGATAGTGAACTATCTACAGTCAGGAGGATTACTAGATCCGAGGCAGCATGGATTCACCAGGGAAAGGTCCTGTCAGACAAATCTGATTGACTTTTTTGATTGGGTATCTAAGGAACTGGATCGAGGAAGAGTGCACGATGTCATCTACTTGGATTTCAGCAAAGCTTTTGATCCGGTCCCGCATAAGAGGCTCGTGAATAAAATGAGAAGCTTGGGAGTGAGTGCCAAGGTAGTGGTGTGGATTACAAACTGACTGACAGATAGAAGACTGTTTGTAATGGTAAATGGAGCCTTCTCTGAAGAGAGAGCGGTGTTAAGTGAAGTGCCGCAAGGATTGGTGTTGGGACCGGATCTATTCAATAACGTTTTGAGCAACATTGCAGAAGGGACAGAAGGTAAAGTTTGTCTATTTGTGGATGATACTAAGATCTGCAACAGAGTGGACATGCCGGAAGGAGTAGAGAGAATGAACAGTGATTTAAGAAAGTTTGAAGGGGGGTCGGAGACTTGGCATCTGGGATTCAATAAAAAATAAACTGGAAGGGCAAGATAAGATAAAGATATGTTGCCCTTCCAGTTTATTTTTGATAGTTTTGTGAGTTGGGCTTTCACTTATTTGTCTGTTGATCTGGGATTCAATGCCAAGAAGTGCAGAGTCATGCATCTTGGGTGCGGTAATCTAAAAGAGCTGTATGTGATGGGTGGTGAAAGACTGTTATGCATGGACTGGGAGAGGGACCTTGGTGTGATAATGTCTGCCGATTTGAAGGCAGCGATGCAATGTGACAAGGCAATAGCTAAAACCAGCAGAATGAGAGAGAGAGGAATAACCAGTAAGAAAAAGGAGGTGGTGATGCCCTTGTACGGGTCCTCAGTGAGGCCTCACCTGGAGTATTGTGTTCA
This sequence comes from Rhinatrema bivittatum, assembly GCF_901001135.1. NCBI lineage: Eukaryota > Metazoa > Chordata > Amphibia > Gymnophiona > Rhinatrematidae > Rhinatrema > Rhinatrema bivittatum. The sequence continues at coordinate 472,432,537 of NC_042618.1, read as the reverse complement.
GGTCTGGAGACCGTATCTCAAAAAAGACAGAGACAGGAAGGAGCCAATCCAGAGAAGGGCGACCAAAAGACAGGGTCATTCTTTATAGTGCGATGTGCTGGTATCGCACGCGATAAGCCCCTACCTCACACAATACCAGTCGCATCGCGGCAGTATTATTAAAATTAGGGGAAGCAGAGGAGTGTGGGCAGGGTTTGAGCGGCATTATCTCCCGGCAGCGCTGTGGACGATAACTGTTTTCCACATTATCACCAGCAGCACCGTGGGAAATAATTACACCTGTCCCCGTCCCGTGGCGCTATGGGGGCGATAGCGTGTGGTGTGGTCGCACTGCCACAATGCAGCTGGCTGCCTACTATCGCCCTCCCCTTCTTTTTTTTTTTTTGCGAGACATCATTCTGCTATAAATATAAATATAGCAGAACGATGAATCTAGGGAATAGTGGTGTGTCTGTATCAGAAGACTTATGAGGAGAGGCTGAAGGATCTGAATACGTACACCCTGGGAGAGAGGAGACGCAGACCTTCAGATACCTGAATGGTTTTAATGATGCCAGGTTCCTCAAACATTTTCCAGAGGAAAGCAAACAGCAGAACTAGGCAGTCACAATACGAAACTTCAGAGGGGATGACTTAGAATCAAGGTCAGGAAATATTTCTTCACGGAGAAGGTGGTGGATGCCAGGAATGTCCTTCTGGAAGAGGTGAAGATGAAAACAGTAAACGAATTAAAAAAAGGCATGGGATAAACCCTGTGGATCCCTGAAGGTTAGAGGTGGAAATGAAGAGAAGGTTGCTTGGGAGGTAACCACTAACCAGCATGGAGCAGCAGCTAATACTTCTAACAGAAGGCCTGGGGATTACGACAGCCAACGCCGGGCCCTGACTTTTAACGTCTGGGGTACGGATACGCAGACATTAGGGAAAAAGCACAGGACTGCTTCTATGGCCAAATCCAAAAGCAAAGCACATTCAAGCAGCAGCATTGTCTGAATTATCAGGAAGGCTGCTCACCCTGTAAAAATATTGCTAGCACTAATTTTATTATGGATTTTACAGTTGGTTTGGTTTGATTTTAATATTACTACGCTTAACATAAAGCTTGAGGATAACCTGCACGGAGCAGCAGTTATTACCCTTAACAGAAACATGGGGGGTAACCTGCATGGAGCGGCAGTTACTACCCTTAACAGAAACATGGGGGTAACCTGCACGGAGCGGCAGTTACTACCCTTAACAGAAACATGGGGGTAACCTGCACGGAGCGGCAGTTACTACCCTTAACAGAAACATGGGGGTAACCTGCACGGAGCGGCAGTTACTACCCTTAACAGAAACATGGGGGTAACCTGCACGGAGCGGCAGTTACTGTCCTTAACAGAAACATGGGGGTAACCTGCACGGAGTGGCAGTTACTGTCCTTAACAGAAACATGGGGGTAACCTGCACAGAGCAGCAGTTACTGTCCTTAACAGAAGGCATGGGGGTAACCTGCATGGAGCGGCAGTTACTACCCTTAACAGTAACATGGGGATAACCTGCATGGAGCGGCAGTTACTACCCTCAACAGAAACATGGGGGTAACCTGCATGGAGCGGCAGTTACTGCCCTTAACAGAAACATGGGGGTAACCTGCATGGAGCGGCAGTTACTACCCTTAACAGAAACATGGGGGTAACCTGCACGGAGCGGCAGTTACTACCCTTAACAGAAACATGGGGGTAACCTGCACAGAGCGGCAGTTACTACCATAAAAAGTTTGCTGGTTAGACTGGATGGACTATTTGGTCTTTTTCTGCCTTCATTACTATGCTACTATGTGGTGAAATATTCTCATACATTTTCTATGAACACATGCTGCTACTGTTTTGTGCTGCAGCTGGTTACAGATGGGCTCAAAGTGTACAATTTCATGGCATAGCACTATTTTTATTTTTGGTTTTATGTGCATTTAAAAAGACAGCATTGCCTTATGCATATTGCACACAGATGAGTCGTGAAGGACAATGGCATTGTAGCTATGCAGTAATGCTAATTATATGGATTCATATAATAATATTTTAATCCAAACTGTAAAGAAACAATGCTATTATAATTATTGTTATAGCTGCATGGAGCTGTTTTGAGTAACTGCGCTAGTCAGAGAAAAACTGGGTCTTCTGCAGGTTGTGATAGCTTTTAAAGGTTCAACAAACCAAACGTTGCAGTGCAAAAGCCTTTGAGACCTGCCCAGGTCTTCAGACAGAGACCGGATCTGCGCAGCCTCGGTGGCTCACGCGCTGCATCGCATCCTTCTCCCTCTTGGTCGGTCCGTGGCTTAGAGGTACCGCAGCCCCTGAATTCTCCGGCCGTGTGAGCTGAGATAGGAGGTGATAAAGTGACAAGATTCGAGGTCACACGTGGCCCCGTGGATCACTTCTCTCCCTAATTATCTGTTTTTCGTGTAATGTAAATGCCCTTTCAGCGCAGGTTGTACAGTCTCGCTGTAAACAGTCTAATTACTGCGCTGTACAGGAAAAAGCTTCACTTCCTCACATTGGTAAGACATCCTGGCAAATGAAACACTAAATCCAAAAGCATCGATCCTGTGGAAATAGCTTCCAATAAATATCATGTTCCTCTCTCTCTTCAGTTTCTATTGCTATCTCCTGAGGCTTTCAAAAAGTCTTTTGTTAAATTATAGAACAGTAAGTGCTTTACATTACTTTGGACTAAAATATGATAGCAGAGAGCATCCATTCTGGCTTCAGAGTTTATAGATAAAATTACTGCGGCCCATCTGGCAGACGCATTACGTGATCAATAGGCCAGCTGAGAACGTGAAGTCGACCGAAAAGGAGGAAACGCTTTAGGACCTCGCGCAAATGTCCCCTCACAGAAAGGGCAGGAGATGCTTGCGAGAACAACCCAGGCCCGGAAGCCCCCATAGCAGAGGAAGGCAAAGGAACAGGGACTGCGGGGGCCGAGGGTCCTTCTCCCAGAACAAGCCACACGGGCTGAGTTCCCCCCCCCCCCCCAGACAACTCAGAATACCACACAGGACACTTAAGTTACCACCATCACCGCTGCCACATCCGAGGTCATTTTAGGCTAGAGCTGAGCTGCACCTGCCGGGTGGCCTTTTGGGAGATCCACGGTGAATATTCACCGTGCTTGCACGCATATATTTCGTCCGAGAACCAGATATGTTTGTACAGTTTCCTTATCTGGGAAACCTTCAGGGTGCACAGCTGTGCACCTCTGGGCGAGAAGAATCTTCTACACCCTTATACCTATTGACCCTGCTGGAAAGTTAAAGTATACCACATGAGCCTGCTACTGGCTGTGCAGCAAATGTGCACTTAATAGCCAAAGAAAGTATTCCCTGGTCCCTGACTATGCTATTTTAGATTTTATTTTATTTATTAAAACTTGATTACTTGACTAACAGCAATGAAATCTAGGAAAGACATACTCAAACAGAAAAGAAATAATTTACGTAGCAATTACTGTAAAATTACAGTAATTAAAACAGCTCAAAACAAATACAGGAGACTGATGCAACACCAGCAGCAAACTCTCCCCATGGATCCTATAGCAGCAACAGAACCAGATCTATCGCAGCCCTTGGAAAAAAAAACTCTTCTCTAGGAGGCCTAATCCTAACTAAAAAAAAACAAACCAAAACCAAAAAACCCCAGCCAAACGGCTAGGCTTTATTCCGCTTTTTAAATCTCAAGAATTTCCGCTAATTCCAAACAGGCCGATTCACTAAAAGTCGCAGGAGAGCCGGCGAGCGCCCGCTCTCCTGTGCGCGCGATTTAGGAGGGAGCAACATGCAAACGAGGGCCCGCGGTAAAAGGAGGCGCTAGGGACACTAGCGCGTCCCTAGCGCCTCCTTTTTGACAGAAGCGGCGGCTGTCAGCGGGTTTGACAGCTGACGCTCAATTTTACCGGCCTCGGTTCTCGAACCCACTAACAGCTATGGGTTCGGAAAACGGCAAAATTGAGCATCTGTCTTCCAACCCACGGGCCGCGGGCAGATTTTTAATTTTTAGTTTTTTTTTAACTTTTGGGGCCTCTGACTGAATATCGCCATGATATTAAGTCGGAGGGTGGACAGAAAATCAGTTTTTACTGCTTTTCTGTCCACTTTCCCGGTGCTGGCCGAAATTAACACCAGTCTATGGGTAGGCGCTAATTTCTGAAAGTAAAATGTGCGGCTTGGCTGCACATTTTACTTAGTGAATCGCGCGGGAATAACTAATAGGGCCATCAACATGCATTTGCATGTTGCGGGTGCTATTAGTTTCAGGGGGGGTTGGCCGCACGTTTTCGACGCGCTATTACCCTTTACTGTATATAAGTGGTAAAAATAGCGCGTCGAAAACGCGCGGCCAAACGCAGAGCGCACTTTACTTTATCGGCCTGAAAGGTAGCATTCCAAACCAGTAGCTCCAAATAGCTAAAAAGCGCTGCACCATGTCACAGCTACATTAAGATCAATTGCAATCACTGGTTTGTGCTTCCTCTCAGAGCCATGACTGAAGCATTTCCACAAACGAAGATTCCCCATGGGCCTTTGTACCAATCACCACACTGTCCTGGTTTTCACTTCTGGTGATATGGAAACCCTAAACAGGCACACAAGGCTTAGCTACCCTGGTGAGGTTCACAACGTCCCAGTTGAGTAAATGTACAATACCTTTCACCATCCTAGGATCATTTGTGAGGCAGCATTTGCCACTAGTATTTAGGGAGTAAAACAAACAAACAAAAAAACATATTCCGACCAAACCACAGAACTGGAATGCAGATCTGGGTGTCAAGCGATGCTCTACTCCCAGAGAAAGCACTCAGAACTGGTACTACTGTAAAAGCTTTGTTGCTCTGAAGATTGAGGGGAAGCGGAAGGCAGGAATATCACAAGGCTTGGAAAAAAAAATCAGCTGGCGATGCATAGCCTACTGCAAGTAATGACCCATTAAAAAAACTAATAAGAGTAATAATACTACAGCATATAAAGCACCAATGGTGTGAGCAGATTCCATTCAGTGTTAAGTGAGGGAAAATTACAGCGTGGAGGCATTACCCGAGTCTAGCTCCAGTTCTAACAGCCATGGAAAAGGGAAATTAAATTGCTCACCATGCAAAGCAATGGAGAAAAAAAAGCCCCATTGTCCTCACAGCACTTTTCCAACCTTGAAAGGAACACTTAACTCTTCTGCCATGACCCTGCTCTACTCTACGGCAGACAAGTCACAGAAAAAATGTCTGGCCCTTTGTACAGGCTCATAACTATTTTATGGTAGATATTAGTTTTCCAAACTCTATGCATTCTAAATTTTGTCTAGCTAAAGGAAAAACTGTCCCTATTCAATCCGATAAAGAATAGGATCCTCGCAGAAGTGCACTTTTGAAGTTGCCCTCTGTGAGAGCATGCAGGCTGCAGAGCTCGAGAAATAAGATTATTCAGGTCCTAAATCCTGGAATGATCTCCCCAAGGAAACTGGGATGCTAGCTTATTTTTTAAATTTCAGGAAAGCAATGAAAACTATTTTCTTCCAGTTGGCCTTTGATTAAGGGTAAAAAATGTGCATTCGTTTCTTTTTTGTTTTCGTCTTTAGTGCGCTTTCATTTTTATTATTCATTTTATTTGTTTCAGTTCGCTTTCATTTTAATGCGCATTAATTTGATTTAGCGCACACTAAAAAAAAAAAAGAAAAAAATAATGAACCGAATAATGAAATAAACCGATAAAAAAATTGAATATTTTCTGGCTGCACATCCGTAATTAAGGGTGGTCAATCTTTTTCTGTCTTATCTTCTTTTTATCTGGAAGTTTTGTTTCTTTATCCCTGCAGGTGTTAGGTAATTTGCAGATGTCTTGGGTTGCACTGAGTTTAGGCTGGTTTCCATGATTGTCTGTTTGATACTGTCTTGCATTAGTCATTAAATACTGTTTTTGTACATAAAGAAGGTCATAGAAATGGGCTTTTATTAAAATTGTCTGCTTGCTAGGCAGGTAACAAGAACATGCATAGGACCTGTATACACATACTACTTTCACCTGTTGTTTGTGTTCTGATCTCATAGCACCCATGCACTGCTAATCATTTAGCTAAATCAGATACCCAATCTCCAATGAAGACACCTTGTCTAAATTCTATGAGTGTTTATTACAACAGGTAATCAAGACATATAACTTACTGGTTTCAGACTTGAGGGGGAGGGAAGAGGAGAGGTTGATCTTAGGTTCAGAGCACTGACTATAGAGTTGGAATAGCTGTTGTAGGAATTCAAGTACACCTATTATATATGTCTGTCTGTGTCTGTCTGGTAAAAAGGAAATGTGTTCCTAAGGAATAGGAGAGATGAAAGACCTCTTACTTTTGTTTTTCTTTCAGAAGCACACGTGCAAACTGAAAAAAAAAACTCCCAGCAGGCAAGAACCAATATTTGAGCCAATAGGGAAGTGCCCAGAATCAGTGGGAGCTGGAAACATAACCATAAAGGTGCAACATCTACAAGGCTAAGGATTATAAATAAGGGCTTGTAGTCCTTCTGTGACATCACACTAGCTTACAAGCAGGAGCTGAACAACTTTATATATATAACAAACAAATCTGCTCACAGTGAATGGGGGCAGAATACTCCCTTCCGGTATTGGTAGATACCACTATTTAACTTCATGCATAATTACACAATACGCATGTGTATGTCCATTTGTAAAGCTGAAATTTTGCTGTCCAAAGGATTTCTTGATCAACTTGGGCTTGTTAACATTCAAACAATTTCCTCACTGCTGCCTCAAAGGAGCTGAACGAGAGACAGACAACATAGAACTGGACAACATGAAAGAGAAAGAAAGAGTATCTGAGTCCTTTGACGTAGACAGTGGTACATGCTCTTCATGTCTTCTCATGAGGCATGAGAAGCACCTCTGCCGCTAATACTGCTCCACACAACTCTAGGCATGGAGTGACGTGATTTGGCTGTGGTGCCAACTTGGCCTTGCTGAAGATGAATCTCCCGTAAGGTGTTCCTTCTGCTTCTGTTACTTTCGAATAGACCACTGTGGCTATTGCTTTTACCGATGCATCTGAGAAGATGCAAAACTCTTTGCAGCAGGCAGCACTGAGTAAGTGGAATGTGGAACTGCTCAAGAGTTTTTAGGGACTCCTTCCAATGTTCCCACTCTTGTCTCAGTGCTGTAGGCAATGGAGCAACCCACTCATTTGTACCTAATGAAAGTTCTCTTAGCAGAGATATGCCTTGAATAGTGACTGGAGTCACAAACCCCAATGGATCAGAGACTGTTGATGTGGGCAAGATACCTTAAAGAGTGTATGGCTTCTCCTGGGTTGAGACTTAGAAAGTAAAGACATCTCTTTTTAGATCCCAACTTAAGCCGAGACTATGCTGAACTGGAGGTGTGTCTACTCTCAAGTCTAAATTCTTTAGATCTTTTGCATGGTCCTCTGAAAGAAATGCTTTCATCACTTTAGCACTGCTGGAGGCTATTTTGTGGAGTTTCAAGTTGACCTCTGCTAGCATTGCTTGTGTTCTTCTTAACAAGACAATGGCTTCCTTCTCGGTGAATAAGGACTTCAATCCATTCTCCACATAAAAGTCTCTTTCTACAAAACATCTAGCATCTATGCCATACTCCTTTCCTTCTTCTTGGGTTGTCCCTCTGAGCCCATAGGTGGCCACTGCAAGAGATGGACTATTACCAAAGATGTGGACTTGCATTCTATACTCTGTAAACTCATTGTTAATGTCGTCGTTGTGAAACAACAGGAATATTAGACAGTTTCTGTACTCTGGCTGTATAACAAAACTATAGAACATCTGTTGGTTGTCAGTTGTTATGGCAATGGGTACTTTTCTGAAGCGAAACAAGACCCCCAATAGGCTGTAGATCGTTACACATTGTTACTTTTTCTCTGTGAAGCTCGTTGCTGTATTTAGTTATCTGTGAACCGAGATGATGTTCCCAAAGTATCCCGGTTTATAAAAACACTTAAATAAATAAATATATATATATTAGGCCCAGAAAGACTCCTTGGAATTGAGCACTGGAGTCGAATACGATTTGAATCTTACCTGGTTTCTGAGGGTGATACACCCCAAAAGTAGGTAGGTGCCAACACTCTTCATCCTTTTTCAAAGCTGCAGCTGGCTCTGCATAACCATTGGTCAACATGTCTTGCATGAAGGTTACAAAGGGTTGTTTTGTCTCTAGTTTCTCTTTGGAGTCTTCTGTAATGAAGCAAGAGCTTGATCTCTATTGTTATGGAGCCAAGGTTTGGGCATCCAAAATGGTAGAGGAGCCACCCAGCTGTTTGACTCATCTTTAAATAATTCTTTGTTCATGATTCTTACTCTTTATCTTCTAAGGTTTGTCCTTATCCTTTGTAACCTAGAACACTGAATTGCCTAAGTATTCTCCCAAGTCTGCTGGGGAGATAATCCAGCAGGTGGTTAAGTCAGGGCTAAGTTCCTCATAACCAGGAGCCTTCTTAGTGCCTAGGTGGTTAGCACTTGGCTCAATTAAGGAAGTGTGTCCATTCTCCAAGACACTTGTGGTGTTCACAATAACGCTTGATCTCTTTGTTCTGTTGAGACAAATGCCGCCTACTATCACCCATCCTAAGGCAAGTCAATAAGCATAAGAAGCATGAATCAGCATATAACTCCTGAACTCCACTCATTGCTGGCACATCTCTACACAGTAGCAGCAGGATTTGCCATCTAGATCCAAAAGGTTGAAGTTAACTGACTATAGGCTTTACATGAGTATAATGTTGAGCAACTTCTGGTTTGGGAATTTCATCCTTGTTATCAGGTATCTGATGACAGACTATGAGCGTAGGTAAATCTGACTTGTTGCTGCCATCTATTACTTCTATGACATATCCACTTGCTCTTCTTACCGACACTCCTACAACCACTGCACAGGTTTTGAGACTGTAGGGAGAGTAATTATCATGGATGTTAAAAAAGTCAAAGCGTTCTGATCAAAATGTATTGCTTTGTTCATCTATGATAATATACATCTTGGTGACTTTCTCGGGTTGCTGTCTAGGATATACTTTGGCTAAGCATATTTTGGTGCAGGATCCTTCTGCTGCGACCTTCTCCACACACTTAGCCTATGGTTAAGTCTGTTTTTTTACTTCTGTGTTTAACTGTTTTAACATTTTTTATTCCTTTTACTTCTGCAACATATTTTAATTTTCTTGATTCTAACTGTATGTTGTTTTGTGCTTCTTTTTGATTTAACTTGTGTATGTCATATTGTTCACCGCCTAGGCCTATTTAAGTGTTAGGCGGTTTATAAATCTTAATAAATGTAAATGTAAATGACTTGACTCGGAGGCTGGGGTTTCCAGAGACCTGGATTTTATCTTGTCAAGGTGTAGAGCACTGATAGATTGGTCACTGTCACCCTCGGTGCACTTGATGGTTGCTTTACAGTCCCTTGCCATGTGATTAGATGAAGAGCAACCCCTATAGAAAATTCTGTACTTTTCCAGTAGTTCTTTATGCTCTTTCAAAGATTTCTCCCTGAAACCTCGACATTTTTGGAGAGGATGAGGTTTCTTAAGCATTGAGCATTGTCGATTTGGATCCTCTGTTTTATCTGTAGCAGGAAGAAGATCAGAGGGTGTGGATGCTGTGGGTGACACCTCTGTCTTATGCATAGATATAGGTTTCCTGTTATTGCCATACTTCCTGGCTGGCCTCTCATTCAAAAAATAACTTGCCTTGTTGGCTTCAGGAATATTGAAACAGAAGCTAGGATCATTTCTCCTTTTTGCCAGGTCTTGAATGAACATGGTGAAGCCTTCAATAGAGGGATATTTTCCTTGATTGTTTTCTTTATATTTTGTTCCATATCGTATGGAAGTTTTCCTATAATGGACCTTGTGCCTTCTGGTGTGTCCAAAAGGAGGCGGGCTGTAATATTCTGTTCACTTTTGGCTGCCTCCAGCTCTTGGAGGAAGTCTCTTAGTTCTTGTAACTTATGGTCGTCTTTTCTGAATATTGTCGGGAAACTGTTCGATCTTTTGAGCATTGAATTCTCAATAGTGACCGAGTCTTTCCCATATCTCACTCAAACCTTTAAAGGGATCATACAGATGTGAATTTTTCAATCCCTTCACACATTCCGCTGATTCATTTCCCAGCCGTTTCAACATCAGATTCATCTCTTCCTTTGGGGTGACGTTCATATCTGATATGGTGTCCTTGAAGTCCGCTTCCCATATCTTGTAGCTTTCAGGATGGTCATTGTACTTTGTAAGACCAACAGTTATGAGGTCTCGGTGAGTCATGTAACTTGCTAGATCTGCCCTGTCTGAAATCCCGGGCTGGGTAGCAAAGGACATTTGTGGTTGACAGCTTGCTTTAATTCCTTTGCACAGTGGTGTGAGGTGTAACTGCTCAGACACCTCTTGTTTCATCACTGGAGGTTTAATTGATCCTCTCCCCGACAGCAGCTGCCCAGCCCTTCCTTGTGCCCAATATTTGCCAAGCACTGAAGTCTGTGGCTGAAATGAAGCATCTGTCTTGGTGAGTGTACCTGGTACCTGAGCAGGTACTGGGGCATCTGTATGCGGGTGAGCATGTGGATGGCGACTGGCATTTACGGAGTGCTGCACCTTGGACTTGTTTCGATCAGATGGAACAGACTTTGGTAAAGAAGAACGTGCTTTTCCAGCTTCTGAGGACACTTCTGGGACTGCACTGTGGCATGAGCCATCACATAATCTTTAGTACGCTGAGCAGGGTCTTCAGAGGCTAAGTGGCCTCTCCCCGCTGTCTTGCCTTGTAGATGCTTCAAGAGCTTTGACCTGGGCCTCAGGGGCTTTGCTTCGTTTTCTTTCTGCAACATTTCTATAGTAACCTCCAGCTCAGCTTTTTCTTACGGTGCAGCAGCCTCCGCAGCAGCAACCTTAGCTACTGCCACCTTCTCCCCTTCTATTTTAATCTTTCCTAGTTTTAGTGCATTTTAGCAGCCTGGACCTCCATTTGTACTCTTAAGATCAACCGAACTTGTCATGGACCAGCCTGAATGGCCTATCTTGTCTGACCTTGATGTATGCCTAGGAGCACTAAAGTGTTATGCCATATTTGTCTTTTAAAGGCTCCTTCTTCATTTCTGCCCTCTTAATGGTTTCTGCTCCCATTCTCTGGTGAGCCACATCTGTGGCCTGTTGCATACCTCTCTGAGCTAGACTTTCTTCTGTGTTAGTCTTTGTTAAGAAAGAAAGATACCTTTCTGCGATAAGTTCATAGGCTTTAAAAACTGGATTGCAATAGCTCTGTGTGATGCTCAAGGTGGGCAGGGTTTTCAGAGACCTTGCTTATAAGCTGCTCAACTTTGTGCCATCTCTCACTTAATTCAGATAGACACTCCTTCCTGTCTGCATTACTTTATTTCCCAGGCCTCTCCTGGTCCTATGTCCACCCTCATCATGTGTCCAACCTGTGAGAGGTGGGGGCTGTTGGCTACTGTCAGCTAGAAGCTCTTTTACAAACAAGATGCACATCTCAGATAATCTATTTGCAACTGGGAGCTGCTTAAGAGCTAATTATGCTTTCACCCCTGTAGTTGAGGACGCACTATGCACAGGATTTTACTTTAATTTGTCTCTGAGCTAGTCACTTGAACTTTTGTAATAACTTCTGCTGTAGGCCATTGATTCAATAGCTATGCACTCTGTCTGATTCTTACAGTCTGTTTTTAATGAGCCCTCTTAGTTCTCAGTTATGTTCACAAATGCAATATTTAAGCAACTGCAATCTTTCGCTGAATTATTTCTTTGGTGCTGTATCCCTCCTGAATCTTCTTCGACTCTAGGATTTCTTCCTTTGCTTTCTTTTTTACTGTTCTGATCTCACAGCACCTGTGCACTGCTAATCATTCAGCTAAATCAGATACTGAATCTCCAATGAAGAAACCTTGTCTAAATTCTAACAGTGTTTATTACAACGGGTAATCAAGACATATAACTTACTGGTTGCAGACTTGAGGGGGAAGGAAGAGGAGAGGTTGATCTCAGGTTCTGAGTTGGAATAGCTGTTGAAGGGATTGTACTGGAGATTTAAGCACACTTATTATATATGTCTGTCTAGTAAAAAGGAAATGCGCTCCTAAGGCGTAGGAGAGATGAGAGACTACTTGCTGCTTTCTTCTCTCTCTCAGAAGCACACGTGCAAACTGAAAAACTCCGAGCAGGCAAGAACCAGTATCCGAGCCAATAGGAATCAGTGGGAGCTGGAAACATGTGACCATAAAGGGCCAACAGCCACAAGACTACAGGATTATAGGGGCTTGTAGTCCTTCGGTGACATCACACTAGCCTACAAGCAGGAAGAGAACAACTTTCTGGCTCAACGCGCGTTTTGGATGCGCTTCCATAACCCCTGATGCAAAATGGTAGTTAGCGAGTCCAAAACACGCATCCAATCGAGATCGTAGATAATAGCGCTCATCACATGTAAATTCATGTTGATTAGGCTATTACCTATTTCCCCCCCAATTAAAAAAACAAAAACAATGTGCGTCTGAAGTGCACATTTTAACCCGCAACAATTAATGCCTGCCTGGAGCAGGCGTTAATTCTTGAGGAGCCTGAAAAAATTACAAAAAAGCAGAAAATAGTGCTTTTCTGTTCCTTTTCTCGGTTCCTCTGACTTAATATAATTGCAAATATTAAATCGGAGGAAGCGAAATAAGAGAATTTAAAAAAAAAAAGTGTGCTAGCGGTCAGGTTAGGAAAAGGGAAGCTGAACTGATGAGCGTCCATTTCCCTTCCCCGACCGCCATCTCTCCTGGGCACCCGTGGCCGAGGAGGCGCTAGGCACGCACAATACCGGCATGCCCTAAGAGAGCGGGTGCTCAGTCACGAGCGCCTGTTTAATGCGTGCCGATATTGCATCGGCCTGTTTATATATACACAACAAACAACTAATCTGCTCCCAGTCAATGGGGTACAACAGTTTGATGATACGTTCTGGTGGTGGGGGGGTTGGAATTAAAATGCATACTTTCGCATTTTCAAGCTTTGTCATATTCCTGCCTTCCCCCTCAATCTTCAGAGCTTTTACAGTACCAGTTCCCAGTGCTTTCTCTGGGCGCAGAGCATCACTTGGCACACGGATCTGCATTCCGATTCTCTGGTTAGGCTGGGATATGGGGTTTTTTTACTCCCTAAACAAGCACTTTCCCTTTGAAAACTGGTGCAAAGTCTGCGTGTAAAAATTGCCTGTAAGCTTTACACTAATGTGGGTGGTTACATAATTAATCTCTTTAATGATGAAGTTATAAAGTGTTATGTGCTATTTTGTGGCCTTTTGTCATTGTTTATGTCTCTTTTTTTATTCAAGTCTTGTGGGTTTATTTATGTATTATTCTTAACTCTGCAACTCATTTCAAGCACTTTGTTGGGACTGAAGTGAGACAGAAATCCAAATAAATGAGATATGCTATGTGGTATGTTGAGAAAAAGTGCTACATCACCTCCTAGGTCCCTACTAGTTTATGCATATCTTATGCTTTTCACAAACAAGCTGCCTGTCTCGCCTGGCAGATACACTACAGAAATACCCACCCCTCAAGACTGTGCTCTATTTCATGGAATATACCCTGCAAGAACAGACAGCCCTCCTACCTGATCCCTGCCATTTAGGGGTCACCGGGTCATGTCAGGTCAACCCAGCCAGTCCTGGTTTTCTTCTGCTATATGCGTAGGGAACTGAATGCAGGAAAACTAGGACTGGGCCAGCTTGTTCGGCTGGCCTTGGATGATTTAGCAAACCTCCTGGCTATTACACAGCAGGATGTGTACAAACCAATGCCCCTTTAGAAAAATGCGTGCGCTGGTAACTCAGGGAAGGAAGAGAGAAGCAAAAGAGAAGACAGTTGGTTAAGGGAGGATTTTTAAAGAGGAAGATGGGTGCTACGAATGAATGCAAGGAGGGAGCTAAATTCACAAAGTGCATGCTTGCTTACAAGTGGAAGGGGTGGAGTCTGGACCTGGTGCAGGCCAGCACTTGACTGGAGAGCCGGTGTTGGGAAGCGAAGCCTGGTTGGTTTGGGGAAATGAAAGTTTGAAGGCCATGAAGAATGGAACAGAAAAAAAAAAAAGAAAGCAGCAGTGCTACCGTCAGTGCCATCCATATCATTTCTCTTCCAGGTGCTGTTAGCCAGGCGTGGCCCTTATCTTAAGTAACTTTTCCAGAAGCAGTAAACGTTAAGCTAAAGAACATTTTACTATAAAATGTCCATCTTTTGGTCCTTTCAAAGTTGGTAATCGGCACCCACTGGTCACAGGTTTCAAACCGGTGCTAACTGAACCATTTTTCTGTGTTACAATGTCCAAAACATCTGCAGAAACCTCTCTGTGGTCCTTCAAATGAAAATGCAGGTGGCACATGACATGTTCTTTATTTCTACTTACATTAACTTTTTTGCTGTCACGCACAGTCTAACGCTGTGCCTGCTCCAAAGTGATTTAGCTGCTCTTACATATGCTCCACTGTGATAGTACATCAGTGTGATGCCCAATCCTGAACGTATAAAGCAACGTTCCAAGATAATGCAGATTGCATGCAAGAGCATCCCTTTCTACCCTACTCCTGGCACCCTAGGTGGCAACCAGAGACCTGGACCTCTGCATGGCCCCTCTATCCTCAATCTTACCACTCCTTTACAAAATCCTGGAGCTTTAGTCCTGACCGCACCTCATACGATACCCAGTGCACCCCACTCCTGCTCTGCAGCACCTCCTGCTGTTCCAGTGCGGAGGTCCCTACAGACAAATGTGCGAGTGCACCTCAGTCGTGTACCGCAGCATCCCCCGTTATTCCACTACCAAGGCAATTCTGCCAATGCACCTCAATTCTGACTGGCAACAACCCTGGTTGTTCGAGTACCAAGACCAACACACACAACTCTGACTGACAACGCAATTTATTCCTGTCCTGCAGTGCCCACTGCTAATCCTCTTGTTACGACTTAATAAAGCCCACCATTTGTCTTTATGAGATAGTTCTTAGTGCCCGTTTGTTGGATGTTACTGACAGAATCAAAATGGTTACATCTTCTGCAATTGTCAGCCTCTTCACCATGACCTGCACTACTGCTAACCTTTCCTTGAACATGTAGCATGCCAGCAAATCCAAAGATGTCAGCTAGAATTATAACTGTGTATCGTGGCAAGCAGTGACCAGCACTGAGTCCTGAATGGTAGAGCCATAGGGTGCTTGTCGCTTTAATCGGCCAGCTCAGTATAAATCAGAGAGAAACAGAGATAACCCCAATGGAGTACCAAAATGTGAAACCTAGTACCTAGCACCATTGTATGCTCTACAGGGAAATGGGAATATTTTATTAACACTTATTATAGATTAACATAAAATGTCTGTGCGTATGCACCCGAGAATGTCTCTGAATGCTGTGTGTGTGTGTGTGTGTGTGTGTGTGTGTGGATGCACCTGTGTTTATATCCTTTGCAGGCTGGGATACCAGACGATCATGAGAATTATATAAAAAATACTGTTGTACGTGAACCCTGGAGACCGTCCAGATCCCTTCTTCAGCAGCACGCACATATCCACACAATTCAGGGAGCTTACATTTTCAGTGTGAGAACAGGATGGACAAGGGACAATCTGTAGGTGGCAGACAGGGTCATCGAGCCAGTGTCCAGATCAGAAGCTGAGCACATGTGGCCCTAAGAAACACTGAGGTTCCATCAGATCAGGGACAGGGGGGAATGGAGACATCACCCCTTACTTAAAGCTTTTGTTTTCCAGTGTCTCACCTGTGTTGTATCCTCTCCCGAGCGCTGGCCAGGGTCGGTGATTCTTCCACAAGTTGCCCAGGTACCAGTCACTCTGGTTTTCCACCAAGCCCAAAACCTGCTGGCCTGTAAACAAAGGGAGGACGTTAACAAGAGATGATGGGGCCACGTATCCACCAAAGCTCATACTTCCTAACCAGGAAGTCATTTATAGCTTCCATCCCCTTCGCCTTCTCATCAGAAATTCATCAATCACAACCTTAAGTGTTTGCCCTGGTTGTTTATTCGAGGTTTTGCTGGTTATAAAGCATCAGCTATGGGACCACCCTCCTGCTCTGACGGCCTTAAGTAGCAGGTCTCAGTCAGGATGGCTCCAAAGCTTGGTCCTGAGAACAAATTCCCTCCTCACAAACACACAAGCACATTCGATTGCCAGGGTAGGAATGGAGTTACAGCAAAAACACACAAGGAAGGAAAAAGATCCAATGTTATATTGTAAACCGGTACGATAAGACCTCGTCTTGAGTATCGGTATAGTAAAAGAATTTAAATAAAATAAATAAATAAACCCGGGCTTTGTCGCACAATAGGGGCAAGTGGTCTTCTGGTGAAGCCATCAATCAGGATTCCCAGTAAGGGTGAGGGGAGGACGTGATAAGCACCAGCGGGACTGTTCATTGCTAGGGGATGACTCGCAGGCAAAGAATGAGAACCTGCGATAGATATGCAGGCGGCCAGCAGGCCGGCCCCAAAGGCAGAGTTTAACATGCAGCATCTGAAATGTTTGCCGGCTTTGCTGATCTGCGGCTGTCGTGGGCAATCACCCCCAACTAAAAATAGAGATTGCCCAGCCTGCTCCGCTTCCCGCTGATCTGATTAATTAGCCGAAGTCGTACAGGAGCACTCTCTCTCCGCTCATGCACACATTTCTGCTTCATGCAAGCAAGCGCTGTACGCTCATCTGTCTGGACCTTGGTGATACCTTCAGGTGCGAAGGGAACTCTGCAGAAGGATGAGACCTGGGTGCGCTTGCAAAACTCCCCTGATGGGCCTTTCTGTCAGCTTCCTCTGGTAAACAAGTTTATTTTGTACAAACTACTTATAACCGTGGGCCATCTGTGAGAGGATATTAAACACGAAAATCATAAATAAAACAAACATAGAAAGAGCTCTTCCCCAACATCCTCATTAATACCGAAGGAGAAGGCCTTGGAAATGGAAGATATAACTGAAGAGAAAGGAAACATGCTAATTTGTTTAGTTTTGTAGTTAAAGGCATTTCCTACTGCTAATGAGTACTCTGGGAGCTAGGCCTGTGCAATTCTGGGCTTTCTCTCCATTAATGAGACATCCCCAGCAGCAATCCCTCCCTCTCTCGAGAAATATTAAGAACCCATCCCGGCGGCGACCCGCTTCAGGGGTCCCAGAACTGCCAGAGGGCAGGCGGGGGCCAGGAAGGAGCCAGGGCACCCCCCAGGGGGGCAGCTTTGCCCTCCTCGGCTTGCTCTGGCCCATGGGCCTTCTCTCGCTCGGTTACTCTAAGCCAGGGCTGGCTTATGAAAAGGAAATGACGCTTATTTAAAGACCATCATAACAGGCTTCATCGAACATTGAAAAACAGATAATTACCAGACCTATGATTAAAAATAAGGCAGAGATATAAAGTTATCACTGTTCGATGAAGCCTATTATGACGGCCTTTAAATAAGCGTCTGTAACTAAGGTGTTCGACAGGCACTTTTGGCATTTTTGGTTGCTTCGTATGATTTTCTGACACAGACCTTTACAAATTTAAATAGACGGGGGTAACGTGAATCACTTATGAAAATGATAAACATCCTCTGTGTTTCCATTCGTCCAGGCCCACACCAAGAAACAAAAAGTTGCTGCAGCCGGCAGGGCGCCCACAAATGCCCAGCCACGGCTTCTGAAGCCGGCCGGGCCGACGTCCACGTGAAGCTGAAAAGGACACTTCTGCCTGCAGTGGCTTCTGCTTTCCCTAGATCCCATTACAACAAGAGCAGCCAAACTGTGCTGAGATGGTGTTAGAGTTCTAACTGCAAACTCCTTCCGCAAATATTCACCTAAAAAAAGCCCCCACAGCAAGGTTACCCCCCCCCCCCCCGCTCTTAAAGCCCACTTACCCCAGAAGTCTGTTTCCACGGGGAATTTGATGCTACAATCCACAGGTGAGCTATCACAGGCTAGGACAGGCCTTGTCTGCCTCATTCATGGGGGGTTATAACTCAGGTAGCTGTATTCCCCCCCCCCCCATAATATACTGGGCTTGACTGGTGGTCAGGGCCACAGCTTTATCCTGAGCCAGTCCTCATCTCCCCTCCCCATTCCTAGCCATCCAAGACAGCCCACACCCCTCCTATATTGCATACACGCCCAAAAGGGCTGGTGGGTGCCTGCATCTCCTCTTGCCTTTATTTTAATGTTACAACACCTACTTCAAAAGCGAAGCGCTCAATCCCAAAACTTATAATCAATCAGTCCATCCTCAAGGTTTCCTGCTACCACACAATAAAAACATAGAATGTGGAGAGGGAATCGTTCACCGTTCTGTTCTATTTTTGGAAGGCAGGCATTAAAAAAACAAACAAACCAAAACCTAGCAAATAAACCAACAAATAACCTTGAGTCCACGTTGGTTTTGGTTAAGGAAATGTAGCTTCTTGTTAACGAGTAGGCGTACTGCAGTCATTTAATGCTGGACGTCGAGGGAACGGAAGGCACGTGCTTCTCCAGGGCTGGTAACTCAGCAGGCCTCATCCTGCTCTCCAATTCACAGAGCCCTTTCTGCTAGCAGGAAAGAGGGGGGGTCTTCCAGCTGGTGGCATGGGGAGCTAGGGGCACAGGATTTCCCCACCAACCCACACTTCTCCAATGGAGCATCTAACGCTGTCCATCCCCCACAGCTTCCTTCAGAAACAGGTCACAGGGCTTTAGTCTAGCAAAGCTCGAAAAACACTGGTAAGAATATACCCGAGGAAGACAAGAGACTTTCTCTCCTCTCTCTCTCTCTCTCTCACACTTGTAAGTGGGAGAGCTACAGAGAAAAGTCCACAGGGAAAAAAACGAGACAGGAAAAAGAGTGGGGACAGAAAGGCAAAGACATTGTAGGTAGAAGACATGCCAGCGATACACATAGGGGTGAATTTTAAAAGCCCGGCACGCACCAAAGCTCAGGGATACCTGCAGACGTCAGGCCGGCGTGCACCGCGTGGATTTTAAAAGGTGGCCGCGCAAATCTCCTGGCACGCATGTAAAATGTTTCCCCCCCCAAAAAAGGGGCGGGGCATGGCCGTTCCAGGATTTATGAATGAAACCAGCACAAGCACGCACCAGGGTCCCCCCCCCTACTGCTTACCTTTACCTCTGCTACGGGTGGCGTGTAACTCCTACACCAAAAAAAAAAAAAACTAGGCTGGTCAGCGGGGTTTATAAGGGTGGGGGCTAACATGGAGGCTAATTAACTAGGGGGGGGGTTAAGAAGTCCTGTCCTTTGCCTGGGAAAAATGGGGAAGCTGGAAATCGCGTTGGCCACACGTCTACTAAAATCCCCCTACTTAGGCAGTAGAGGCGGCATTTGGCTCACATGCATGCACCCATATTGTACTGAGCGCAGCGTACAGCCAGCTCTATACCATGCACGCATTTACATGTGTATGTTATAAAATGGCCGCAGCCTTTGGCACGAGCCGGCGCGTACGTGTGCGCTCGCGCACCGGTCTCAAAGTTACCGTCCTATTGTAGATCGGCACTAAATATGCAAACGATTCAGATAAAACAAATGCTGAAGACTGGCGAGATATACACCGTATAGAGAAAGATACTGAGGAGAAAGTCCTGATTTCTGCAGGTGCGTTCCCTGCTTTGCATGGAGTCGCACACAGTTTTCTACAGAAAGGTACAACTCCCTAGCTGCTCTAAACTGTCCGAGGCAGTATTCCCAGGCAGAAAATGTTAGCTGTGTTATTACTTCTTATTGTCTTATGGTTTTGTCATATCTAAAATTGTCCTATAATTTTATGATTGATGTCCTAACTGTGATCCATCTAGAATAACACTGGTTGTGTGGCTGGAATATAAATTCTTTTAATAAATAAATAGATTGCAATATTGTGTGTGTGTGTGTGTGTATATAAGTTATTGAATTACTGCAGACAAGTATAGTGGCTAAGGTACATGGGGAAGATAAAGCAGATGTTGTAAAGATGAATAGATAATAGAGCTGACAGCCTGGTGGTGCAGGAAGTTTGGAGAACGCATACTGAAAATCTGCTCATTCTCCCTGCTCAGCTTGTTCACGTCTGTCGGTCAAAGACAAGAAAATACACATGGTCTCTATTCCATGACTGCTTGCACCAGCTCCCTAAAATCATTCCAAGATAAGTTTAGGGAAACATGACTTGGACGCTGGAGGTAGGAATACGGAGTCTTCCATTGCTTGGTAGCCCTGTATGTTTGCCTTGGTCAGACTGTAAGCTCTATTAAGCAGGGACTGTCTTTTATGCGCTGTTTGTACAGCGTTGCGTACGTTGAGTGGCGCTATAGAAACAGAGGTAGCTGCCTACTTTGAGGGATCCAAGTCAGAGGTGACAAAATGATTTAACAGTCTGGTGGTGGGGGTCGTGTGAAGCGGCTTGTTGACCTCAGCCCGTTTCCCAGAAAACGTGTCCTACATTAACCCCTCCCCCCCAAAAAAATACAGACTCCAGATTTAGCCTGGTCGTCAACCTGAGGAAGGAGAGAGGAAGGACTGAACAGAGCATCGGCTATGAATTTAATCACATCAGAGGCACCCTGCCTGGCTCTCGGCTAAGTTATATCTGTTCTCCAGAGAGAGAGATGTGTTTTTATCCCCGGGGGTGGGGGCAGTCCTCACCTCACTTCCTGCAGATGACTTGGGAAATGTCAGAGCATCTCTCTCTCTCTCCATTCCACCACCTTCTTCCCTGTGACATTTCTCTCCCCCCTCCCACCTGCTTAATTCTGTTGTTTATTTGCTTTTCTCTCAGTGGCTCTAACTTGATTAGGAGCATCAGCAGAGCAGAGAGATGTGGGAGTTGGGGGGGGGGGGGGGGGGGGAGAGATGCTTAAGCTTGTGCAAGTCTGAAGTCTCTGGCTTGCAGACAAAGCTGGTCCGGGTCTGACTAGTTACAGCAGCTCGCTACCGAAAGAAACGGGATGCCCTCCTGGCAAGTTTCACTTATCTTTCAAGTTACTTTACTTTGCATGCTTATACTGTGGAAATAAAAGCTGGACACAGAAGATGGAGGCTATACCTTTTCTCACCGCACTACTTTCTAGCTGCTTTGGATGCATGTGGAAGGTACCCAAAAAAGGTTTTTGCCTGCTAACAAATCTGAAAATAAAAAACATTAAAAAAAAAAAAAGCCTGAGCATAACACCCACAGGAGAAATAAGCGGATAACAGTGAAATGAGTTCATTTATAGGATGTCTGGTTTTAATTTGAAAGCCATCATTAAGTTGGAAAAAAAAACAAACCACTAAACATTTTTATATAAAAATACCAGCCTGTGAATTTGCCAGCGTTTTCGGGAAGTGTGGATGCGGGCAGACACTGGATTTATTCCACAGAGGGAAACTGATTTCAAAACTTTAGCAGGGCAAAAAAAACACATTAAGCCGAAGGTGAGGAAGTGCAAGGAAATGGGACAAACATCCTGCTCATATAAACTGCAAGGACCTTAGGAGAAGGGGAAAATCTGCTTAATCTCCATGCTGAGGAACAGAGAGGCAGACAGTAAAAAAAAAAAAAAGCTGAGCCCCTAAATTTAGGATCCTAAATCAAGTGCCAAATGCTGAAAATCAGTGGTAAGCTCCCCCCCCCCCCCCCCCAATCTTCACCCCTAAGTCCTGAGGGAGCTCTGAGAGCAGAAGCTGATTTTCCTGGTAAAGGAAGAGGATTTCAGGGACATTTTGTGACTTAAAGTTTGGGGGGAGAAGAGAGCTTGTGGGCAGGGCAAATGGCACCCTGGGAGAAAAGCGCCCCCACCACCTGATGGCACCCCCCCACCCGGCGCCTCTCTTTGGCCAGAGCAGGATGGGATCTGCCACAAGTGCTGGGCTCCTTTTGGGCCGCAGTGAGATGGGACCCGCTGCAGCCAGACCACTGCAGGATGGGCGATGCTGGCAGTACCCAACCCACTCGGTTTATGAAATAATACTCAACCGTGATGCTATTGCAAAGCGCTTAGAAGCAAGAGTTGTATTTTATTTTTGTTCCTGTTAGTCAAAAGTAAATATTTCTGAAATGACGGAGACCCCAATCTTAAAAGAAGAAAAAAAAGTTTAGACAGCGAATACCATCTCCCTCCTGTTTCTGGAATCTCACTCCCAGTGGGCGGTGATCTAATTCCTTGCCTACGGCAACTCCGGGAGCTGTCCAGTAGCCCCACAGCAGGACAACAGATGGAGGAAAGCTGTTTAGAAGTTACCTACATCTCGTTTGCTACTAGAGCGATGCAGGGGCAGGGAAAGGAAAGAGGTTGGTGGGTGAAGACTGCTGTCCTCTGCTCCAATAATGAATTCTACACAACCATCTTTTCTCAGCCCTGCAATATTTCACGCATTGATTTTACTGTCAAATAAAAAAGGTGCGTGTTCCAAGTGGCATTTAGTGAGACAGATGGGAAGTAACCAAGACTCCATTACTTGGAGTTTGTTCTCCTAGTGGGTGGGTCTTGCTGACAGGCGACAGCACCAAGGCATGACGTAGTCCGTATCTGCATTCCCAGCCCAGTGCTGCAGGATTCTGCATTCCATGCTAAGGCATGTTATTCATACAGTGCCATCAATGTACTTAGCCCCGCACAAGACAATTCCCATGGTTTCAATTCCTTGCATTACACACCCTGCAATACAATTTCTGCACAGAAATTTGAAGAAGCCACTCTAGCACATTCAAAATATTCAACAACCTGTTTTCTTGACTATACTGATTTTTGTTTTGGTCTTCTCTCTTTTTTCCTAGTATATATTTCATTTTTTAAAAATATTTTTACACATTTAGAATTTAAGATATACATTTTAATTATGGCCATACCCTCCTATTTAAAAACCATCTAACAAAGAAAATTCAATAAAAATGTATATCCAAAAAGATGCATCTTTAATTATAGCCATTTTTTGTCCTACTTCTAGATCTCCTTTCTTTCCTGTTCTAATATATTTTTTGTCTTCCAATTATTAAGCTTCAGAATAAAACAAATATGCATTTTTAGTTATGGCTATCTTCTATTTAAGAATCATCTTCCTTCATCCTTCTCTTGAGATCATGGGGAGGAGTAGCCTAGTGATTAGAGGAGCAGACTAGAGACCAGGGTTCAAATCCCACTGCTGCTCCTTGTGACATTGGGAAGTCACGTAACCCTCAGGTACAAACTTATCCCTAGACTCATCAACATGCATTATTAATGAATGGATAACAATTTTTGCATCTTGCGCTGAGAGAGAAAGAGAGCCTATCTAGATTACCCTCATAGTAGTGAAGTATTTATATCTCTATAGGAGGGCCATCTAATAGCTGGAGGTGAGGTGTTGGTGGTGGTTTAGGGGCCAGTTTTGTTTGTAGAGTGCAACGTATGAACAGCACAGTACACCTTGGTGAAGATTTGACATCATTTGGAGTGAGAAAAGTCTCACAAAGATGCCATTTCTACTATGTTCTCTCACCCTTGCTTGATGGACTCTATAACATGAGAAACTGGTCCCTAAACCACCACCAACACCTCACCTCTAGCTATTAGATGGCCCTCCTATAAAGATATAAATAGTTGCACTCTGTGAGGGCCTCCCCAGAGACTCTCACTCTCACTCTCTCTCCACTCCCCTCTCCCTTCCCAAGCCCAGAAATAGCCAAAATGCAATTCCAAAAATGTATTGCGAATTGCATAATGGCCATTTCGGGCATATCGCATAGCCTAACGCCAGGAAAAAACGTGTAGTTATTTCTGGCATTAAAACCATGCAATAGCATGCATTATGCTATCACACGGTGCAATATTGCCCCTCATTTTCCTAAATCCCGCCCAATCCTCCCTGATCCTACCCCTTCCAAAAATTTCCATTCACGCCGCATGCTAGCATTATTATCACAGGCGTTAACGCATTTTGATGAATGACCCGGTTAGATTGTGAGCACTCTTGGTCTGTGAGGGTTCGATTTTCCGATGGCGTGGGCTTGGGTGAGTCACTTACTCGGCTTAAGAAACCTGCAGAGATAACCTTAGATGCCACGTGGGAATTGCTTTGATTGTTTCTGCTACCAAGATGGATTCTCTGCCAGCCAGATTAGAACCTTTAGTTTCAAGACACAATTTAGTTCTTCAAGAACATGGAAATTGATTGAACATCCTCAGGGGCGGATTGGCCTATCCTGGGATCGGGCATCCCCCAGTGGGCCGGTTGCTCCAAACACATGGTTTTTCCAGCCTCCTGCAGCAAAGCCCATCCTGCCACAGCCCAACAAAAGGCCTGCATGGCCACGCGGAGCTCATCCTGCCGCGGCCCGATGAGAGGCCTGCACGACCATGGCAGAGCCCATCTTGTTTTATACCTCTTGACTTTATTGCTTAATTTTTAATGAGGAATGATGTTTCTGTTTTTCCATTGTTGCAATGCGTAAGTCAGGCTTACTGTGTTTTCCAGATCATGTGTGTGAGCAAGTGTGAATGAGCAAGAATGAAAGTGAGTGAGTGAGAACGAGCACGCCAATGAGCACTTGTGTGAGCACGAGGACTATTTAAACCAGTGATCATGTGTGTGAGCCAGAGTTTGTGAGACGTCAGCATGTGTGTGAGCGAAAATATAAGGGAATTTGTATGAGAATGAGCATATATGTTAGAAAGTATGTATATATAATAGAGATCTGCTTCGGGTAAAAATTTCATGTTGGTCTTCGTTTCGTAGCTCCACCATGGGAATTTTGTTTTTCCCGCGGTTCGGGTTTTTTTTTTTTTCGGGGGCCCCGATTTTTGGGTTAGTGCGCACTATCGGGAGTTAGCGCGCACTAACTGAAAAATGAAATTTTCCCGAAATTTCGGAAAAAATTCAAGCTTTTTTCGGTTCTTCCGAACCATTCCGAATTAGGCAATTTCGCTGACATTGCCTAATTCGGGAAAAACGATTGCACATCCCTAATATATAAGAGAGAGGAGAAAGTTTGTGCATACCTCCTATCCCTGACTAATCCATGACAATCTGAGGGTGACTGGAATTTAAAGTTCCCAGGTATGGAGAGTGAGGGATTTTTTTTATCCTTAGTTTTAATTACTGGGTGTTATTTGATGCATATGCTGTTTTGAAATATTTTATTAATTGGAAAATTAAAACAAAAATATAAAGTTATATATTTTTAATCATTCGATGTTCTATTCATCAGCTGCTTTTATTTATTCTTTTTATGAGTATAGTTGATGGTTTATATATCTTGATTTTGTTTGATGTTTAATGAGGAATGGTGATGTTTCTGTTTTTCCATCATTGCACTACATATGGAGTCAGGCTTGTTATGGTTTCCAATTCAATTTTTGTTTGCATGTTTCTAGTTAAACTTTATTGTCTCTTTATTCTGTATTTGGTGAGGGTCTGTGTGTTCTGCATGTGTGATTGAGGTGAGATATTTTGCTAGAGTGTAGTTTCTTTGTAGGGATCTATAACAGCTTGGCTTGTTCTGTTATCCTAATATCAGGTGTATTGGTATTTTAGGGCCTGCTGTAATAGAGTAGGCAGGCAGTGCAGAGCCTGGGGAACTATAAAAGCAGCAGACTCTGGGGCTCTCAGTCAATGGGAATGCACTGGAATGGTGGTGGAGGGTATGGAAAAGTGGAGGCAGGCTACAGTTACAAAAAGGGATGGAGTGAGCCAAGAGGAAGTGCCGATGCAGTGTTGGGAAAGCTTCTGTAGGCTGGACTTTCTTCCTGAAAGGGTCAACTGGCTGTGGAAACAGTGAGTCTCCTGGAGTGAGAATGGGAAAGGGAGACAGGGTGAGTGCACCTGCAGGCTGGGGAAGGGCTGGCAGCAAGCAAAAACGTTTTAGGTAATCATGTGGCAGTACTGGAGCAGGGGTAGTCACTGTGTGAGCATATGAGCAGCAGCAAAACAATGACAGAATGTGTGTTTCAGAGAGAGATTGTGTGTATGGGTGTCTTTCTCCCTGACACAGAAAGGTACACACTTTCTCTATGACGTACCCATACACTATGAGCAAGAATGTGTGTGTGTGTGTGTGTGAGCATGTTTGTGTCTGAGAAACTATGTGTGTGTCTGACACTGGCTGGCAGTGTGGTTGTCACATTACTTGGCAACTGGTTCAAGAGCCGATTGGTTGGCAAGAGACTTTAATACCAGACCAGGAATCCAAGATAAAATTAAAAGACCAGACTTACGGGCAGATGGCAACCGATTGCATGGATGGAAGAGGGCACGCAGCTGCATTTGCTCACCTCGGATCTAGTGTGTGTTCTACTACTAAGTTATTTAGGAAAAATGTGACATTTAACGTTGGAGATTTTTTTGCTCATTTCTGTTGGGTTCCAAGTCACATGATACACCTATGAAGCAGTGGCGTAGCTACGGGTGGGCCTGGGTGGGCAGTGGCCCACCCACTTTCCATTCAGGCCCACCCAAATTTCTTTGCAAGACACTGCAGCCAATAAAAGCAGGCAGCATCAGCAGGCACCCAAGGGAGAAAAAAAAATAAAATCAGCTGGTGTGTTGCGGCTCCCGGTGTCCCACAGCCCCAGTAATACTTCCCTTTACCTTCTTCCTGCCCCCGCGGGCCAATGGGAAACCTCCTATCTTCTTCCTGCCCCCGTGGGCCAATGGGAAACCTCCTATCTTCTTCCTGCCCCCGTGGGCCAATGGGAAACCTCCTCCCTTCTTCCTGCCCCCGTGGGCCAATGGGAAACCTCCTCCCTTCGACCTGCCCCCGCGGGCCAATCGGAAGCCTTCTTCCTGCCAGTGGAAGGAGGAAGCCTCTGATTGGCTGGTGGGGCAGGAAGAAGGGGGTCATCAGGGTGGGAGGAGTGGCAGTGTTCAAGCCAAGGGCTGGAAATGCAGGGCAGGGAGGTGACTGGGGTGTGTGTGAGACAGAGACTGGGCAGGGAGGTGACTGGGGTGTGTGTGAGACAGAGACTGGGCAGGGAGGGTGACTGGGGTGTGTGTGAGACAGAGACTGGGCAGGGAGGGTGACTGGGGTGTGTGTGAGACAGAGACTGGGCAGGGAGGGTGACTGTGGTGTGTGTGGGGTGTGACTGGGGTGTGTGTGAGACAGAGTCTGGGCAGGGAGGGTGACTGGGGTGTGTGTGAGAGACAGAGACTGGGCAGGGAGGGTGACTGGGGTGTGTGTGAGACAGAGACTGGGCAGGGAGGGTGACTGGGGTGTGTGTGAGAGACAGAGCCTGGGCAGGGAGGGTGACTGGGGTGTGTGTGAGAGACAGAGCCTGGGCAGGGAGGGTGACTGGGGTGTGTGTGAGAGACAGAGCCTGGGCAGGGAGGGTGACTGGGGTGTGTGTGAGAGACAGAGTCTGGGCAGGGAGGGTGACTGGGGTGTGTGTGAGAGACAGAGTCTGGGCAGGGAGGGTGACTGGGGTGTGTGTGAGAGACAGAGCCTGGGCAGGGAGGGTGACTGGGGTGTGTGTGAGAGACAGAGCCTGGGCAGGGAGGGTGACTGGGGTGTGTGTGAGACAGAGACTGGGCAGGGAGGGTGACTGGGGTGTGTGTGAGACAGAGACTGGGCAGGGAGGGTGACTGGGGTGTGTGTGAGAGACAGAGCCTGGGCAGGGAGGTGACTGGGGTGTGTGTGAGACAGAGACTGGGCAGGGAGGGTGACTGGGGTGTGTGGGGTGTGACTGGGGTGTGTGTGAGACAGAGACTGGGCAGGGAGGTGACTGGGGTGTGTGTGAGACAGAGACTGGGCAGGGAGGTGACTGGGGTGTGTGTGAGACAGAGACTGGGCAGGGAGGTGACTGGGGGTGTGTGTGTGAGAGACAGAGCTGCTGCTCCTGGTATGTGCTTTCAAGGGAAAGGAGTAGGAGAGTTGCTGGAGATGGTAAGTAAAAGTGGCATTTTAAGTTTATTTTTCTTGGTTGACTGCCATTTTAATTATTGAGTATTATGTGATGTGTCTGCTGTTTTGAAATATTTTATTGATATTTGGACAATGTTTAATAATTTTTATGAGTTTTGTTGGATGTTATTCTGTTCATCAGCTGTTTTGAAACATTTATTAATATAGTTTTACAGTTATTTCTGTGTGGGGCTCTATAGCAGCTTGGCTTGTTCTGTTTTCCTAATAGGAGGTGTATTAGTGTTTAGGACCTGATTTAATATTTGTAGTGTTGCCTTTTCATAGATAGGGTTGTTATATGTTCCATAATGCAGGTGTAACTTTGTGCGGCTTAGTTTGTGTGCATTATTGCAGATCCTGGGACTGTTAGGTGCTATATTTCTCTTTCCATTTCTCCAGGTTTGCACTGCATGCAGAGTGGCTTTTTTTGGATTTCCATTCCAGTTTCTATCTCCATATTTATAATGTGTGGTCTTTCTGTACTTGGTGAAGGTCGGTTCTGTGTGTGTGCCTGAGGTGAGGTATTTTACTAGCATGTAGGCAATTGTATCAATCTTATTTGTGGATGCAGAGTGTATGTTTACATGATGATAGCTTAGTAAATGACAGGGCTGGATAGCCTTTTTCTCCTGTCTACCCAGTTATCCTCTCCACACTGCTAAGGATACATCCCAGCTGTCAGCCAAAGGGTGTGACCACCTTCAAGACATCTCTTTATCCAGAACAGTCTTTTTTTTCTGTTCTTCCTTTGTAAAGAAATGGGGATGAATGTCAGGAGCCCCTGGACTCGATTCAGCAAATGTCAGCATCAGAGGAAGACTAAAACTAAATAGTTGAGTCATAGGAAAGGAAAAGAAATCTTCAAAGATATTTATCTGTTTTATTGAAACAGATTAATAAGGCATTTGCTCAATTATGGTAAATATTTTGGTACAAATTCAATGATGAAGGAACCCTCTTTCCTATTTTCTTAAACTTATCAAACGCAGTAATTCATGACCATCATAATAGGCATCATTGTGTGGTAAAGTATACCTTTGTCACTCTGCCTTATGCTTAATCATAGGTCAGTCCATATTTTTAAGTGTTTTTGTTGCTTAATTCACCCCAGTGATATACTCCAAATTTCTAGCAATAATCTTGTGTTACATCAATTCAAGGTTACTTTTGTTGAAAATTATGAACCAAACTTATCTGGATAATACAATGTTATTACTTCTTCTTAACCACCATCGACTTTGAGCTTGATGCCCTCAAACTGTCAGCAATATGAGAATTCACTATATTGCTGTTCTATGCCCGACATTGCACAATGTTTCGGACTAGCATCGAGTCCTTCTTCAAGGGCGTAATATATTCCACAGCATGGCGTATCTTGGCGTGGCATCAAGCTCAAAGTCGATGGTGGTTAAGAAGAAGTAATAACATCGTATTATCCAGATAAGTTTGGTTCATAATTTTCAACAAAAGTAACCTTGAATTGATGTAACAAGATTATTGCTAGAAATTTGGAGTATATCACTGGAATCTACAGTTATATTCCCACCACCAACACCACAAACCTTCCCTCCTTCAGGTGAAAACATCATGGATATATGACATCACTAAAGTCTCCCCTTCCATTTGACCCAGCCATCATTTTACTAGAGTTTCCTGTTCCCGACATCACCTCTTCCCGCCTTGGGGGTACTCCACAAGTGATTCATCTGCTGGTGGCTGCAAGACAAAACGTTGCTCAAAAATGGAAGTCTGCAGATATTCCAACTTACTCACTCTGGATACAAACCGTTTGGAAGGTTTTTTCAATGGAGATTCGCACTTTTTATCTCCAGGTTAAATATCACAATGTACCACAAATTTGGGGTCCTTTTCTAAGTTTTGCAGGAAAGACTTCCAACATCAAACCTGCTTGCTAGGTTTTCGCATGTTAAACACTATATTGGGACCTACTGTTTGGGTTACCTGTCCATATACCTATAAATGTGATTACTGGACTGATAGGTCCATATCATCACATGATGTTCTAGTTAACTGGATGGACCTTTTTTTATTACCTGCGAGCAATTTTGTATTCACTTGTTTATTATTGCACTCACTGTAAACAAATCTGTCCTTTGCACCTTTGTCATTTTCACTTTCTCTTTATTACTGTATTTTGGGCCTGTTTTAATAATAAAAAAAATAAATCCGAAAAGCTGCACTTCTGAGTTTGTCTGGTGCCTGATCTCACCTGCATTTGCACCTTTCCATGAAGTACCTGTAGGTTGCAGCAAACACAGCCATGGGAAAAAAAAAATCTCACTGTCACTAATGCAAAACCTGGATTCCAACTTAAAATTAATTTTTCAGATTTTTTTTTTTTTATTGGCAGAGAAGGGGGAGCCTCTGCACATTTGCTTTCCCAGGAGAGCAGAAACAACTTCCTCAGCAGCGGGCTGTGCTGAACTGCGAGTTCTTGCAAGCAGGCAACAGAGGGGAACTTCACCACCGACGCTCATTAATGTGCTCCACACGACCTTGGAAAATGCCTTTGTTCCTCCCCAGGAGACAGCGAGGAAGGGGGAAGAAAGGTAATGCATTCAGCACCAGCGGCCCAATAACCAGCAGAG
Source organism: Rhinatrema bivittatum (assembly GCF_901001135.1). Classification (NCBI taxonomy): domain Eukaryota; kingdom Metazoa; phylum Chordata; class Amphibia; order Gymnophiona; family Rhinatrematidae; genus Rhinatrema; species Rhinatrema bivittatum. The sequence continues at coordinate 472,402,027 of NC_042618.1, read as the reverse complement.
TGTGTCTGGGGTCTGCTCCAGCAGCTTCTGCTCTCCCGTTTTCCTGTTGCCCTTCCTACATTGGCTCTTGGTCTCCAGCAGGTCGCTCCCAGCCACTTGTGGGTCACATATCATATTGCAAAGTATAGCACATCTAGATGTTTGCAGTGCTGCCTGCACCCAGGGGTGGATTGTGGCAGAAAACAGCCCGGGGGGAAGGAGGATGCAGGAGGAGGAGTCCCTCTCTCCCTCCCTACCTCCTGCTCATTTTACTGCTGGACAGATGGCTCCTATTAGCTAAGGCCCTTTGCACAGCCGGGTCCCTCTCCTCACACACCTGGCTGGCCTCATTATATTTCTCTAAGTCCAATTGCTCGTCAGCTGTAGGTGTCTCCTGATAGCTGATTAGTTTTCTAACCCAGTCTCTCTCTCTTTTTGTTTTTTTAATGAACTAAATCCGCACCAATCCCAGGTATATTTCTAGTAAACAGTGCTTGTGTATAGTTACAAGGGCTTTCCCCCCTCCCTATACATAGGCACACCCCAGATTGTGCAAGGAATCTCACAAAGCAGAGAGCAGCCCTCTACTGACCGCTCTAACCCATCCCTTCCCAGGCAGCCTGCTAAGAACAGGAGAGGAGGGGGTGAGACAGAGGCCCGAGCAGGCAGGCAAAGAAGAAAAGAGAAACTTTGCTTTCTAATCCAGGCCCTCTCCTCCTGTTTCTGCCCATCCCAGGCAGCCTGCAGATTTGGAGGCCAGCACGGAGGCTCTTGGAGGGCTGTGGGGAGAGGGACTGCTCCATCACTAATAGGGTAATCCACTCCTGGTCCTGACCCTATGCTCCTTCAGGCTTCATGTCCTGCACGCCATGACCCTAGGGTCAGAGCAGTCACAACTGTCTGAGCGCCGCTGCACCTAAGTCAGTCACTGCATCTCCTGAAACTCTTCATCCCACTCCCAGTTGACAGGTCACGGACTTAGTCTGCGTGTGTGTGTGTCATAAAGATGCTTAGCAGCCCGAGATACGTCTTCCTGGTGTGAGTAGTGGGGGCCGCAGCCCCCTGCTGGTATTGCCAGACGGGCAGTTCTGCATGGTGTGAGGAAGCTCGGTGACAAAGAGGAGTGAGAAACTGCTGCCTTCCTCTCATCTTTCACCAAACAACATGAGAACATAAGAAATTGCCATGCTGGGTCAGACCAAGGGTCCACCAGAGGCCAAACCAGGCCACAAGAACCTGCCAATTACCCAAACACCAAAGAAAATAATTTTATAAAGCTCTGTGTGGAAGGCAGAGTGTGCCCCCTCATCATGATACCAGATGCAGCATTGGGGGCAGGATCAAACAGGGGGGAACAATCTGACCCTAGCTTCTCATAAAATCTCTGTATTATATTTTACCTTTTCCTGGATCGCCACTGAGAAATAATTACACAAAACCAGGCACTGCAACGACAGCTCCTTACCACGGCCTGAATTCAAAAAAATGGAATCAAAGCAAAATAAATGCTTGCCAGTCCACGTGCTTGTGCATGTGCACGTGGACTGGCAAGCACGTCTGCATCCCTGGGGGCTTATTTGCACAGGACTGTGCAGATGTTTCTCTGGAGATGCATGGTGTCTGCAGCAGATTAAACAGACTGCCCGCTTCCATTTGCCTCTGTCCCTCTGTTGCTGGAGTTGTGTGTGGGTGAATGGTGCGTCTGTGACATTTGAGTGGGTGGATGATGTACTGTAACTGTGACATGTGTGTGTATGTGTCCATACATGTCTGATTGTTTCACTAGACAGCTGTACATATGTACTTGTGTCTGCATGTCTATGACCATTGTTTTACAGGTCCTGCCTGTATCAGGTGAGCACCTGTCTTTGCAGTATTGATGGTAACTCCTGCCCCACAGCAATCATTTGTCTACATGTGTACACACCTTTCATTGTACATGGGTTTATTAAGAGTTGTAGGTTTTTGTCTGCTTGTGGCTCAACAATACAGTGTATGTGTATATGAATGTGTACAGTTATCTGTATCTGGAACACATCTGAATCTATGGCTGACCACACAGGTACACACTCTCTCTCCCCTCAATACGTAGCCCTAGCAAAACAAAGAAGCATATTTTTGACTTTACATAGCAACCTGCAGTATTTCCAAGCAAGACCCCCATGAGTGGTCTACATTCTTAGCCATTACAGTGCTACAATTATTAAACAATTTCAGTTGGCGGAAACGAGGCACCTCCAAGAAACACGACTCAGGAGACGCATGGCTCAAAGGGTTCCAGCGTCTGTAACGAAGGCATGTGGCATTTCCTGCAAAACCTCACAGGTACCGCAGAACAAGGAATTCCCACCCAACATTCATGTTATGCTGAGGGACACCCAAAGAACAGGGGAGTCTGCCTTTATCCCAACGTCATACTAAGAGCAATGAATTTCACAGCATGAACAATGTGCCGAGGACAAGACGTAACTGGATAGAGGTGGATTAGCACAGATGTGTTAAATAAATGACTAAAAGGGTCCATAGGCAGCTCTACACTCTGGGTTTCTTTGAAGTATTAATGAATGGGTCATAATTTAGAAGGTTTACATGAAAGGAGATTTTCAGAAGACGTTTAGACAATAAGTTACTGTTTTTGAACAATAATTAGCAGCAAGGTCACTGTATCAAGAATCACTTTATAAAGCTAATGGACAATTAAGGATGCATTTGAGGCCAGAGAACAAGACGAATTTGCCTGTTCCTTGGCTCTCAGTTTCCTCTATTGCCACAGCTCCTGCATTGTTCAGCCCCCTGGTTGACATTTGCTGGGATTGGTGCACCTTTTATTATGACAATGTCCTTTCCCAAGGTCATTTTCTACAGCTGTTAGTGCTGTCTTCATAATCTGGGAGTCTCAGAGGGTTGCTGTAGTATAGGATTCATTGAACTTTACAGCCGCTGCACTACCAGTAATAGTAGTCGCTGTACGGGCAGAATACCATCAAAATGCCTTGTGTTCCCCAAGTGACATGTGCAAGGCCAGGTGGAAGGGGATAAAAACCCTCTCATCCTTTATAGAAGGGCTTCCCAAACCTTTAGCCAACGAGACCCCATTTTAGCAGCCGAAAATGTGCATGACCCCCAGAGGTTGACCAAAACAATCAGCAGAGGTGCAGTCTCCCGTCCAACAATTACTCCTCTGAGCCTTCTCCGCATTCCAGCTGATCCACCGCCCTCTCTAGAGGAGCCCTTCACTCAAACTCTGCTCCTCCTCTCACCTCCCCTGCTGATCCTCTCTTACCTCAAGCCCTTCTAACAACCCCCAACTGATCTTCAGTCACCCTCTCATCTTATATATATCTCATCCCCTCCCAGCCTTCCCGCCAACCCTTCTCACATGCCCTCAGCTGATTCCCTCTCATCTCCCCCAGCTCATCTTATATTCCCCAGTTGATCTTCTGTTATTCGCTCCTCTCTCTCATTCGCAACAGCCAATCCCTCACCACCTAACACAACCCTCCAATCCCTCCCTTCAAACAGCCCCTCCTCAAACATCCCCACTAGCCAGGGTCAGCAGCATCATTTTCTTTTGGGCCCTGGGTCCAAAGGCGGATGGCAACTGCTGGGAAGAGAAGGCAGGCTGATGATAGGGCAAACCCGTTTCTCTTGGTTAGGTTCAGTGGCTGGTGAGGCGAGAGAAGCAGCAGTAGTAATCTCCAGCAGCCTAGGGACATTCACTCCTCCCATCCCCTCACGGCAGGTCCCAAGCACCACGGTGACCTGCAAGCGGCAGCGGCAGCATTACTAACGAAAGCCAACGCGGGGGGGCCTGTGGGCTAGTGCAAGCTCACCAGCCATGCAGTGGCCTTGATTCCCCCCTGGTTCTGGGCTTCCTGTTACCACAGCAGCTCACGCAAGGGCCCTGCTGGGTCAGGGGGCCCCACCCTGACTTCCACTACTGATGGCGCCGGCTGAAGTGCTGCCCTCTGAGGCACCTGTGACTCCCCCCCCCCCCCCCCCCCCAGCTAAAGATTCAGTGACCCACAGTCTGGGAAGCCCATGGCTTTAGAGCAGCACCGTTACGCCCAGGCTGCAATACCTGCGTTTACATTATAATCACCATTATTACTGCTTCCCCCACCATGGCAACTCCCCTTCCGGGATACTCAAAACTGGTCCAGCTGGAGCTCATCTACAAGGCAAAGTCAAACTCTTCCAACTGTGGGCTGGCTCTCCTAGGAACCCCTAGGAGCTCTCGAGATCCACAGGCTGTGGGGTGAATTAAGTAAAACAGACCACAGTTCTTCATGGGAGGATTAATCCCTTATACCCTTCAAAAAATAAAAATAAAAAAAACGTCTCTACATCAGCAAGTAGGTCACGCCAGAAGAAAAGCAGTGCCTGAGAAAAGAGTGGGAAGGGGCATGCAGCTGTCTATAACCTTCTCAGCCCCACAATATGGAAATCTGTTTCCGCAGCAAATTCTCAGCAATGCCCGGGATGATTCTGCTCCGTCTCCCACCATTTAACAATTAAATCTTGGGCGCTTCATAATTGCCAAATGAAATCCAATTATCTTCAGCGGCCCACCAGTCGAGTTCCTGGACTACGCGGTGCATGCGCTGCCCCTTTACAGAAAAAGGTGTGCACCGAATGCATGCAAAGTAGCCAGGCAGACAAGGGTGGGCCAGTGCAGGAGTGGGCAAGTGGTTAAAACAGTGGGGCTGTGAACCCAGGGTAGCCGGAGTTCAAATCCCACCGCCCCTCCTTCTGAACTTGGGCAAGTCCCCTGGTGAAGGGGCGGGCCAGAACTGTAACAGAACGTACACATGCTTGGGACAGATACAGGAGGGCAATGGTAGGACCACGGTTGGGTAAAAGAGATAGGGGGTGGGGAGAGCTGGGGTTGAGTAAAGTGTAGGAATTTATGCAGTGATGTGTGCAATGTTGCAGAGAGAGAGGAGACTGGACAGAATGGATGGGCCGACCGGACCTCACCAGCGGTCATCTACTCCCTTAGTATATGCCTCACACAAAGACTCATGCTACTGCACATTAAAACAGGAGGAAACACCAGAAGCGAGAGCATGCAATGATATAAATTACAGAAAAGATATTATCATTTGTGCTGACGGGAGATAATTTATTTTCTCAGGAGCTGACTGATGATTGGATTATATCAAGAGCTGCAAAGTAAAATCAATACTGAGCCATGGACACGGGCATGGAAAATGTCAAAAGGGATGTCACTGTCTATGGGACACGTGGACCATGTCCCACAGTTCCGGTAGCCACGGAATTCCCCGCACCAGACATCTGCACTGGAGCGGCGCGTGAGGACCGTTCATGTCCTGATGCTTCAGGTCTGCCCTGACACGAAAGGTAAATGCACTGTTTTCCTGGATCCTTTTTTTTTCTCCCACGGGTGCCACATTTCGTTACTGCTTCCCTCCTCTCTCAGCGCCTGCGAGCCCGCCAGACCCAAGCAAGCCCAAGCAAAAACACATTGGGATCTGCCCTGTACCACACGAGGATCAAGCAATGGCATTCAGGGACATTATGGTTATGCATCTTTAAAAAATATTCTGCACCCCACGTATGGAAATTTCTCACGTTTTCAAAAGTTAAAACAAGAAGATGACCTAAAAGAATTTACTTTTTGGAAGTATTTCCGCTCTTTGATTTTTTGAGGGCTTTTGCATGCTATCTGGAAATAAAATGCTTCCAAGTGAAGGCGATCTGAAAGTAGCCTGACGGCCGAACCATTTCCTATCGTGCAGCTCCAAAGCCTGCTGCATGCTGTTAAACAACTTGTCCGAGAAGAGGAAAAAAAATAAATGTATTTACAAAATGTACGTGCTCCGAGGAAATTCATTTCTGAACAGAAGGTGGAGGAGGAGAATACGATGCAGGACTGCCCTTAGCCATGATGCATGATCGAGGCCTGATGCTACCTTTTTTGCTGCCTTGTGCAAATTATCATGTTACCCCCACCTCCCACCCCCAGCTTCTAATGGAGCCTTTCATGAGCTTCCCTTTTTCCCCAGCAAGACCCCGATGGGTGTCTGAACACCGTTTAGAGCTGCGCTGGGGTTAGAGTAACGTTGCCAGATTTCTGGTTCACGACAGTGCCAGTAGTGATCAAGCAGTTTAGCTGGAGGTGCCTGTCCGGGACCTGTCCCTATGGAAAATTGTAGCAATCTGCTCTCAAAATACACCCAAAAGCACGCACTTTAAATTTTGTCGCCCAAAAAGATTTCATACCAAATGCAAAAGCCTCAGGGCTGGTGGGTTGAGTCCTGTATACGAGAGAATTAATTATGCACCAGGAACAAAACAAAAAAAATCAGATCGGGCAACAAAATGCAGCCGTTACCAACAATTTAACTTCTGGGTGAGCGAGGGGTCCAGGTCAGAGACTTTAAACTGGGTCCCAGGATATTACGAACTCAGGGTTCTTCTTAATCTAATCTCTATCCTTCCAACCTTTGCTGGCTCTGGCTTCCATTCTCTGCTCAGAAGGCTTTTCCCTTCTCTCTCGCTCTCTCTCTGGTGCCTTCTCTGCCTTTTTCCTTCAAAGTGGATATTTTAGTACTTTCTCTTCCTTCTTCTCGCCTTTCTTCTCTTCCTCCTGGTCTCCTCTTCAGATTCTTCCTGCCCGCTTACCTTTCCCCATTCCTTCTCTCTCTTGTTTTATTCATATGCTCTCGCCTCCATTCCTTTCCCCCATCACCCATCAAATCCAGAGTCCCTCCCTCCATCAGCCCCATCCCCTCCTCCCCCCTCCTCCTCAGTCCCCAGTTCTCCTAGGCCCCTGCCCTCATCCTCACTCCCCCAGCCCCACTCCTTAATCCACATGTCCTCTCTCTCGTTCTGTGCCATCCACCCCGAGTTCGATCTTCCCGCTCCTCAGTTCCTAGCATGCTCTCCCCACATTGCCTCTCCCAGCCCTGAAAGGCTCTCCTACCCCCGGAAGGCTCTTCCTACATTCTCCTCCTCCCCTGAAAGTTTAATTTCCTGTACGGTGTGGGTCCACTCTCATGAATCCTACAAACCTTCTGCTTCATACCATGAAAGTGGCCCCCTCACAGCACAGGCAGTGCACGCTGCATTAGGAGGGGTGCAGTGGAGAGTGGAGAGGAGACACTCAGCTCTGCACTGCTTACACACCATGGGCAGGCTCAGCTGGCTGGTGTCACTCCCCCCTCCCCTCCCCGGAGCTGCTGCCCTCTGCAAGGGCACTGAGGGTCACACCAGCCCTGGGCAAGAATATGGAGTTACGATGTCAAAAAATTAATAATTCAATAGAGTTGGGTTGCAGAGAGAGAATGGTAGAGACCTGACAAAGGCACCTTCTTGTCCCAGGAAACAAGAGCTGACGCCTTGTAACTAACAGCATTTCTTGTTGCATCACTTTGCATTTACCTTGTTCTCTTTACAACCTCTCCCTAATCATGGCTCACACAGGACAGGTAGCCGAAGGCTGGAAAGGAGCCCTCCTGTAAGACTGAACCCTTCAGAACTGCTGCCCAGCCTGCGGGGGATGTCAACATCGCTCATCCAACCCCCAGATGTGCATGGTGATTAAGGTGCCCCCTGAACCCAGCCTTCTAAATTTAACTTGCTGGAGTTATCAGGTGGCTCCGTGGAACCTAGGTCAGGCTGAGACAGCCCCGGTTTTTTTTTTTTACCATGGTGCACGCGTAAAGGCACGATCCCGTGCTTTTCCTAGACACACCAGAACCGAGTCTCCCCATGTGTGCCAGGACTCGTTCAGCCTGTGACAAGGAGACCCATCTGGCAGACTTACAGCCCAGTGACACACGAGAATAAACAAACAGCTTGATCTGTCATTAGTGACATCCTCCCCCCAGATAATCATTCCTACCTACACCGGCTCTCACAAGGGACAAACGGACTGGGTCTCCAGTGATTTACAACACTAGTGTTATATGACTCTAGCAGAGGGACTGGGGCAAGTGTGTCCCAGTGAACATCTGCCTTTAATTGAGAACAAACTATTCCAAAGTATCCAAACTCTGGCTTGGTAACATGAAATACATTTCCCCCTGCCCTGTCTGTGGCAGGTTAACATATTCCCTTAAGACTTCTCACCCTGGCTAGCAGAGCAAGCGATAAATGGATGGATATTAAATTAAACCCGGTGCCACTCTACAGCATTTATGGATCGGTTCCTACGTGAGGAAAGCTGCCTTGATTGCTCTTAAGGAAGTTTATGCTGCACGCACGTCTCAAAAAATTATTATCGATTACTCCCCAGTCAGCCTGAGCTGACACTTAACCCCGGCCAGTCAACTTTCTGGCACAGGCGTTCACCCTTCAGTGCATCCGTGCAAATGCCGCTGTTTCACAGGCCTAGCTGCACCGTCTCCAGAGAGAGAGCCAAGGCAAGCCAGACTGCCGGAAAGGGCTGCGTCCATATCCGCCCTCCTCCTGCTGGGAACGGGAAAAAAAGAGCAGAGTACAGGGCGAGAAAGAGAAGGACGTGGAATTAGTAAGCAGAGGTAAACAGGAAGGGGAGTGGGGCGGGAAGGAAAAGCAAGGGACCCACAAGAAAATGAAGAACGAATGAAAGAAAGAGAGAGGGAAAAAGTGCAAAAGAGAATTATGAGAGAAGAGGAAGAGCAGAGAATCTGTGTTCATCGTTTGCACCATCCGGAGACAGAGACCGGAGAGAAGGCGTCAGATGAGCAGAGGAGGGTTTCTCACTATCACTGAGCTGGAGAGCCTGGGAAGGTTACTGGCCCGGGGCACGCGCAGCGGAGCTGCGGGTGGGGGGGACGGGGACCGTGCGCGCTGCTGTCACCTCCTCCCCCGCCCCGGCTCTGCATTCAGTCTCAGAGCGAAAGCGCGCACGCACCTTCCCGCCATCACTTGCAGCTGCCTTCTCCATGGGTACAGTGCTTTCTGGGAATGTCTGCATCAAGATTTGAAAAGGTGACCTGCCCGTGCACTTTACCCTCCCCTCAGCGAGACGCATTCCTGGGGACCTTCCCTCTCAATACGGTAAAAAACATGTGCGCAAACTTTCAGCCATGGGAAGAGGAGGACATTTTCAGATGGCCAATTGACGACGGAGAAATGCTTTATACCCATTTAAATCATTTTAAAGACAGACATCAGAAAAAGATGGGAGATGAGCACCAGCCCAGGCTGACTTCCCAGTTAATTCCTGCTGCAATCCTATAGACTCCTCCCCCCCCATGCCAAAAATGTCTACTCCATATTTTCCTCCATTTCCTCGTAATTAAGCATCCTCTGTACTTATCCTGGTCTTAAAACCCCTCACTCCCCCCCCCCCCCCCCCATAGCCAAGGATCCTCTGTGCTAATCCCAGGCTTTACCCCTCACTCCCCCACAGCTAAGGATCCTCTGTGCTTATCCCAGGCTTTACCTCTCACTCCCCCACAGCTGAGGATCCTCTGTGCTTATCCCAGGCTTTACCCCTCACTCCCCCACAGCTAAGGATCCTCTGTGCTTATCCCAGGCTTTACCCCTCACTCCCCCACAGCTAAGGATCCTCTGTGCTAATCCCAGGCTTTACCCCTCACTCCCCCACAGCTAAGGATCCTCTGTGCTTATCCCAGGCTTTACCCCTCACTCCCCCCACAGCTAAGGATCATCTGTGCTTATCCCAGGCTTTACCCCTCACTCCCCACAGCTAAGGATCCTCTGTGCTTATCCCAGGCTTTACCCCTCACTCCCCACAGCTAAGGATCATCTGTGCTTATCCCAGGCTTTACCCCTCACTCCCCACAGCTAAGGATCATCTGTGCTTATCCCAGGCTTTACCCCTCACTCCCCACAGCTAAGGATCATCTGTGCTTATCCCAGGCTTTACCCCTCACTTCCCCACAGCTAAGGATCATCTGTGCTTATCCCAGGCTTTACCCCTCACTTCCCCACAGCTAAGGATCCTCTGTGCTTATCCCGGGCTTTACCTCTCACTCCCCACAGCTAATGATCCTCTGTGCTTATCCCGGGCTTTACCTCTCACTCCCCCACAGCTAAGGATCCTCTGTGCTTATCCGGGGCTTTACCTCTCACTCCCCCACAGCTAAGGATCCTCTGTGCTTATCCCGGGCTTTACCTCTCACTCCCCCACAGCTAAGGATCCTCTGTGCTTATCCCAGGCTTTACCCCTCACTCCCCCACAGCTAAGGATCCTCTGTGCTTATCCCGGGCTTTACCTCTCACTCCCCCACAGCTAAGGATCCTCTGTGCTTATCCCGGGCTTTACCCCTCACTCCCCCACAGCTAAGGATCCTCTGTGCTTATCCCGGGCTTTACCCCTCACTCCCCCACAGCTAAGGATCCTCTGTGCTTATCCCAGGCTTTACCCCTCACTCCCCCACAGCTAAGGATCCTCTGTGCTTATCACAGGCTTTACCCCTCACTCCCCCATAGCTAAGGATCCTCTGTGCTTATCCCAGGCTTTACTCTCACTCCCCCACAGCTGAGGATCCTCTGTGCTTATCCCAGGCTTTACCCCTCACTCCCCCACAGCTAAGGATCCTCTGTGCTAATCCCAGGCTTTACCCCTCACTCCCCCACAGCTAAGGATCCTCTGTGCTTATCCCAGGCTTTACCCCTCACTCCCCCACAGCTAAGGATCCTCTGTGCTTATCTCAGGCTTTATCTCTCATTCCCCCACAGCTAAGGATCCTCTGGGCTTATCCCAGGCTTTACCCCTCACTCCCCCACAGCTAAGGATCCTCTGTGCTTATCCCAGGCTTTCTTGAATTCTATCACGTTTCGTTTTTACTATTTCTCCTGGCAGGCTTTTCCATATATTCACATCCCTTTTCCATTAAGAAACATTTCCTAATGTTACTCCTGAGTTTGCACTCTAAGCTCCATATCATCTTCTCTTATTCTAGAGTTTCCACTGTAACAGGTTTGCTTCTTCTGCATTATTTATACCTAAGATCAGTAATTTTCGAAGGCATTTCCTCAGGCAAAACACCATTATCCACAGAAATGTTCCATTAAAAAAACCGCCTGCCTGATGCCCATGTGTCACGTACATATGTAAGTTTAGCCAAACGGTGCACAGGCATTCCCAGGGGCAAGGTTGGGAAGGGGTTTAGACTGTGCACACATCAGTGATTTTCAAAAGTAAGCTTGTAAATATGAGGAACCAATCACAAGGATTCCTTAAACCAAGAGTGAACCAGTTTCCTGGGGTGGTGCACAGAGGTTACAGGTTTGAGGTTGGCTCCCCCTTGTGGGAGAAGCAGATTGTGCACCTGCCACCATCTCAGAGCGTGGATTTTTGAGTTGGATTTCCCGAGTTAATCTTCATGTCCTATGCAGTTCCTAATTCATTATCTTCTTGGGGTAGGACTCTGGGGGCCCTCTAAACAGAGACGGGGGACACGTAAGGAGGCAGATTGTCCTATCCCTGTAGTTTTTGTCCCTGTTTCGGTAAGTGTTTTGGTTGCCAGAGGAGGACGTTCTTCTTTCCACCCCCTTCCTGCCTCTTATTGGGTTGATCTTTTGAGGAAGATGTTTTTCCTTTTGTGTTAATGAGCCCCCTGGGGCCCAAGGGCTCAGCTGCTGCTGTTTTGAGGACACGGTGCCTTTCCCCTAGAAAGAACTGAAGAATAAGTGGTGTCAGCAGTGAGGGATGGTCTCCTCCTATGCATGTCCATGAGAAGATGCGTGAGATACGGTGTAAGAGTTTCTTATGGACATCGGGGAGAACCATCAGAGAAGGGAGGTGCGATAAGGGGCCCATCAGGTCCCACAAAGTGCAGAGTGAAGACAAAGGGAAAGGTGTGAGAACTGGGACTCTTTTAGTGCTGGAAGTAAATTGGGGTGAACTTTTTCTAGAGAGTAACTTGCAAAGTGAAGAGAGGTGAGGAGCTAAATTATTCAAGGAATTGGCTGAATTAATTTGAGAACTGTTGCTGGGAAATGTATGGTCACAAATTTATTACATTTCATCTTGTGATAATCAATTGGGAGTATTATTTCTATTTGAGCTGTAAAGAACCATTAATTTTCTTTTACCATCTATCGGTCTCCAGCATGATTCTTGCTGTTGCCTATATTAGGAGATCATCAGTGCTGTTTACAAGACCCTGAAAGAGGGGTTTGGAAGTAACCAATGCGAAAAAGCCTTGAAACTGAGCTTTGCCCCTTAGGGTATCGAGTGCTTTGGACTGTGAGAATTGTGCAATTGGGATCCATACTTTTAAGATGTGAACCTTTGGGTCCAAAATCAGGGTTTTCCTGCCCAGGAGTTTACATAAAATTTCAAGAAAAATTTCTGCCAGGTAGTTCTGGTGGGGAACTTTCAAAGTGAACCTATCTGCGAAAATTAGTATAACTTATGCATGTTATTTTTTATACATCTAATTTTATCAGATGTACTTTATGCAGGCAGTTACAAATTATCTCCTGGGTGTACTGGGATATCTCTATCATATCCCCCTTTTCCTCCAAACAGATGTAATTCCAGAAGAGGAGATGGGAGAGAGAGAGGGGAAAATGTGTGGACAGTTTGTCTTAAAACCTTACACTGAATTACTTTAAAGGGAAAAGAAATTGATGGGGCTGACCACTGCCTGAGACAGGATGCTGGGCTTCACTGGATATCGGTCAGACGCAGCGTGGCAACTTCTTAAAAAAAAACCAAACCAAACCAAGATAAGGTGCGCGTTGTCTGATAGTCTCATACTGCGATGCAAGGAATTCTTATAGAAACATAGAAACATAGAAATGACGGCAGAAGAAGACCAAACGGCCCATCAAGTCTGCCCAGCAAGCTACGCACTTTATCCATTTTTTTTCCCTTTTTCTCTCCCACCTGTTACTATTGGCTTCCAGTACCCTCCAGCCCTAATTCCCCTCCACCCAATTTAGAGAGCAGCTCTGTATCTGCATCCAAGTGACATCCAGCTCAATTAGGGGTAGCAACCGCTGTAACAAGCAGGCCACCCCCTTGCCCCATACTCTTACCCACCCCTGTTTTTATTTGTTTGTTTTGTTTTATTTTTTTTTTGGAAATAGCAGCCCTCCATCCTTCCGCTCCGTGAAGGTGGAACACCAACTACTGGCCACTGGCATCCCACTCCATGAATGCCTCTGTGGCTACTGCCGCTCCGTGCAGTGTTTGAATGCCACTGTGGCTACTGCCGCTGCGTGCAGTGTTTGAATGCTGCTGTGGCTACTGCCGCTCCGTGCAGTGTTTTGCTGCCTCCACTTTATTCACGCCCTCTAGACTTGATGGATCCACAGTGTTTATCCCACACCCCTTTGAAGTCGTTCACAGTTTTAGACTTCACCACTTCCTCCGGAAGGGCATTCCAGGCATCCACCACCCTTTCCGTGAAGAAATACTTCCTGACATTGGTTCTTAGTCTTCCTCCCTGGAGCTGAGGCTCCAGGGAGGAAAATCAGCAGAACCTCTGGTTCTGCTGATTTTTTTCCGACGGAAAAGGTTTGTCGTTGTCTTTGGATCATTAAAGTTTTTCAAGTATCTGAAAGTCTGTATCATATCACCTCTGCTCCTCCTTTCCTCCAGGGAGTACATATTTAGATTCTTCATTCTCTCCTCGTACGTCATCCTATGAAGACCCTCCACCTTCCTGGTCGCCCTTCTCTGTACCGCTTCCAACTTGTCCTTGTCTCTTTGTAGATACGGTCTCCAGAACTGAACACAGTACTCCAGGTGAGGCCTCACCAAGGACCTGTACAAGGGGATAATCACTTCCCTTATGGTGTCAAAGGGAAGATACAGGGGCCTGTGTCGTAGTAGCAAAATAATTAATCGCGCAGGAATGAAGACCACGTCCATCCTGGCAAGGGGAAGGCGCTGGGCTCCCCACAAAACGCTGGGGGGAGTTTTAAGGCCGACCTGAGATTCCAGTCTAATGCGGAGGGAAAATCGAAGAACGAGGTCTTAAATGTCCTCCCCTGTTTATAGAGACAGAAAAAAGAAAGATACCGGTTGCTGTCCTTAAAGCAGTCAGGCAGAGAGATTGATGAGGCAGCAATCCATGTGCATACTGGTCAGTCTTCAATAATTTAAAGGTACTTGAGGCAGGAATTTTCAAGCAGTCCATTCCCTAAAACCAAGGTCAGCTGAAACTGTTTCACTACAGGCAGCCAGAATCAGCAGTGCTGAGATTTCTTTTTTCTTTGCCAGCGCCAGCCTAGCTCTGTGTATTGATCCTCAGCTCCCTTCCAGGAGTTTCCGGAGCAGACTCTGCAGAGATCCCTCCCCTCTAGTACACTCAGGCTGAGACCCAGCATGGCAGTCACTGAGGAGTCACAGATACCCCCCTGCCCCCTCCTTCTCCCTAGGCAAACCTTCATCTATGCACCCCCTGCCCTAACTTCTCTATTGGCAGCAACTCCAACACAGCGCCCCATCCTTTGGCAGTACTGGCTTTCCCCCTCTGCGCCTTGTGTTGGAGGGAATCTGCCACTCCTCCACCCCCCAAATATTGACACTTTAGGCAACCACCTGGTTATCCTGATGGAAGCACCTGCCCACTGCGTGCCGGCTCCTACAAAACTGCAGACACAAAACCTCACTCAGAGAATAGTCAGTGGGTTACAGAAATATCTCCTCCTGTACAAACTCACATTGCAGAGTCAGACTGCCAGACCTCATCCGGGGTACCAATCCCCACCTCCTCTACAGGCATGGCCTACAGCGACGCAGCCCTGCCCTACAGATTCACAGTGAAAGGCCAGACAGCAGGAAGGGAGGCAGCAAACCTTCCAAAGGGGTAAAAGACAATCTGTGTCAAGATTTTCTCCCAGCTCTCAGCCAGTAAAGGAATTTTAATTGCCAAGTTTGACAGCCCAGAAAAACTGAGGTGTTAAAAATAATCACAAAATTAAAAGAATAAAAGGAGGTGGGTCTGGCACACCGATTTCACCAGATACTGCTAAATACCAGCAAATAAGTGAAATAAATCACAAATCACTTACATCTTTACCACTGTACAAGCTTGCACAATGGTCACGATTTAAGTGATTTTTTTTTAATGCTTGATACTGATTTCACGGTCTTTAATGATTTTTTACACACAAAGGGAAAAAGAGGGGCACAACTCCTAGCACAGCACGTTCATCCCATAAATAAATTGCGATTGCAGTGGCTGCTCCACTGCTTTTTATGCAGCGCTGCTGGGGAATCCCTGTAAAGCCTGGGGACCAGCGCAGATAGTGCTGTTATGGCATCGGCTGTGACATTTTCCTGTAAAAAGAGGTCGTTTCATCGCGGTTTTGGACCAATTTTGGTAATTAACGGGGGCGATGTCACTGAGGATGCGGAGAGGCAGGTGGAAATTAAAATCAGGATGTCACACTGCTGTATTTCTTGCGAGACAGATTTATTAATAGTTTCTAAACATTTATTTAAAAAAAGTAATAACAAGCAGATACTGTATATAATAAATCACTACAAAAAGGGTGCTCAGTAACAGTAACATAGTAATGATGCCAGAAAGGAGCAAACGGTGCATCCAGTCTGCCCCGGGCAAGCTTCCCTAGGTAGCAGCTGCCGCTCCGTGCAAGCTACCCCCCATGTTTCTCTTAAGGGTAGTAACTACAGTTTGGTGCAGTTATCCCAGGCTTTATGATAACCCATGAAAGTTTCAGCTAGCAACATTTTTACTGGGTGATGAGCTTCCTTGAAAATTCAGACAGCGCTTTGCCTATGGACTTTTCCATAGAAGCAGGCCTGTGCTTTTTTCCCCTTATGTCTGCGTATCAGTACCACAGACCGTAGAGACTGGGGGGGGGGGGGGGGTCATCTTTGTTGTCTGAATCCAATTCCCCTTTTCCCCCTCTGCTGTCAAAATGAGGAGCAGTGTTGCAGGTGCATTAAAAGCATCAAGGCTTATTGGTTAAGGGTGGTAATCTCCATGCCTTCTGCTAAGGGTGGTAACTGCCACACCAGCAAGTTACCCCCCTACACGCTTTCTTCATTCCCATCCTCTGGCCTTTAGGGATCCACAGTGTTAATCCCACGCCCCTTTGAATTCTTTGACTGTTTTCGTCTTCACCACCTCCTCCGGAAGGGCATTCCAGGCAGCGGCGGATTCACGATGTCGGACCGGCCCAGGTATTCGCCGCACAGGCCGGCCCACGACATCACGTGGTCTGCCGAGTGCGGCTCTGTCATGGTCGCACACGGCAGACCCTGTGACTGGAGCGATCGGCCCACCGGGGGATGCCCGATCCCCCAATAGGCCAATCCGCCCTTGATTCCAGGCACCCACCCATCCTTTCCATGAAGAAATATTTCCTGACGTGGGTTCTGAGTTATTCTCCCTGTAGTTTCATTTTGTGACCCCTAGTTTTACTGTTTCCTTTCCAATGGAAAATGTTTGAAGTTCTTCCATCATAAGTTTCAGGTATCTCCCCTGCACCTCCTCTCCTCCAGTGTGTACATTTCAGGTCCTTCAGCCTCTCCTCATAAGTCTTCCGATACAGACCCCACACTATATTGGTCGCCTTTCTCAGGACCACGTCCATCCTCTCTCTATCCTTTCTGAGATACGGGCTCCAGAACTGAACACAGTACTCCAGGTGAGGCCTCACCAAGGACCTGTACAAGGGGATTATCACCTCCTTTTTCTTACTGGTTATTCCTCTCTCTATATGCAGCCCAGCATTCTTCTGGCTTTAGCTATCGCCTTGTCACATTGCTTTGCCATCTTCCTATCACTAGTCACTATTATCCCAAGATTCCTCTCTTGGTTCGTTCACATCAGTCTTTCAACCCCACCATCACATAAAACTCTTTTGGATTACCGCACCCCAGTTGCACGACTCTGCACCTCAGCACTGAATCCCAGCTGCCAAATCTTCAGCCACTCTTCAAGCTTTCTTAAATCACTTTTCATTCTCTCTGCTCCTTCAGGCGTGTCCACTCTGTTGCAGATCTTAGTATCATCCACAAATAGACAAATTTTACTTCTATCCCTTCCCCAATGTCGTTCACAAAGATACTGAACCGAACTCCATATAACACTGTTCCCTCTTCAGTGTGGGGTTCAATTTACCATTACACACGGTCTCCTATCAGCCAGCCAATTTGTAATCCATGCCACTACCTTCATTCCCAAGCTTCTCATTTTATGCACAAGCCTCCTATGCGGGACCGTATCAAAAGCTTTCCTGAAATCCAAGCACATCACATCAAACGCTCTTCCTCGATCCAATTCTCTAGTCACCCAATCAAAAAAAATCAGAGTTGTCTGAAAGGAACTTCCTCTGGTGAATCCATGCTGCCCAGGTGCAGCAACCGTCTGGATTATAGATATTTCACTATCCTTTCCTTAAGCAGAGATGCCAATAATTTTCCCACCACCAAGGTGAGGCTAACCAGCTCTGTAGTTTCCAGCCTCATCTCTGCTACCACTCGTGTCTTTTGGATGGGAAGGGGTGCTGGGATTGTGCATTCTTCAGATCAAAGGCTTTTGAAAATTGCTACAATTTTACCCATGTTACGTGCCCTTAATGCAGTTACATGGGCTTTTGAAAATTGCTATGATCATATGCTACATTTGCATTTTCCTTTGAAAATTACCTACTTCATTTGTACCTGAGGCAACGGAGGGTAAAGTGACTTGCTCAAACTCATAAGGAGTGTCAACAGGAGAAGTGGGCTTTGATTTACCTGGATTCCCTCTGACCTAACTACTAGACTACTCCTCCAGCTCATGTGTGTGGGATGAGAAGAGGTATCAGTGTTGGGGCAGGAAAGAACATAAGAACATAAGAAGCTGCCTTACTGGGTCAGACTGAGGGTCCATCAAGCCCAGCATCCTGTTTCCAACAGTGACCAATCGAGGCCATAAGAACCTGGCAAGTACCCAAACATTAAATAGATCCCAAGCTACTGATGCCGTAATAAGCAGTGGCTATTCCCCAAGTCAACATGGTTAATAGCAGTTTATGGACTTCTCCCCCAGCAACTGATCCAAATCTTTTTTTAAACCCAGCTCCACTGACTGCCACATCCTCTGGAAATGAATTCCAGAGCTTAATTGAGCGCCGAGTGAAATAATTTTCTCCGTGCTATTTGCTAACTTCATGGAGTGTCCTCTAGTCCTTTCATGATTTCATAGATCTCTATCGTATCTCCTCTCAGCTTCTTCTCCAACCTGAACAACCCTAACCTCTTCAGCCTTTCCTCATAGGGGAGCTGTTCCATTCCCCTTTATCATTTTGGTTGCCCTTCTCTGTACCTTCTCTATCGCAATTATATCTTTTTTGAGATGCGGCGACCAGAACTGTACACAGTATTCAAGGTGCGGTCTCACCATGGAGAGATACAGAGGCATTATGACATTTTCCGTTCTATTAACCATTCCCTTCCTAATAATTCCTAACATTCTGTTTGTTTTTTTGACTGCCGCAGCACAGTGAGCCGACGATTCCAACGTATTATCCACTATGACGCCTAGATCTTTCAGGGTTTTAGGGTTTGTGTGTGTGGAAAGCCAAGGAATAGTGATGAGGATGAGAATGTGTGTGTCTAGGGTGAGGAAGGGCATTGCCTGAGGTGGGAAGAGGTTAAGGGGTGTGTGTGTGTCCCGATTAAGAAAGGGTATCAGGGTTTGCGCATTTGGGATGAGGAAAGTATTGTGTTTGGGAGAAGGGGAAGAAGTTCAGGGTTTGCCCGACTGTAGACTTTTTTTTTTTTTTTTTGCTAAGGCTAGCGTCAGTGCCTCTCGCCCTTCTCATGCAACAGATGGAGAGTAAGATTTTCTCTTAACAGAAAAACTCCTTTCCAGCTTTATCCAATTTTCTTCCCTGAGCCCTTGCAGTGAAAACATTTTCACTAAAACGTGTTTACGAGAAGATACGATGCACGGTTTGTATTTCAAGCTTTCAGATCTCACTGTCCCTGCTGGTTCCTGCAGACTCCCTGCATGGAAAGACAGAAGAGGAAGAATCTGAGGGACAACTTGGAAATTAAAGTTTAAAGCAATGACTGCAGCAGGTTTCCATAGTAATAAAGAGCTGCATTATGTTGTTATGGCAACGAAATCCTTTTTTTTTTTTAAATGGCATAAAACAAAAGCAAGGGAGTGAAGGGGAGCTGGAGGTGGCTGCTGCCGTCGCCGTCAGACAATGCGAGACCAGTGACAGTATCAGCTGTGAGTCACCTCGCTGGAAGATGCTGAATATCCTTTAATTGTTTCCTCACTCTTGTTATAATTGGTGAGCGAAGGCATCCAAAGAGCGCCAGCTCAGCATCCGAGCCCCGTCACTCATTTACAAGGTCACTTCCCAGATAGAAACAATAATTAGTGGCTTTTGGCAGACGTGGATCATTTTTCTCAATCAAAAATCAGACCGTGTGGGTTATAAATCAGAACCTCAACAAGAGAAAAGGATGGAGGGAGGGGAAGGAATAGAGGGAGGGAAGGCAAGAAGCTGGAGGGAAGAGGGAACATGAGTAAGAGGGGAAAGGATGGGAGAAAAAATTGGAGAAAGGGGAGGAAGAATGAAAGAGTGAGAAGAAAGGAAGAGGAAGTTGCTCAGCGCTTTGTTAAGCTCTGGAATTCATTGCCAGAGGATGTGGTTACAGCATTTAGTATAACTGGGTTTAAAAAAGGTTTTGATAAGTTCCTAGAGGAGAAATCCATAAACTGCTATGAGGGTAATTAATAAGCAATAGTAGCTTGTGATCTGTCTAATGTTTGGGTACTTGCCAGGTACTTGTGACTAAGATTGGCCACTGTTGGAAACAGGATGCTGGGCTTGATGGACCTTTGGTCTGACCCAGTTCAGCAATTTCTTAATTTATTATGAAAGGGGAAGGGAGAATGACAGAGGGAAAGAGGTAAGGAAAGATGATGTAATGCTTTGTCACTAGTCAAATAGATTCATGAAGAGCATAGGTAGATAAAGATAGATGTGGGAGGAGCACAAAATTGGTTGATAGATAACATTGTAGTTTGCCTCTACTTCACAGTCTTGCACATCTAAATAGTATCTCCTTGCTTTACAAAACACAGAATCTGGCGAGAGTTTCTTTTCTCCTTTTAAACATTCTGTGCTTAGCACTGTGTGAACAGTTCTGCTCTCACTGGCAGCTTCTGAGAAAGAAAGCACGGCAGATTTGAGGCAGTTCTGACAACAGGAATGGCATTTGCTGGTGGGTGAGCAGAACTTGTGAGTATTGATTTGCTAGGGAAAGTATGTGTTTAAATCTTGCAAATGAAATACAGGATTAGAGTTTATTCTGTGTGTCTATAAAGTGTGCAAAGGAAATGAGTTAAAGGGTTAAAATTATTATCAGTATGTTAAGAACTACTGATAATAGTTCTCTCGAACTACATACTTCCGCAAGGCCGATCAGATCCGCCTACAAAGGTTCTCTCAAGGCCGCCCCTAACAAATCCTCGGTCCACAACTCCATTCATAAGCGAGCACTTTCGACAGCGGGTCCGCTCCATTGGAACTCGCTTCCCCCAGACATACGCCAGGAACAATGCCATCTCTCCTTCAGAAAGAAACTGAAAACCTGGCTGTTCACACAAGCTTATCGTTGAAGGAACCTCTATCAACCAACATTGACTCTCACCCTCCGACCACTTCCCTAACTCCTCCCCCCCTCCTCCTCGCTCCAGTCCCTGCCCTGCCACCACCCCCCCCCCCTGCTTACCTCCCCATGTTTCCTCCTTCCACAGGATATATTATGTTAATAATTGCCTAAGATAAATCTCCAGCCGAACTCAACAATCTGTTTATGTCTCGCTACTCTATTGTTTTTTGTTGACTAATTCATCACTCTCCAGTTGTAATCGTTTAAAATCTTTCCTGTCTTCCATCTCCCATGTTTTTGCTCCCTGTTTAATGTAACTTTACCTTCTATATAGTTGTTAATTGGTTTCCCCCAGTTCCATTGTAAAACGGTACGATAAGACCTGGTCTTGAGTATCGGTATAGTAAAAGAATTTAAATAAATAAAAAAATAAATGTTTGCAAATGTCAATTTTCTGTGGGAAGGTGTGAGAGTGGTTTCCTGGAGAAATAATTAGGTGACTGATTTTGTCATTCACCCCCATCACAGTTTCATATATGAATTGTTGCCCAAATGAGGAAGCTAGGAAGGAATTTTTTTCCCAATAAAAGTCAATTAGGGATTACATCAAGTAATCCTGACCTTAACAAACTGATTAAATATAGTCCTGTTGCAGGCCATTGACAAACAGACTAAAATAAAGTTCCTTAAATTTATTAGAGTATAATAAAATTGTATTAAGCATCCCCGCACCTTATACAACTTTAAATACCTACAGGGCCTGTGGCAACATTAAGTGGTTGCCCAGTGTGCTGCAGGTTTGGGTGTAGCCTCCTAGTTCTTCCATCAGCACCGCTCAGATGTATTCTTGGTCAGCAGATCGACACGCTGCGGACCCAGTGGCAGGACCACAGTGACTGCACCTCCTCTTCCTGCACATGCAAGCCGGGTCACATGGGCCCCATGTGTGTGTGTGTGTGAGGAGGTAGGCACAACTCCCACACCCGGAAGGAGCAGCGGCAACATCAGCATCGGTGCAGGATAAAGGAGCAAGACTCGGGGAGGCAAAGCGGCATTGGGTCAGGCCCACGCGGCCAGAAAAGATGAGCAGAAGCAGCGTCAGACCCACAGGCAGGAGAGAGAGAGAGAGAGAGAGAGGTGGTGTCCCTGATGGCTCCAGGGCCTAAGGAGGAGGCTGCTTCCTTTTGCCTGCCCAGAGGGGGGGGAAGTAGTGAGCAAGCATGCGTGAGAAAGGAAGTGTGTACGTCAGTAAAAGTGAGTTAAGTGCATGCATGTGTGAGTGAGCATGTGAGAGTACGTATGCATGCGATAGAGAGAGAGAGAGGGAGGAGAAAGTTTATGTAGTGCGCATGCATGTGTGAGTGAGCATGTGAGAATACGTATGCATGCGATAGAGAGAGAGAGAGGGAGGAGAAAGTTTATGTAGTGCGCATGCATGTGTGAGTGAGCATGTGAGAGTACGTATGCATGCGATAGAGAGAGAGAGAGAGGGAGGAGAGTTTATGTAGTGCGCATGCATGTGTGAGTGAGCATGTGAGAGTACGTATGCATGCGATAGAGAGAGAGAGAGAGGGAGGAGAAAGTTTATGTAGTGCGCATGCATGGGTGAGTGAGCATGTGAGAGTACGTATGCATGCGATAGAGAGAGAGGGAGGAGAAAGTTTATGTAGTGCGCATGCATGTGTGAGTGAGCATGTGAGAGTACGTATGCATGCGAGAGAGAGAGAGAGGGAGGAGAAAGTTTATGTAGTGCGCATGCATGTGTGAGTGAGCATGTGAGAGTACGTATGCATGCGATAGAGAGAGAGAGGGAGGAGAAAGTTTATGTAGTGCGCATGCATGGGTGAGTGAGCATGTGAGAGTACATATGCATGCGACAGAGAGAGAGAGGGAGGAGAAAGTTTATGTAGTACTAACATTTAAAAGGAGATAGAGCAGTTTTTAAACTAGATTATAGCGGGGGAGCCAACAGTTGCTTATAGGTACGTAAGGATAGTGGCATAACCAAGAAGTTTGAATATTCTGATAGAGAGGGTATGATAAAGGCTGAAGCGGCCCAGGTGGAATTAAATAGAGAGCCAATAAAATATGAAGCGTTCCACTACTGACTGTTAATAAGCAAGTTGTGAATACAAATTTAAAAACAAAAAACCCACTCTAAATTGGCTGAATGTAAATGCCAGAAGTCTACAAAATAGGATTGTACAGTTAGAATGTATGGCACTTAATGAAGTTATAGGCATAATAGGAATCTCAGAGACATGGCGGAGGAAGGAAAACCAATGGGACACTGATACCAGGGTGCAAATGATACTGGCATGACAGGAAAGGCTGGGTTGGCTGAGAGGTGGCACTATATAATATATTAAGGATGGCAGAGTCAAGCAGGATAAAGTCCTATAGTAAGCAAAGTGCACTGCCCGATCTTTATGGATAGAAATTCCCCGAGTGAAAGGGAGAGAGTTTTAACAGTGGGTGAATACTACTGTTTGCCTGGCCGGGATGAAAAAAAATCAGAGAATGAAATATTAGCAGAAATTAGAAAGGCAAATAAAAGTGGCAAACACAGTATAAAAATGGGAGATTTCATTTACCCCTGTATGGATTGGGCCAATAACTCATCGGGACATCCTAGAGAGGTTAAGTTTCTAGATGCCAGAATCGACTGTTGCATGGAACAGCTGATCCTAGAACTGACGAGATGGAGATCCACTCAGGCTTCGTTCTCAGTGGATCACACGATTTGGAGCAAGGGGTTACGGTGGTGGGGCCGCTTAGCAATAGTGATAGTAATGCAATCAAACCTGACAATGAGGGAGGGGGACATTAAGTAAAACTAGTGCAGAAGCATGTATCTTTAAAAAGGGAGACTATGATAAAATGAGGAAAATAGATAGAAAAAAAAAACCCTAAAAGGAATTATTACAAGGAATAAAAATTTGCCTGAGGCATGGACAGTTAAAAATACCATCTTGGAAACCCAGACAAAATGTATTCCATACATTATAAAATGTCAAAGGAAGATCAAATGACTGCCAGAATTGTTAAATGATGATGCAAGAGTCAGTTAAAGCCAAAAGGACTTCTTTCAGAAAATGGAAAGCAGATCCAAAAAAGGAAAAAAACACATGAACTGGCAAGTCAGATGTATACATTATAGCATTAATAAGGCAAGCCTAGAGAGATGTTGAAAATAATTTTGCCATAAAGGCAAAAGCTAATAATAAAATCTTTTTCAAAGTGCATTTGAAGCCAGAAGCCTGTGAAGGAGTCAGCTGGACTGCTAAATGACCAAGGGGGTAAAAAGGGAATTTAGGGATGACAAGATCATAGCAGAAAAACTAAATTAATTCTTTGCTTTGGTCTTCGGGGAGGTTACTGGGGGAGATACCCACACTGGAAGCATTCTTGGATGGTGATGATTCGGAGAAACTGAAGCAAATCACTGTGAAAACAGAAGATATACTAAAGCAAACTGAAAAGTTAAAAAGTAACAGATCACAGGACCGGATGATATTCACCCCAGAGTTCTGAAAGAAATGAAGTCTAATATGAAACTGCAGAGCTGGTACCAGTAACCCATTATTACAAACAGACGAAACCTGAAGACTGGAGGGTGGCCAATGTAACATCAATTTTTAAAAAGGGCTCCAGGGGGGATCCGGGAAACTATAGACTGGCGAGTCTGACGTTTGTGCCAGGCAAAAATGGTAGAAGCTATACTTAAAATTATTGGCCATTTGGATAGACATCACCCAATAGGGGAAGAGCCAGCATGGGTTTAGCAAAGGGAAGTCTTGCCTTAGCAATCTACTACATTTTTTTTTAAGGTGTTAAACCTGTAGATAAGAGTAAGCCGGTCAGTTAAGTATATCTGGTTTTTCAGAAGGCATTTGACAAGGTACTTCATATGAGATTCTTCAGGAAATGAAAAAGTAATGGGATAAAAGGTGATGTCCTCCTGTGAATTGGTAACTGATTAAAAGTCAGGAAATAGAAAGTAGGACTAAATGGTCAGTTTTCCCATTGGAGAAAGCTAAACAATGGAGTACCACTGGGATCTGTACCGGGACTTGTGCTATTTAACATATTTAAAAAAATCTGGAAAAGGGACAAATGAATGAGATGATCAAAATTGCAAAACAACAAAATTATTCAAAGCTCTTAATACATGAGCAGATTGCGAAGAACTGCAGAAGGACCTTACATAACTAAGGTATTGGCAGGACCAGATGAAGGGGCCCGCGCAGTACAAACACAGGTTGAAATGCCTGCATTGCTGGCACTCCTCGGGCATGAGTCACAACTGATCCACTTGCATGGATTCTTCATGTGGGTCCTGGGACTCCGCCACCCTAACTGGAGTTACTGGACACTGGAATTGGGGGTGCCAGCCATATGGGATGTCGGGCTTGACCTCGCTCCTTTGCACACTCCCGGATTCTGATATCCAAGCGGATAGCCAATCTAATGAGATCCTCTAGAGTATCCGATGGGTCTTGCCCGGCTAGTTCAACTTTGATGGTCTCTGACAGTCCTTGCAAAAGATAGAGGTTAGACTGTCATTCCGTCACTGAAGCTCTGAGGACAAAGCCCTGAAGTGGATGGCATATTATCCGATGGTCCGAGATCCCTGTCAGATCTGTAAGAGTTTGGAGGTTGCCAACGAGGTCCTCCAAAGCTCATAAAAAAATAAGATGGAAGTCCTGTAAGAATTAGTCCAGACCTTCCAGGATTGCATCCTCCCATTCCCAAAGGGGAGAGGCCCATGCCAAGGCAGAACCTCCAAATAAAGATAGGTTAAATGTGATTTTGGCCTTATCAGTGGGAAAAAAAATGATAAAGGGGATGGAACAGCTCCCCTATGAGGAAAAGCTGAAGAGGTTAGGGCTGTTCAGCTTGGAGAAGAGACGGCTGAGGGGGGATATGATAGAGGTCTTTAAGATCATGAGAGGTCTTGAACGAGTAGATGTGACTCGGTTATTTACACTTTCTAATAATAGAAGGACTAGGGGGCACTCCATGAAGTTAGCAAATAGCACATTTAAGACTAATCGGAGAAAATTCTTTTTCACTCAACACACAATAAAGCTCTGGAATTTGTTGCCAGAGGATGTGGTTAGTGCAGTTAGTGTAGCTGGGTTCAAATAAGGTTTGGATAAGTTCTTGGAGGAGAAGTCCATTAACAGCTATTAATCAAGTTTACTTAGGGGATAGCCACTGCTATTAATTGCATCAGTAGCATGGGATCTTCTTAGTGTTTGGGTAATTGCCAGATTCTTGTGGCCTGGTTTGGCCTCTGTTGGAAACAGGATGCTGGACTTGATGGACCCTTGGTCTTTCTTATGTTCTTATATTCCTGCTCTTCCATTGTGGAAGAACCAGCGGGGGAAGATCAGAGGAGTTTATGAGGTTGCCGGAGCAGCTCAACTTGCCGGCAGCTGAAGATGGGAGGAGGCTACAGGACCGCCTGGTGGAACCCAACCCACTACTGGCCAAAGTGAAGAGGCCAGGAGGTGTGTGTCAGAGATTGAGGGTGTATGGGAGATCATATGAGAGACAGTGTGTGGGGGGGGGGATAGCATGTGAAAGTTTGCGTGTATGAGAGAGAGAGTGTGTGTGTGTATGTGTGAGAGCATGTGAAAGCTTGAGTGTGTGTGGGGGGGACAGCATGTGAAAGCTTGTGTGTGTGTGTGTGTGTGTGAGAGAGCATGTGAAAGTTTGTGTCAGGAGGAGATCATGTGAGAGCTTTTGTATGGGACAGTATATGAGCGAGAGCTAGAGTGTGTGTGTGGGAGGGAGGAAGGGAAGAAGATGGGAGGAGAGAGAAGAAACAGAAGAGAGAACCTGAAAAAGGAAATAGGAAAAGAATGAGAAGGGGAAAGTGGAGAGAGAGAGACCAGGACCAACAGATTAGAAAAATAAGATAAAGCAAAGGTAAAATATATAAATATATATATAAACATATATATTTTGAATTTTTAGCAATTATATGATGCCACCTTTGAGAATGTGAATTTCTTATGAGGTCCATATTGAAAAGCATTGAAAAGGTGAATTCTGAAAGCCCAGTGCATGCATCAATTAGGGGATGCTCACACAAGTCGGGCTTGCACGTGCCGAGCGGATTTTAAAAGATGCCCAGACAGGTGCATATCTCCCGCAGCACGCACATCTCAAAAGTTTCAAAAAAGGGGCGGGGCATGAATCAAAGATGTACAGATAAATACTTATACACCTGGCTACGCGCCCAGAACCCCTGCTGCGTAAGTTTACTTCTGCTACGGAGGCGGTGTAAGTTATAAAATAAAGAAAACTAGGCAGATCTGCAGGGTTTTAAGGGATGTGGCTAACAAGGAGGAGTAAAGGCTATTAAACTAGGGGGATTTGGAGAACTTCTCTCAACTGGGGACGAACTGGTAAAACTGGGAATGGCGTCAGCACACACCCCTGTTATAATCCTGACTTACATGGTAGAAGCGGAATTTGCATGCCCAGGCACATGCACACTTAAAATTTGGTGCACACGGCCGGCTATTTTATAACACATGTGCATATATGCATGCAAGTTATAAAGCAGCAGTGTCCCTGGGTGCAGGCCAACAAATGCAGGCAAATGTCCACCAGTCTGAAAGTTACCGTCCCTGTCATCTAACTCAGAAGTTAGCCGGCTAAATGAATATTTGGGCACATATCTGTCTAAATTATAGCTGGCTAATAAAGTTAGGGATCTAGAATGTAGCCGGATAAATTAGGGGCATTCTGAGGCATAACTGGGAGTAGTTAAGTTAGCCATCTAGCTCCAATATTCAGAACCAAAGAGCTGCCCTGAAGTTAGGTGGCTATAGTTTTTTGTATTTTGCTCTCTCTTGTAGAGTTCCACTGTTCTGAGTCTGGTTTCTTGGGTTTTCTATTTTGGCTTTATCTGCATGTTTCTAATTTGTAGTCCTTTATTTGTGTGTTAGGTAAGGGTCGGTCTGTTTTGCCTGTATGTGGCTGAGGTGTAGTTTCTCTGTAGAGATTTATAGCAGTCTGGGTTGTTCTGTTTGGCCAATAGGTTTTGTATTAGTGTTACGGTGTAATATGTGTATTGCTGCCTTTTTATAGCTAAAGCTGCTTTCCTTTGAGTCCTGAGAGTTATTACAGTGATTGTTTGGTATAGGAAGGTTCTAGATGTCTTTTTTTGCAGGGGTTTGTGTTACTTCACAAAGTGTTTGGCAGTGGAGGGAGTTTGTTTTGCTGAGGTGACACCAGAATTTAAATATATATATGCATATCTATTTTTTTTTTTTTGGCATGTTGGGTTGCAATGTGAACTGTCCTAATCCTGCTCTGTACTTGTTCTTATGATTATTATGATTATTGCTATTTTATTGAAGTTATGATCTCTCCCTTAATGGACAAAAGATTAATGAAAGAATACATGGATATTTGTTTTACTACATGATTGATTGGATCTGATGTTTGTGTTCTTTGCTTTTTACTTGATATTCTTCTGTATTTATAAACTGCAATAAATATAAAATAAATAAATATGTTAATAAAGATTTTTATGTGTTGGTAAGTGCTTTAAATAAGTGAGTTAAAATATTTTAAAGTTTCACTCATGGTGCATAACAGCTGTTGCTAACTATTTAAAAATGCACTCTACAGCATTATTTATCGACAAGAGTACAATTAGATGTGTATGCCTTCTGCCCACCTATGTTAACCTTGGGCCGACCCAAAAAATCAGTTTTGGTTTTGCCACTGGTATGAGAGAGAGAGAGAGAGAGAGAGCAAGCCTACATGTGTATTTGAAAGCCTGAATTTGTATGAAAGAGTGAGCCTGTGCGCATATATAGATCGAGCCTGTGTGTATGAGAGACAGCACAAACCTGTATGGGTGTGTGAAAGCTTACTTTTGTATGAGAGAGCATGAAAAAGCCTGTATAAGAGAGCAAGACTGCATGTGTGTGTGTGTGAAAGCCTGCATGTGTATGAGAGAAAGAGGGAGTGTGCGTGTGAGAGTATGTGAAAGAATGTATGAAAGAATGAACATGTGTAAGTTTGTGCATGTGAGAAAGAATAAAATTTGTGTGGCCTCCCTCTCCCTCAATCCACAAGAATCTCAGGGTGATTGTACATTAAAAGATCCTAGGAGAGCAGGCAATTTTTTAATCCTTATTTTCATTTTTGGATGCTATTTTGCAATATTTTCCTTTTGGGAAATATTAGAACAAATTTGTGTGACTTTTTAATTATTGGATATTCTACTCAGCAGCTGTTTTGACATTCTTTTATTAGTATGGTTTTAATATTATGAATGTTTTATCTCTCTTTGATTTTTGTGAGGAATGATATTTCTGTTTGTCCACTGTTGCACTGCATAATACAGGCTTGTTGCGATTTCCAGTTCAATTTCTGTACGCATGTTTGGAGTGTTTTATCAGCCTGCCCTGGGCGTCAAGATGTCCGTGCCCCGCCCTGGGTACTGGGCATCTAAATGGCAGAAGAGATTTCATGTGGAGAAATGCAACAGGGAAAAAAAATCCTAACTATAGGTACACAAATCTGAGTTTCATATTGGGAGTCCCCACCCAGGAAAAATAATCTTGGTGTCATTGTGGAGAATACATTGAAGTCCTCAGCTCGGTGAACGGTGGTGGGCAAAAAAAGAGAGAATGATTTAAAAAGGAATGGAAAATAAAACAGAATATCATATCATATAAATGCCTCTGTGGAGATCCATGGTGCAACCATACCTTGAGTACTGAGTACAGTTCTGGATCTCCCAGTTAAAAAAAGATAAAGCAACAATAAAAAAGGTCAAACGGGTCAGGACGCTTCAGCCTGGAGAAGAGGCAACAGAGGGGACATAAGTTTATAAAATGAGTGGAAATAGAGATGGATATTTACCCTTTTATACAGCACGAACACCAGGGGACACGCCATGGAAGTAACCGCCAGCAGATTTAAAGCAAATCAGTGCAAGTGCTTTCTTTTCCGCTCAGCACACAATCAAGCTCTGCAATGTGGGTACTTGCCAGGTTCTTATGGCCTGGATTGGCCACTGTTGGAAACAGGATGCTGGGCTTGATGGACCCTTGGTCTGACCCAGTATGGCATTTTCTTATGTTCTTATGTGGTCAAGGCGTCCAGCACGGCTGCATTTAAAGGGTTTTGGCTAAGTTCCTGGAGGTAAAGTCTATAAACCCATCTTAGCCAGGTAAGGTTTGGGAAAGCCATCTTGTAATCCTGAGAGTGCTACTCTCCGGGATCTGCCATGTAACGTGTGAGCCCGGCTGGCTACCCTTAGAGACAGGAGGCTGGAGCCTATGGACTCAGCATGGCACATCTTATGCTTCCATGTGATGATGCTGTGGCATGGGAAGAAACCCTGGACAGAAAAGCACCCACTCCTCCTCTATTTAATAATATTTCTGTCACCGTTATTAACGTGCGCACACTCTGCTCCCTTTCACTGGTCAGTCAGAGCTGCGAAAGGCCAGAGGCGCCGAGCAGCAGTGACAGACAGCTCGCTAAGAAGCCGTGACCCATGCTAAAGCCGGAGTATCTTTTTCAGATGATCTTTATGGCTTTAAGTCAGTGAGTCCCAACCTCAGGGTTTGTTTTATCGTGGCATACCGCCACACCTTCACAATCATCATCACTCCTTCTCACCCTGCCCTCATCACCTTTCCTTAGCCCTCTACCCCCTTGCTACCATCACCCTCTCCCTTCCTCTTCCCCCACCCCTGGCGTCATCACCTTCCCACTCCCTCACACCCATGGCACATTCATCTTCACCTCCTCCCACACCCCTTGGCACATTCAGCGGTTTCCCCCCGCCGAGCCAGCACACAAGTCAGGCGCAGTGACGTGAAACCGCTGCTTCCTGCACGAGAGCTTGCACTGTTCTCCGACGCCCTCTGCTGGCAAGAGGACATCCTGCAGGCCAGGAAGTGAGAAAAACTCAAAGACTGCCGGCGCCTGGGTCTTTTCCTGCCCGGCTCTTCCGGTGGCGCACCTGCAGGTCAGTCACGGCCCACTGCTTGGGGGAAACACTGCTTTAAGTGGTAGGGAAGCCTTCGAGCAACTCTTACCGTTACGTGGGGGGAATTGTTCAGGGTGGGGGTTATGGGGGGAGCGGAGAGGAAACGTCTGAGCAGAGGGAGGGCGGTCCTGTCCCTTTGAAGACAGACAAGGCTGCATGCGTAGTGTAAGGGATGAAAATAAAATGGTGCTCGGGCAGGTGGCAGGCCGACGTCGCCGATGAAGAATCCGACCGACGCAGGCGGACTCGAAGATGGCGAGGGACTTCAAACCTACAGAAGTGTAATCTAAGGCAACGAGGAAAGAGGGCCATGAAGCTGCAGGGGAGGAGGAGGCCTCTCCCACCAGACACAAATACCCTTCTGTGCAGCATTGCAAAGCTTCACATCTGGAAACATTTTATCGGCCTGGCTTGGCAGGAAAAGGTGGTGGGGGGGGGGGGGGGGGAGCCAGACAAGAAAGGAAAAGAGGAACAAAAAGGCAGAAGACAAGAATAGGAAAACAGAGACAGCTTGAGAGGAAGCCTGTAAGCCGAGAGAACAAAAATATGGAGGAATTACAATGGAAGTCACAGAGAAGATAATGCATTCTGTTTGAATTGGAAAGGAGCCGGAGATATGGAAATCTACCTATTAGGAATCAGCTTTCTTTTGGTCCTTGTATGACAGCCTCAAATCACTGACTGATCTTCATTTGTCGCACGAATTATCCAGGCCGCTCTCCCCACCCTCGGGGGGCATTTTCGCCAGCGATCGACGGAGTCGCTGTTGCACAGCAGTAACACCGGGAACTGAGCAGAATTAAAACCACAGACTCTAAACGCGTGGCTCTCTCTCTCTCTCTCTCTCTTCCAAGCAACATTTCCCATCTCTAATGCCACTCCCCCCCCCCCCCCCCCCCCCGAGGCGGTTAGCGAGTACACGGGCTGGCTTAGTGTTCTGCCAACACAAAGTCCTTGGTTTTCCTAGAAATATGGCAGGACCACAGGTCCCAGAATGCTTTGCAGTCTGGAAAGCAAAATGTAGAGCCGGTTCAGAATCAGAGGCTCACAGTCGGCTAGAAAGTACTGAAACCTGCGCATACACTAACGGCAGAGGTTGGATATTCAGATCACCCTAGGACTAAGAATCTTGTCAGTGCAATGCTGGGAAGCAGGAAACCTGTTCTCAATTCAAATTCCGAATTCTTAATGGAACCTCCCTCCAGCACTAGCATCCTACCGACAGCAGTAAAAAAAAAAAAAAAAAGAGGCCAAGAGAATCCCACCCTACAACTGAGATAAGCACTGAAAGGGGAGAAGAAGAAAATATCAAGGCGCAGGGGCGAATTAAAGCCGGGAGGTACGCGCAGAAGTCGGGACACCGGCGCACGCCGCGCGGATTTTAAAAGGCGCGTGAGTACGCGCGTATCTCCCGGTATGCGTACAAAACTTTTTTTTTAATAAAGGGGCAGGGCATGGGCGTTCCTGGATTCTGGAATGAAACCAGCGCGCGCCGGGGGTCCCCTACCGTATAACTTTACTTCTGCTGTGGATGGCGCGCAAGTCATGAAACAATAAAAACTGGGCTAGTCAGAGGGGATTTAAGGGTTGGGGTAACTAGGGGGGTTATAAAGTCCTATCCTTTCCCTGGACAAACTGGGAACGAACTGGAGAAACTGGTAATTGCGTCAGCACGCGAATCTACTAAAATCCCCCCACTTACACGGTAAAGGCAGCTTTTGTGCACGCCTATATAAAATTGTGCGCACATTTATTTATTTAAGGCTTTTCTTTACCGACATTCGTCAGGGACATCAAACAAGGGAGAGACTAAGTGGTGAAAGCAGTTACAATAAACAAGGAGCAGAAAAACTGGGAGATGAGGAAGTAATACGCGTAAAAGCAAAGCAAAGAGGCATAAATAAGAAGTTATAAAATTAAAACAGAGAATATAACATAATGTAACATACGGTAACTATTTACATGTATACATGTACAGCCTAAGTTATACCACGCTCCCATATACATGTGTATGTTATAAAATGGCCACATTGTTTGGCGTGAGCCGGCACACGCACATACACGAGTGCCCGTGCGGCTATTTAAAAGTTACCCTGTCCATGGGGGGCGAGGGAGGAAGAAGAGGGGATAGGGGTTCCAGAATATTCCGATTTCTTCATTTTCGGAGACTTTGTCCCCTTCTATACAAGAGTACAAATTCCAAGCCCAAGCATTATCTGCCCAGTGTATTGATAGGGGATCCTCATATGGTTGTATTCGTCAGGCCCTTCATGCAGATTGTGAATTTGTTGCAGGGCACTGACCATGCCCTGCTAGAATGCTTAGTCTGTGCCCTTAAATCTATCCTATGGAATCACTGGCATATTTTAGCTGGAACATGTTTGCTCTTAAGTGTAACAGAAACCTTCCTGACCGGTTGGGTCTCAGCAATGCTTCCTGATGATCATACAATTTTTAGTGGTGGTAAGTAACCACTTTCCTTCTGGTGAATGTACAATCTTTCCCCTGGCATTGGATCTTTCAGTTTTTAAGCATTCCTGGAGCGTTTAATTGTCAGAGGTCTCAAGTGGTGCCACCTAATTTACATTGGGCAAACGAGAAGGCAAGTCAGATCACACATTATCGAGCATACGATTTGCATTTCTATATCTAATATGCAAGCCCCATTATTCGAACAGTGGCTCCTTAGATTACAGTCTCGATGATTTAAAGTTTTTTGTAATTTTCAGAGTAATACTAAGCTGGGGGGGGATTATGACATTTCTCGAGCCCTCATACGTAAAAGACCAACGCTTTATTCATCAGTGCAAAACCCAAAATCCTGGAGGCTTCAATTAGGACTTGGAATGGGCATCATTATTATAAGCTGGGCACACTTTGCTGTTAATGTAGATTGTTTTTCAGCTTGAAAAAATACAAATATAAGCTTTCTGTATTAGTCATATGAGAGCTATTTATTCTGGAATTTGTAGTTTTTACAGGGTTAGTTTTAAATTTCAGACGTGCAGCTATCAGCTCATGCCCTTCTCCATCGTGTGCTGCTTCTTTAAATAAATGCAAACATTTGTTTCGCTATCGGGGCCTCTTCAGGATTGGGTTCGATTCCTTGTTTAAAGTACATTCTGCATTTGGTTAGGTATCTTGGAAAACGCATGCGCGGTAGAACAGTTTTCTATGGCATTTTGAGTTTCTCATGGTTTTGATATAGATAGGTAGATAGATAGATAGACAGATAGATAGATTCATGAGCGCACATGAATGGCGTCTACTGCTTTGTAATCAAGTTCCCAGTTGGAATTGCCGATCGGTGGGAGAGAGTTAACCAACAGATTTAGAGGTAAGCCTGCATTTTAAAAGGATTATAAGGATTGAAACATTTTGCACATCTTTGAGGTATTTTACCATTATAAATCATTTAAGTATGGTAATCATACTCAGATTATTTATTTTTTAATATGCAGACGACTGCGTAATAAATCTAGTGCGAGATGTCACTGAACTTGCCACTTTGATGGCTCATGAAATAAGCAAACTGCTCTTCCATTAACTTTTGGTTACAATATATATATATATATATATATATATATATGATACTATATAATTCATTCGAACTAAGTTGGTTTAAATTTATCTACAAGCGTGATGGCCATGAAAACTGAGGTTTGAGCCCATAAGAAGCTTTTCACGCAAGACTGGTGGAATGCAAATGTTGTAAAATTTGACCTCATAAAACACTGGGCATCTCCTTTGGGATACCATTTGTGCCTCCGAAACTCTATCACAGAATGTTTAGAAGGTGTTTTGAGAAGGTACATTGTCTTCATAATAGAAATACTCCCGGAGGAAGCTGGATACCAGCGAAACAGGGGCCCTTGTTGGGTTTGAATACCTGTCATCAATTCATAAAGTATCACATTTATTCGTGATCTAAGGGCAATCTGTTAATTTGTGAGAACTTTTATACAAATCTTTGATTTGGAGTTTGACACCTGTTATCGATTGCGATATACTAAGCATATCTATCTATCTGGAATTAACCTATTATGTTCCACATTTTTTAAGAAGCTATCCTCTAAACAGGACACTGGGACATAATGAGTTAAGGATATTTTGTCACTGTATGAGAACGCCTGTATACAAATATTTCATTTCTGTATCTATGGGGGTTTATGCAATGGTTTGATTATAGATGAATGTGGGTGGAGTGTGAGGTGTGTATGTATGTGGTGAGTGCGATGTGTTATGATTTTACGGGACTCTTAATGGTATTCTTATTTGTGTTTTAAGATGCATGTCTAAGATTTATGATATTGTGGGAGTGTCTAAAGACACTCTTGAAAGAACCAATTTCTCACAGCTCACAAAAATTGATTTGAAAAACAACAATAAAGTTGTTATAAATATAGAATTTTTTTCTTTTCCCTTTTGCTATTTTTTCATTATTGTACTTTGTCAGGGAAGTTTTTTGTACCTTCTTTGCTATATACCTAGCGGTTCCAGAATATTTACCATGATCCCTTACTACTAGCAGGTTGCATGAGGAAAGTGACAGTAATGAAGGTGGATATAAAGATGAATGGAGCTCATAAAACCTATTTTACTCCTTGAGGACCACACAAAATGGAAGAAACCTGCTCCCATCCCATAATATTCTGGCCCACTTCTAAGGAAGTGTAATGGGGAGGGGTGATGTTTGAAGGAAGGGGGAAGATATGCAATCATAATTCTACCTTCTCCTAGGTTGGTTATCTTAAATTCATTCTAGTTGAAGCCACCAAATCTAAACAAAGATTTTAAGTTCTGTCTGCATAGCAAAACACAGAACCACACAACAAGACCATTTCAAACATTCGTGTAGCCATCTCTTGGGGAGCTGGCCTGGAATTCACTCCACAATGTCAGTTTCTCCCATAATGAGGAGTCATTCTCATTACCATTTTTGCCCAAATATTGTGGGATTTAATTAAAGCTCAAAGAGGTACAATAATTTGCTCAAAGTCATGTGCCATGACAGCAACAGAGAGAACATGAAAATGTCCATCCATGCACCACAGAAATCCTCCTGATTCCAAGCTCGAGAGGCTGATCACCAGTGGGCCATACTTTTTTCCAGAGTCAAATTATTATGATTTGTGAGCCATAGCACTTACCCCCAATGCCAGTCAGTCCCAGTGCGACTGGAAGCCTCCAGAGTCAGCCTCCCACGCTGCCTGTCTATCCCGACACGGCCCGGCATCAGTGTGGCAGAGAAACTGCTAGACCCAGCATCCCTCACCACCACCTGGCTTCCCCTTAGGCACACACATGCAGTTCTCAGCCTTAAAGGGCCCACGGTGGGAAAATCCCCACAGCGCTCTCTCATGACAGACAACTCTTCCTATATAAGGGCTCCATGGACAGCTCACCCTAGTCTCCACAATGGGTCTCCTGCTTTGCAGTGCGTGTTGCCAGCATTCCCGAGTTCCTGCATCTTCAGTTTGTCTTCTCCTGCCTTGCCTTGTGGTGTTCAGTCTTGCCTTGCCTCGGCCAGCCTTGTCCTTGCCTTGTCCTGCTTTCCTTTTCTTCTCCAACTTCCTTCATCCAGCCCACCTTGTCCAACTTTGTCTTATTGGTCTCATCCAGTGTGTCTTCATCCTCCCTTGGCCTGACCCTCTGGATCTTGACTTTCTGCTTGGACGTGACCATGTTTTTGCCTGCTGCCTGAATCTGACCATGTCTGTTCACAGTCTGCTCCAGCTTTGACCTTTGACCCCCATCTGTCCACTGCCTGTCCAGACCTCTGTGTGCTGTTGGACGTTTGCTCTTGCCTCTTCCCTAGGGACCCACCTAAGACCTGCCAACCACCAGAACTCAAGGGCTCAACCTGCGGGGGAGGCGGCTGGTGTATGTGAAACTCCAGCCTGTCCCGCTACAGGGTATGCTTGTCAGTTGCCAGTGTAGGCCTTGTAGGTTTGCCTATATGGCTGTGGCAACTACGCCACAGCACCAAGGGCTCACGCCAACCTTTACGCACATTATGCAGAACGTAAATGACTAAATTTAAACATGATTTCACTCAATTAATTCAGTACACTATTCATGACCCAAATAGTGATCATCAATGGGGATGATTCTGGAAGGAGTGACGACTCTCAAGGGAAACATTTCCATTTTTAGCTTGGAGCACTGTACCAAACTGCCATTAATTTTCCTTTTAGCAGCCAAATCACTTTAAGAAGCAGGTTTTAAAGTGTGTACTTCACTAGTTAATAGTGGAACATGCATTGAGAATGGCCAGTCCACATGAGGATAACTCACCATTGCTTTAATACTGTATTGCAGATCCTAAAGTACATTGCCTAAGCTTTGTTCTTACTCTTTTGTTATTTGATTCTCCATCTCAGATTCCCACCGTTGTCGTTCTCCTCCTATTGCTCGAGTACCTCTTTCATCCATCATACTGTGTCCCTTCCTTAATTTTGTTTTCCAAGACATTTTTCATTTTGCCTCTCATACTCCTTGATCTCTGGCTCTTTTGTGTCAATATCAAGATGCCATCCCTATACCTCTGCTCCAGCATACTTTACTCCCTCCCCCCAACCTTGCATGTTTATTTTCTCCATCTCTCCTCAACATTTCTCTCTTCACATCTTGGTATTAGTCTCTCTAAACTTTTGTGTGTGTAGGGCCCCACTTGAATCCCTAATGAATATGGCCTAGTAGTTAGGTCAGGGCAATGCAGAGTAGAGAAATGTACCACCTACATCACAGAAACCCACCAGAAGCTGCTGCAATGTTTTATTCCTCTGTGCATATAAATAAGCGACTGCTAGCATCTGTGTGGAGTTTTTGTTTGGATAATTTAGAGAAAACTTTTACTTCCAATTCTCTTAAGCTTGTAAGATAAAGGCCCAAAGCCCTGGCTAAAGTGTCTTTGAAAGTGAAAAGAATAATTTTTAAACTCACGCTATCACACTGCGTACCCTGGTGGCGATGTTCCTTACCTTCTCTCTTCATCCCAGCATGGCCCCCGGTATTATGCTCCATTCTGTGGACCTGACTAAAGGCAAGCCAGCAGCTCCTGAGCCTTATAGGACCTCCTGTGGCACCCGCCGACGACATCAGCACCTCCCAGGCATATAAGGAAGCTCAGTGCAACAGACCACTGCCTCAGCGGAAGGTCCTCCGCCCGTGCCTGTCTCTACCTGCCTGCTTGTCTGCCCCCACGCCAGTCCTCACTGTTTGCCCACCCTGCTCCGCTCCACACTCCTTGCCTGTCCTGGTTCCTGACTGCCCTGCTTTTCCCTTTGCCTTTGGACTGACTTTGTCTTGCTGACCCACCTGCCCTTTGATGTTGCTTTGCTTGCTGCCCACCGTGATCTTGGTCTGCCGTCTCGTCTCTGCCTGAATGTTGCCAGCCCTGACCTTTAGTCTGACTTACATCTCTGCCTGGACTCTGGCCATCCTGACCGTAGCCTGCGACCCATCATCGGACACTTGTTGGGGCCTAGTCTGTGTCCGCACAAACTAGGCTGCATCAATCTGACAGCGGTCCTAAGGGCTTACATTCCTGAAACAAGACATGTATCCAGTGGTTGATAAATTGGGTGATTTTTCGAGTAGTTTATTATTTAAATGTATTAGACCCCAGCTGCCTTCCCTGACTTACTGGCACTGGATGCCATCCGCTCGGCAGGAAGCCGCCATTGGATGCCCTCATGAACCCTCAACAAGGAGCCAGCAGACAGATGCCGAGGCGTGCGCTTGGGCACACAACTTATGCATGCATTGGTGGGACACCCCTGATGACGTCACACACCTATGACTATAGATGACCAGTTTGAACTGAGGTTCCTATGCTTCAGCAACATGTCTCCTGCGTAGCCTTTTAGTAAGTATTTTCAGTTCGTGTTCCTCTACCTGTTCCAGTGTTCCCCTGCTCTATTCTCTGTGTTCCAGCTCCGTAGCTGTCTTGTGCCTTTCTCCTTCCCCAGTCTCTCATCTTCTGGCATGTCTTCCTCCTGCCTTCTGTCGGTCCTCCTTGCTCCTTCAGATTGTCATCCTGGTTGACCTCAGCTTGCTTACGGACTCCTCTGATCGCTTCCTGGACTTGAACACGGCTCTAGACCTGACTTCTGCTGGATCGCCACCTGCCCTGACCCCAGTTCATCTCCCGGATTCTCTTGGTTGCCGCCTGCCCTGACATCTGCCTGGCTCTGGGCATTCTCTTCTGCCTTGCCCCTGGGACCTGCCCGTTGTTTGCACCAAGGGCTCAACCTGTGGGAACGATGGTTGGTATAGGTGAAGGTCCAGCTGGCCCCATCCAGGCACTTCCACCCATGGTCGGTGTGGGCCACACGGGATTGCCCATGCTGTGGTCAAAATATCTCACCACACAGGGGTCCATGTCCCGAACAAAATGATTTTTGTTGGGAGGAAGTTTTTATCCATCTTCCCTACTAGATTGAGGAGTGAAGAGAAGAAGTCTTTTCTTTTGTCATCCTTCAATCCAACGGATTCTGTTGCCAATCTGGCAAAATGGTTGGAGGATGAATGAATACCCAAGTAGTTCCAGAACCCGAGAGGAGAGAAGAGGAACTGGGTTACCATTCTGATGCTCACAAACAGCAAACGAGGTGCCTAAAAAGTACACAAAAGGAGGAGAGGAGGAAACTGGAGAGTAAAAGTGCAAGCACAGGATACCAGGTATTTCAAGGGAAGTACTTAAGGGCAGGAGTACCCATCCCAATTACCCAGCATGGCTTTACCTCCCATCCACCGATAAACAAGAGGCCCCCGAGGGACAGATCGAGGCATCACAGATTCACTACTTTGGAGATGCCATTAGGATTTTACCAGAGTGTCTTGCAAGAACATAGGAAGTGCCAAGGTTCATCATGTCCAACATCTGTCTGCGGCAGTGGCCAGTCTGCGTTACAAGTACCCGGCAGGTCCCCCGATAGTTGTATCAGGTGCAATAACTACCTCAGTAAAGTTTAGGTCGGAACATCAGCACGGTGTCTATGCTGGTTTATTTACACTTAAAGGAAGAGGAGAACAGAACACCCAGGTTCTTGGAGGTTTATCCCCACATCATGGGGAGCCCACCTGTTGGACCTAGAAAGAGTGAACATGAAGTGAAAGACTTTGCCTTGGTACTGAGTGCAAGCCCTGTGACTCCCCTGCAGTGCATCTCCCTCAGAGGTCTTTTCTGTTTTATCACTCATTTCTGCCTGCGCTCATTCCCTTCTCTTCCTCCCATCTACCATAACTCACCCCCAGCCCCATCCTGTCTTACAAGACTACCAGCACTTTCCCCCTGTCTATCCCACTCTCTTCTCTCGAAACCATTATTCTATTGCTCGCCATTAGTTACCCTCAATTAATCCCTTCTGCTGTATCCCTAAAAAAAAACCCCAAAACTCCGCAATTGTTAGTACTTTTCTTTTATTTATCTTAGCAACAGATGTCGCTTTGATCCCTATACAACTGCAGCATGAGAATTGCTGTCCCGTTTGTTTTTGCAGTTGAAAGTCTGCATGTTGTATCCAAGCCATCACGTAAAAAAAAAATGCACTCTAGAAAGCAAAGTGTCACATTAATTAGCAATGGTGCAAGGACTTGTAAGTCCCAGGAGCTCTCCTGGTCAGGTAAAGTTTGTCGTCTAACTGCAAGATCATACTCCATTTCAACAGCAGTGATCAGCGCTGTAAAATTATGTCTTTGGGTGACTGAATCATGCCCTGCTTCTGTCCTCGGGTTACTTCTCCCTCCCAGACTCTCCCCTCTGCATGACATTTGCTAGAATCAAAGCATAGGCAAGCTGGCCGTTAGTACGTATGAATGCGTAAGAGTATGAATAAATGTATTCATCCAACCATCTTTACTGAGTTTTCTCTCCGGATTTCAAGCAGACTAAACCTGATGAGATTAGAATCCTGATTTTGGCAACTAGCTCCAAGCAACTTAACTCGCTTGATTTAAATCATAATTTATTTTTTTTTAACCCAACGTTCCTCTTTAATATAAGCCACCTCAGATGTGAGCGTTCCACAACATACCGGCTGGGCACTGTGACAGGGTGCAGTAATAAAGGGCTGGATATCAGGGATGTGCTGTCATTTTTTTTTTTTTCGTTTCGGTTACTTGTGCGCTATAAGGTAGAATTTAAGACCCCAGGGTGCGCCAAAATTGGGAGATGTTGCGCACAGGTGTGGTTCACGTGCACCCACCGAATCTTAAAAGCCACACAGATACGCGTGTATCTCCCGCCGCACGCACGTCTCGCTCTATTTCAGCGAGAGGCGGGGCCTGGGCGGAGCGTGGGCATTTCAGGGCGTGGCCAAGAGATGTGTGCGTAAATACTCGTGCCTGGGTCCACTGCCGCGTAAGTTTACTTCTGCTGTGCAGGAGATGTAAGTTGTAAAACAACATCTCCCCAGCCGTTTTGGAGGGGTTTAATGAGGGATGTGCAGGCCATTAAAACCAGGGGAGGGGCAGTGTTTGGAGGAACTAGCTCAACACCGGGCAAACTGGTTTTAAAATACCCTGACTTACGAGGCAGAAATGGGATTTAAGCACCTAGGCGCACATGCACGCACGTTCCGTCTATTTTGTAACACTTGCACTTATATGGGTGCAAGTTATAAAGTCGCCGCGTCCCTGGGCGCGTGCCAATGTTGCCTGTACGCCACTTTGAAAGTTAACGTCCAGCTTTGAAAACTGTCCATGGTACATTTGCATATGTAAGTGGGCCTACATAGATTTATGCTAATATTTTAGAAAATATGTGGCGGCAGCCACACTGTTTATAGAATACCATTTATTTCTGACCCAGAAGTACACACGTATGCTTCAGTACATGCGTGTATGTGTAATGCAGGAACACGCAAACCTTTTCTACCCATTCCATAAAATTAAGTGCAAACAATTTAATTCTGGGTGATTATGCATGCAAACACATAGGCAAGTACTGTATGAACAGTGCTTCTGATTTTAGGTGTTAATATATTGCAAATTTAGGTATCTATTTTTCAGCTAATTAGGGTTCTTTAGGGGTAGCAAAAATCTGTGTTTTCGCGGTGCATGTACTATTACTGGGTACCTTTTCCGGTTGAATCAAATATATTTGTGCAGCTGAGGAGTCGTTAACATGGAAGAGGCAATGCAGAGGCTCATGGGTAGGTAAGGGGGGTGACAGAGTACTAGAGGAAGTGCTGTTTATCTAAAACAACTGTTATATATCTGTTTATTTTTTGTATTGAGGCTGTTTTATCAGGGTTTAGCGGTTAAACCCTGCTTTTGAAAAATACTTTTCTGTTGCATGTACTTGGAATCACTAATTCACTTAGACCCTCCAGCACTTCACCCTGAACCAACACCTGTTCACCCAGACGTCCCACCCCAAAAACCGCAGACGAAAGACCAAGTATGAATTGGCAGGTGCAAAAGTGCACGGATGGGTTCAGTAATGCACGCGTGTATGCTGCTTGCAAAATAGCAGCTTGTGCAAGTGCTTCTGATCCAGAACGCACCTAAACCCCAGAACACTGCAAGTACGAACATTCTCTCAAGTGAACTGCCAATTTTACAGGCGCAACTCTGAAAATGACCCCTAAAACAACTGAAATGAAAAACAAAACCAACACCACAAATAAAAAAAAACCCCACAAGCGAAACAAAAAAAAATTTGGCTGCACACTTCTCATGAGCAACTTGGTTAAAGTAGAGAGGAGTCTCCTACTCGCTCGGCTAGGGCAGTTGCTCCCTGAGGTCAGCAGTCATGTCCCTGGTTGAAAGCCAGAAGGGTGCAAAAGTTCAAGTCCTGAAATCTCCAGATGGCATGAGGCAAGTCACAGCGCGCACAGCAAGCATGGAAAACTTCACAGGCATGAACAATTCTCATGATGCAAAGTAACTCTCCCACCTAACCCAAACCCACAGCGGTTGGCATCAATCT
Organism: Rhinatrema bivittatum; assembly: GCF_901001135.1. Classification (NCBI taxonomy): domain Eukaryota; kingdom Metazoa; phylum Chordata; class Amphibia; order Gymnophiona; family Rhinatrematidae; genus Rhinatrema; species Rhinatrema bivittatum. The sequence continues at coordinate 472,359,544 of NC_042618.1, read as the reverse complement.
TGCGTTTGGTAGATACCCAAATCAGAGCCATCCAGAGACTCTAGCCCAAATTTTCAAAGCACGGTGCGTGCAAGACCCGGGGGATACGCGCGTGGTCGGGCTGTGCATGCACCGAACATATTTTAACAAAGGCCCGGCCTCGTGCATATCTCCTGATACACGCCGGTGCCGGGCTCCTTGAAAGGGGTGGGCCGGGGGATGGAGGTCCGATCAGGACAGCAGTCATTAGGCCCTGTCCTGGGGAAGTGCGGGCCGGCAGAGGAGCGCACTTCGGAGGAACGGGCAAGTTCTAAAACAAAAAAAAGAAATTACGATAGGGTAAGTTTAGGGTTCAGGGAGGAGGAGAAGGTAAAAGGGAGCAAGCTAGGTAGGGGATAGGAAAATTCCTTCCCAGTCCGCTCCTTAACTGGAGCAGACTGGGAGGGAACTGGTGTAGACCCAATCGCCTACAAATCGGGTGCGCACAGGAATTGCATTTTAGAACATGCGTGCGGCCATGCGCGCATGTTAGAAAATCTCCGTATCCGTGTGCATGCGCCAGGAGCTGCACATACACATGGACGCATGTGCGGGCCTTTGACAATCTACCCCTCAACGAGCAGGGACTGGCCAACAGAAAATAGAGCAAAGCAAGAAGTAGTGAGGGTTTTCCGTCTGCCTCCTGCTTCTCCCCAGCAAGCGGTCATGCATGGTATTCTAGCCTTGCTTTTCTTAGGAAAATCACAACCACAGGCCTACAAATGTTATATAGAACCACCAGGACCAAATGAAGGCATCTGACAATACTAAGGTTTATCCTGATTTGGAGAGCTGGGCCACATGGATTCAGATTCACCTCTTCCTGTTGGGAGGTGGATTTGTTTGGATTCAGTATGAACTAGGGTTAGCATCTTATCTAAGTCAATCTTACCAGACTGGTACAATCAAAGCTTTGCCCAGCTGGAAGTGCCAATTTCTCTAACAGTCCAATAGGGTAAAACCAGGACTGGCTTGGTCTGTCGGGATTGATCTGGATCAGATTGAATTCTAATTTGAACCAACTCTCCTAACCAACCAAGTTTATGTATTTTATGGTTATCGAATGCATTACGAATTTTATGTGTTGAGCTGATGGTTGTATGCTACTCAAATCACAGTTGCGAATCAGGTGACATGGAAGTTTAAATACACACATATGAAAGGACAGTCCCTCAATTTCTGGTTTAAAAAAAAAAATCCATTTTTATTCCCTTTTCCAAAAAAAAAAGTCCAGTCCAATGCATTTCAGCAGGATACATTCTTCATGCCATCAGCACATCCCAAATTACTCCTAGATAAGCAAGTGAAAATGTGCTACCTCACTCATGGTCCCGTCCCCCCCGCACACACCATGCTCATTTCCAAGAAAGAAGTCTGCTTGTGCGACCCCAACCCCTGATAAAACGTACCCTGCAAAGGGCACTACAAGCTCAGTGCCGAAAGCACCATGCCGTGCACAGAAAAGGACTAATCACAGGATCAAATAAAAATGATTGGTGTCTGCTGAAAACATTGCTAATCCTGCAAGCTGTAGGAGACCTCCCTCCAACCAGGTGCTCGTTTTATTCTCAGCTCCGGAGCTCAGACCCTGATCCTCCTGCCTGCTGCTAAGTACTGAATGGAAATCTCTCTACTTAAAAGCTGGCATCAGCATTTTTTTTTTTTTAAAGTGATTGCAACAATGCCCATTAGCTGTCACAAGAGCTGTCGTGAAGCATAAACGTTAACCGAAAAAGAAAGCCTTTCAAATGAGCGAGAGAGAGAGAGAAAGGAAGCAATAGAAAGCATAAGAGTGCAAGACAGCAATCTGACATCAAAATTATCAGTGCAAAAATGTACACTTAAGCACAGCAAAAGCAACCTGTAGTGAATCTAAGCAAATCACTATATGTAACTCCAGAAAGCCTGGAGAAGGTGGAATCTTAGCTGTGAAGCAGTGATGGGGGAAGCCAGAGATCAACCTGGGGGAGGAGGAAGGGGAGGAGTCAGGGATGGGCCCAATGGCATTGCAACCAGAAGGAGACTGGGCAGACTGGATGGACCTTATCTGCATTCTGCTGTCGCTTTGTAAAATGATGAGATGCTATAGGTCCTCTTGTGCATGAGGTGAGGAAGCAACACCACTTGGGGGCAGGAGCAAAGTAGAAATCCCTAATGAAATTATATTTTGCTTGGTTATTTGAAACACTCTGGGAAAGAGCACAACAGTTTGCGATAATGACATTCATAGGTATAAATTGGCAGAGAATGATGGATTACACAGGAAGCATTCATAAACAGACCTTAACATCCATCAATTGAATTCTCAAATACATGTTAATTAAAGATCAAGGCATGAGAGCGTGAAGTACAAAAATAAAGTATATTTCACATACCATTCTGTACGTAGCACAATCTCTCAATTGATTTATCGTGTATCAATTAGTATCTCTTGTCCTTCTTGTTATTGTAGATCTCTGCATTATGATGTTTTTAAGTTAGGTTGTATGCATTTTTAAATAACCATGTCTTTAGTTCACTTTTAAATCTCTTTCTGTCTGGTACCAATCGTAGCGTCTCAGGTAGGGAATTCCAAAGTTTTGGAGCTGCTGTGGAGAACACACAAAATCTCTTACATGCATCAGGTGTGTGCTCCATATTGCGGCGACAGTCAACAGCCCTTTATTTTGGGATGTTAGTGCTCTCTGCAGTGTGTATGGTTGTAATGTCACACCTATCATACTGATGTTACTAGTGTGAATGATTTTGAATATTAGCATTAATATTTTAAATTAGCGAAGGTGTAATGTGATCGAATTTCCTGGATCTTAGCAAGAGCCTTGAGGATGCATTTTGTAGTATTTGTAATGGTTTTAAGAGGCATTTGGGAAGACCGAGCCACGAGGAGTTACAGTAGTCTAGGTTTTGAGAAAATTAAAGTTTGCAATACAGTTATTTATTTATTCAGGTGTTTTATATACCGTCGTTCCAAAACAAGATCACAATGGTTTACACATCAATAGTCACAATCTGGGTTATATATATATATATGTCTTCAAAGGTTAATAGAGGTTTTGGCCGATGTAATATTCGTAACTTGACGTTATCTGTATTAATTTGTTGATGTGCTTTTTCATAGAAATGTTCTCATCTAGCTGGATGGCTAAATTCCGTACTTGTTTTGAGGGAGTCATTTTGAAGTTACCCAGGTCTAGAGCCAGTGGCTTTGCTATCGAAGAGTTTCTACTTAACCAGATGATTTCAGTCTTTTTAGGGTTTAATCTTAGATTAAGTTGCATTAGTTTCTTCTGTATTGCTTTCATAAAGGTTGAAAGCGTTGACACTATTTTCTACTGATGAGGAGAAAGGAATGTAAAACTGTATGTTGTCAGCATACAGGAAGGATGTAATTCCTAGATCCGCCAGTAGCTTGCACAGTGGGATCATATAAATATTGAATAATGTTGCAGAGTGCGGAGCCTTGAGGGACACCTGGAATTGTATCAGATATGTTATTTCCTAATTTCACGAGGAATGTTCTATTAAATAAAGAGGAAGAGAATCATTTGAGTACAGTGCCTTCAATTCCAACACTGTTCAATTGCTGGCACGAGAGGGTATTGTCCACAGTGTCAAAGGCAGCTGTTAAGTCGATTAAAACAAGATAGGATTCATCAGAATTCATTCAGCTTGAGACACAAAAATGTACAAAATAGGAACAATAAGACTCATTCAGAATTAGTGTGTGTGAAATAGTAAGTGAACCTCTAGTTTCCTTAGCACCATTGACTAATTACAATCAGGTGCTTAAATAATTGGTTAACAAGTAAACCTCCCTGTAAGTGTAATCTGAATGCTGAATCCTATATAAAGGTCCAAAAGGCTTTGAGTTTGGTCTTCACCATAAAAGTTAGTGGGAACTCAAAAGAAATGTCAAATGACCAACAATAAATAAATAAGAGTAGTTGATGGTCATTTGTCTGGTCATGGTTACAAGATCATTTCTAAACATTTGAGGCTCCAGCTCAGTCCATCCACTATCAGGCAAATAGTCTACAAATCGATAAAGTTGAAGATTACAGTGATGTTACTTAGCAGTGATCGTCCTGCAAAGATCACCCCAGAGCAAACTGGAAAAACATCCACAAAGTCACAAAGAATTCCAGACTTACATCTAAAGATGTGCAGGTCATGAACCCTCACATCAGGAAGAAAATACATGAATGGGAATGGTATTCATGGGAAGATACCACTGTTCTCTAAAATGGACATTGCTGCACAACTCAGCTTCTTCCAAAAGCTGCTGGATGATGCACAAGATTTCAGATCACAATAAACATTTTACATGCCTAAACACTGCTTTCCAAAGTAAGAACCTCATCCTGACTGTCATCTTCTGCTACGATTTTTTG